>NC_066620.1:42106722-42407199 GCF_025201925.1 Gopherus flavomarginatus
GAGAAACCCGCCCTTGACCTTTCAGGCACAAACATGTTCAAGAAACTGCTGTGACCCATATGGTAAACATTCAAAGAGAAAAGACAGCTCCATTTTCAAAGCTAAACAGTAACGTCGTGCAAACTGAAAGATACAAACAATTGTAAAAATATGCTGTAAAAAGTAAACAGCTGTAGACACTTAGGCCTTTGATTGGTTAACATTATCCTTTGCCTGAACTTGACAGCTACGGAAAATTCCATTCTTCTCTGATTAGACACAGCTAGATAAGCCTATCTGATTTTTCTATTCTCCAGCACCTGTTCAATTGTGGCAGTCACAATCAGATAAAAATCAGGTATGATTAACATCATAGACATTGAAAAAGAAATTGTTCAGGCCTTGCTTAAAAGAAAAAAAGACAGTGCTAGTTTAGTTTTAGATAAACAAAATACAATGTAATGCAAAACTAACCCTATAATCAACCAGTCTCATTCACAGAATATACGGATGTTGACCTGATGATAGAATGTTAATAGATCTTCTTGCAATGAAGATTTTAGCATTTTTATATTAACCCTTCCAACCTTGGAAGAAAAACAGAGTCATGGCTTTTATTGTCACACATTAAGACTTCAGTCTGAGTTGGACTTCGAGAAGAAATAAAATAAAGCAGCCTCGGTTTGCTATTTAACTGCACTCTGTGTGGGAATCAGCAAATTTTGCTATTTTAAAATGTTTTTAAATCTTTCATGTTTTGGATTTACCATCAATAAAGCCTCTAGACTAGCTGTTGGATTTTGTCTTACTTAATAAATGGTAACAACAGTGGAAGAGAAATATACCTTTCAAAAAAGAAGCCAGTTAAGGAGATATGGGGGCTAGGAGGGGGACCCAACAAAAATCAGACTTTGGGCCAAATTCATCCATGTTGTAATTCCATTGTATTTGGTAAAGTTTCAGTAGGGATCAATTCGGCCTCGTGAGGCTGCCCCTGCAATGATATGCTAAGTGCCTAAAACATAGAAGCCTAAATACCACTGAAAAAAGTCAACGGGAATTAGTCTAAGGCCAGGTCCCCACTATAAAATTGAATGAAGTAGCTAATTTGATTTAAGGATGTGAAAAATCCACACTGCTGAGTGATGTAGTCAAGTGGACATAACCCCCATATAGATAGCACTAGGTCAATGTGAGAATTCTTCTATTGGCCTAGCTACCAGCCCTCAGGAAGGTGTATTATTAACTAGAGTGATGTGAGAATCCTTCCCATTCCTGTAGTGAATGGCTATACCAAAATGCTACAGCATTGAAGCTGCTCTGCTCTCTCAGTTTAAGTGTAGATATAGCCTAAGTCACTTAATCCTTTTTGAAAATTGTATCCTGTGTGATTTCAGCAAAATGAGGCTACGTACACAGGGCCAAATTGTAATCTCACTAGCATAACCTGAGTGACTGCACTGATTTCAGAGCTTTCCGAAGAAGTGAGCTGTAGCCCATGAAAGCTTATGCTGAAATAAATGTTAGTCTAAGGTGCCACAAGTACTTCTGTTCTTTTTGTAGATACACACTAACACAGCTGCTACTCTGAAACTTTTCAGTGTTACAATATCGTAAGCTACAAGAATAATCTTTTCAAGCCTCTTTTCAAGAAGTGAGGCAATATACTTTCACTCTTGTGAGATGACAACCCACTTTTAAAGACATTTATAGCCCCAACATGGACACCCTGGTCACCAACTAAGACTCACAGATGCAGTATTGTGTCATTACCCGGCTCTGACTCAAGGCCTACCTACCACTTGGTACAGCAGTTATAGCTATATTAACGTTTGGGGGGTCAGATCCTCAGCTAGTGTAAATCAGCTCTACGCCCAAATTTCAGGTTCAGAGCCTGGCCCTGTAGGCTGCAACGGCCAATCTCTGGAGGGGCCAAATAACCACTAGAACAGGTCTGACAGTCTAATAGAAGATAGTGATATATATGTCCAGTAGACAGACAACTGTCTTCTTGCCAGGTGCAGTATCTACTGCTCGGGTTTTGTGAGACCAAGTTAGCAGGTACACATGACAGGGAAAGGGACGACTACTCTTCTCTGCACTTTTGTGCCCCACATACATCATATATACTTGCAATCTCTGCTCTTTGAGCACAGGAATTGCTAGTAGGTGAAAATCCCAGAACTGGGCACTCTTGAGGCAGGGTGGGCAGCTGCTTGATTAATGGCTTTTCTCACACTTGCATTGGCCAGCAGAGCAAACTGGGCCTGAAACAGAGGAGAATCCTGAAGGGGTACAGTAGCAGAGTTGCTCATGAGTACCATGTGTCCCTGCCTGCAGGTATATGGTATCTTGGGGAGCAATTACCACACAGGTGGGGTGCCAATTAATTTCTTTATTAAAGGAAAAAGGAAGTAGTGGGAATTTAACAATGAAATACAATGGGATGGGGTGTATAGGGTGTTTACAATAGACAATGATGGGGGGGTTCTTCTTATCGAACAGTGTAGGGAGTTCTAACAGTGGGATACAGTAAGTGAGGTTTAGCACAATGGGGTACAGTACAGTCAATAAGCGTATCAAAAAGAAATGCAAAATAAAATGGTAGCTTCTATATAAAATGGTCAACAATCTTAGATAGAATGTATTAAGTGGTTAGTGGCCTTATACACAATGTAACACAATGGTATCAATGCAAATACAAAGTATATCAGAAAAGTGGAAGCAACCAATGGGGTGTTATAATTACAAGTAAAATGTGAATCACAGTGCAATAATACAATATGGGTGATAAGTGAAATTATGCAATGTAATGGTATAAAAGAAAAGTAATGACTTAATTTGTGAGGCTAGGATAGCAGATAATCTGTCAAGGAACAGGAGGGGGGAGGGGAGTGAATGATTAGTGGCGACTGATGAGAGGAGAGTGCGGCTGGAAGCAGCGAGAGACTCTGAAGCCCTGCAGGGTACGGACAATGGAGCAGCGTGATGGTGATCTTCGGTAGGGGAGGGGCAGCGGAGAAGTGTAAAGAAGGGCTAGAGAGAGGTTTAAGCAACAAGCGGACACCAAAAACAAAGTAAAAAAAGCGGCAAAGGATTTGGGAAGTTTCACAAGGGGAGAAGCAGCAAGGGGTTTGGGGAGTTCGGAGGGTGATGCAGACGCGGGGGGGGGGGAAGCAGCAAGGAGTTGGGAAGCTCGGAGAGAGTGCAGATGCAGGGGGAAAAGCAGCAAAGGGTTATAACAGGGAGACACGAGAAGTACGCAGAGGGGGAGATTGGAGCGGGGGAAAAACAGACACGGGAAAGTTCAGGGAGAGATCGGGACAGCGGGAAGACGAATTTAAGCAGCAAAAACCTTATCTATCTTAACCAATGACTAGGCAAAACAACAAATATCACACTTCTAAGCAAAACTATAACAAGCAACTATACGGAGCAACAAAACAGTAAACTATAACAAGCTCTACAATCTTAACAAACTATGACTTATTAAACTAAAAAAACAAAACCTATGGTGCACCTTACGCTATGGGGAAGTCACAGAGGGCAGAGTGGTATGTGCCCAGGATACAGCTCCCAAGGAAGCCAAGGGATGGTGGCTGAAGCCAAGGGATACAGCTGAAAGCAGGGAGCCCCGAGGCAAAGCCCACAGGAGCAGAGCTTTGCAGCGGCACAAACTTATTTTTAGCAGCAAAGCGCTGCGGAGTTTGAGAGGTTTTAAGACACAGACCAAGGTTTAGCTTGAGTCTATGTGCTGGGGAAACAGAGCCAGCAGCTAAAGTAATTAAATAAAAGTATAGAAAGTTTTTACAGAGGGATTCTTACCAGTCCCCAAGGCAGCAGCAAATGCAGAAGCAGCAGCAACATCAGAAGAAGCAAGGAGGGCTTGGTACAGTCTCAATAATCAGGAGATCTCTCAGGTAGCAATTCGTTCTTCGTGGGGGGGGGTTTAAAAAACTGTGGGTACGCTCAAAAATAAAACGAGAGCAGAGAAAGGACCCCCCAAAACCTCTAGCTGATCAGACCAGGCAGCAATCCAGGAACCTTTCTGATGTTTGTTTCAAAATGTCTGTTTTTAAAGGCAAACTCAGGCAGTTTCCCGCCAGTAATCCTGATAGGCTCCCTCTGTCACAGGGGAGGAGGCACAGGGAAAAGACTGCAGGTGAGCACAGAAACATGTCTGGGCAGAGTCCTGTGCAATAGGTGACTCAAAAGCACATGAGGCCTATGACTCATGCCCAGGATCTTAAAAACACAATAGGTCTTGCAGCTCTTGACATTGCCTGCCCTATGCCAAGCCCAGTTCAACGAGGTGATAACAGGACTAACCCTTTGAACAGGGCAGTGGTCCCATTTAGCACGCAGCACAAGTGGCCATCCCTTTGAGAAGGGCAATGGCTCTTGTTAAACAACTCAAGGGGCCCTCCCTTTGAGAAGGGCAGTGGCCCTGGTAAACAACTTAACAGCCAAAATGGAGTATGGGGACAGCTATAAGAAACAAAATGGAATAGGGGGATAGCTGTAACAGACACCATGGAGCTCAGAAAGCATTGTGGTCCATAAATCACAGTGCCCTCTAATGCAGCTGCTGGAGGTGACACTTGAGACCTCAAATACTGGACAGTGCTCTGCATTAGAAGGTGCAACAAATGCTATTAAAGAAACCTCATACATTTAATTTATTCAATATCAATTTGAATACATCTGTATTTGCCACACAGCAAATGTCCAGATTGCAACAGATCAGGTTGGTTTGATGCTTTTATAAGCAACAATAGAGATTAGTATATAGTTTTTTAAGGGAACCATTCATTCTTTCCCATTGTTACACAAAAGCAGCAGTAGCTGCATTTCAACCCCTTCTATATTCTGTTGTTTTCATGATGAAATGTTTCCTATAAGCAATAGCTATGAAGTGGTCTGATGTTTAATTGCATATGCTAAAAAAAACTCTAACAATACAAATGGCATCCATTGGTAAACCTTTGTTTCATGTTCTGCACTGGGGAACTTCAGGCTAATTATTTCAGTTCCTAGTTACCCAGAAAGACTCAGAGACAGAAACATTGCAGAGTCATTCCAAGCAATGATTGGTGGAAAATTTGTCCCTCTGCTTGCTCTAGAGAAAGACATAGAAACAATGACCAACAATTTCAACACTGTAATGAATGAGGCAGCAATGGACATCCTTGGGAAACATCATGAGAAGACAAACTAAGGGTCACAAATGAAATACTACAGATGTGTGACATTAGAAGAGAACTTAAGAGAGACAAGAACAGCACTGAGGGAGCTGATAAGTAAAGAGCGATTGGCAGAAAGATCAAGAAAGGAATGAATGTGGCCAAGGAGATATGGATTGAAAAACAACGCTCTAAAAGTGAAGAGCATACCAATAATAAAAATAGCAAATGAGCCTTCCAGGTTATAAATGGTTGTTGATGGACCAAAGCTAATGCAATTCAAGACAAAGAAGGAAACAGTCTTACAGAAGAAAAGACATCATCAATAGGTGGACAAACTACTGCTCTGATCTATACAACCACCAGACAAATGGAGATCCTAATGTCTTTAGACAGCTCAGATTCAACAGAGGAGGATGACTTTCGAATACTAGGTGAAGCTATGAAATCACTCAAGAACAGAAAGGCTACAGGTATTGACAACATTCCAGCCAAACTGATGAAATTCGGAGGAGAAATAGTAATAGATGTACTCACCAAGATCCACAACAAGATCCGGCAGACCAGTGAGTGGCCCTCCATGTGGACACAGTCACTAATCATCACTCTACCAAAGAAAGGCAACCTGCAACTGTGTCAAAATTACTGGACCATCAGCTTAATCAGTTATCCCAGCAAAGTGATGTTGAAAGTCATAATGAACAGTTTGAAGCCACAAGCAGATAATATCATTGTCGAAGAACAGGCTGGTTTTCGTGCTGGAAGAAGTACCACAGAACACATTTTCAACCTTCATGTTCTGTGTGGGAAGTACTTACAACACTAGCAGGACATCTGCCACGTCATTGTTGACTTCAAGAAGGCATTTGACAGAATATGGCAGGAAGCACCCTGGGCAACCATGAAAAAGTAGAATGTTGGTCATAAGCTTATTCTTACCATTAAATAAGGCCAGCAGTGCAGTTCTCGTCAATGGCACAATAGAGAGTAGTTTCACACCACTGTTGGAGTCCGGCAATGCTGCCTTTTTCACTCACACTGTTCAACATCTACTTGGAGCACATAATGACTTATGCCCTAGAACAGTGGTTCCCAAACTTGTTCTACCGCTTGTGCAGGGAAACCTCCTGGCGGGCCGGGCTGGTTTGTTTACTTGCCACGTCCGCAGGTTCAGCCGATCGCGACTCCCAGTTGCTGCGATTCGCTGCTCCAGGCCAATGGGAGCTTCTGGAAGTAGTGGCCAGTATGTCCCTCGGCCCACGCCACTTCCAGCAGCTCCCATTGGCCTGGAGCAGTGGAACCGCAGCCACTGGGAGCCGCAATTGGCCAAACCTGCGGACACAGCAGGTAAACAAACGGCCCACCAGGGGCTTTCCCTACACAAGCAGCGGAACAAGTTTGGGAACCAGTGCCCTAGAAGATCACATATGCAAAAGTCAGCATTGGGGGGCGAACAATCTCAAACCTTTGGTTCACCGATGAGGATGGCCTGGCAGGCAATGAAGATGAACTTGCCAACCTTGTGAAACGACTGGATTAAACTGCCACAAAATATGGCACGGAAATCAGTGCAGAGAAAACCAAACTGATGACAGACAAACGTGATGGGATCAGCTCACATATCACTGTCAGTGGACAAGAGCTGGAGACAATGAAACTGTCCTCAAATACTTGAACAATCATCACTGATGAAGGATCCAAGGCAGAAATTCAGGCAAGAGCTGCACAAACAGCAGCAGCAGTGGCAAAGCTAAAGCCAATTTGGAGGAATATGAACATCCCCCTGGAATCCAAACTGAAACTGCTGCATGCATTGGTCATCACTATTTTTCTGTATGCATGTGAGACATGGACCCTTGAGGCAGAAGTTGAATGGAAAATACAGGTAGTAGAAATGAGATGCTTCTGTAAAATCCTGGGCATCTCCTACTTCGACTACATCACTAATGAAGAGGTCCATAACATCATACAATGCGCTGGGTCATATGAAGACCTGACGACTGTGAGGAAGTGCAAACTGAAGTGGTACGGCCAAATAACAAGATCATTTGGCCTATCCAAGATCATCCTCCAAGGGACAGTACAGGGGAAGAGAAGAAGAGGTAGACAGAAGAAGAGATGGATTGACAACATAAAAGAGCGGATAGGAATGAACTTCACAGAGACTCAAGCACTGACACACAATTGTCAAGGTGGAGACAATTGGTTGATTACTCATCAATGATAGTGCCCCAACGACCAATACAGTTATGGGAGTGATGATGATGAGTTACTGCTAAAACTCCCATTGGCTTCCAACTCCATACAAGACAGTTTGTTCTTCTGTCCTTATTCCCATATAACAGAAACTATACATTGGTACATGGGTAGGGATGCAAAATTTCTCCTTCAACTGGGCAGAAGAGCATGGGACATTTGTGAAGACAAGGTTGTTACTTTAGACAATTTGGCTGCAGTAGAATCCCATGGCCTATTTATCTATTTAGTTTATCCAAGAGAAGGCTAAAAGGAGACTTAATCATATATACCTAGATGGGGAAAAGTTATGATAGATAGGTGGGTCTTGGGTCTCACTATACCTCTTTGTGGTGGATTAAATAGCTGGAAGCTGAAGCTACACAAATTTAGATGTGAAAAAAGGAGCAAATTGTGACATTACATTTCATATTCCTTATGAAAATATGCTTATGCTATGAATATGACATAACTGAGATATACTTTACGCAAGATGGGACATGTAAGGTATCATTGGAAAGATTATGATTTACTGAATGTGATTATCCAATTTATATGCCTGTATCATTTCTGTATCTAAAGTTAGAAATATGGACTATGTAACAATTACAACTGGGTGTGTATTGGGAAGATGCCCACCAGACAATGGACCAAATTTGATGAGCCATCAGGAAGGAATAACAAAACCATAAAGATACTACTCTCTCTCCCTTCTGGCAAGTGTCCAGGAACGTAACTGTGACACTACTAGGTCAAGTGGTCTTGTCACCTGATACTAAACATTACCTGGGACTTCTTAAAACTTTCCACTGAAGGGAAGGGGAGGGTCAAGTTTGGGAAATAAAGGATTCCTGCCTTATGTAAATCCTATTTAAGGGTGGGAAGGAAGGCAAACATGACTCCTCCTCTCCACGGGCTGTCTGCCCAAGAAGAGACTGCTAAAGCCACCTGAAGTGAAGGCGGGGGGAGTCCAGTCTGAAAAGAAATATAACTGGAACTCTAAACCACAGAAACTTTGCAACCTATCTGAAATAACATTTAGGGTAAGAAATTACATTTTGTAACTTGTTTCTTAAGTATATTTAGCTTAGCTTGTGTATTTTGCTTTATTTGGTCAGCAATCTGCTTTGTTCTGTCTTATCTCTTATATGTATTAAAATTCAACTTTGTAGTTAATAAACTTATTTTTGTTTGTAATGTAACAGGGGTCCAGTCTGAAAAGAAATATAACTGGAAATTTAACTAGAACTCTGAACCACAGAAATTTGCAAACTACCTGCAACAATATCTAGGGTGAGAAATAGTATTTGTAACCAATTTCTTTAGTGAAACTAGCTTAGTCTGCGTGTTTGATTTCATTTGCTTAGTAATCTGCTTTGTTGTATTTGTTATCCCTTTTACCACTTAAAATCTGCCTTTTATAGTTAATAAAATTTGTTTTGTTTATTATTAAACCCAGTTTCTGTCACTTCTAACTTGGGGGGCAAGAAGCGTGCACATCTCTCCCCACATTGAGGGAGGGGGCAAATTTCATAATATATCTTTGGGTCTGCACTCCAAAGGAAGTGGACATCTGAATGCTGGAGCAAGTCCCTTAAAATGAGTCTTCCCAGAGCTGATGTGCAGCTGGGTGTGGCCCTGCCTGCGTGTGTGCTGGAGGAGGCTTTAATAGCCCAGCTCAGCAAGACAGGTTAAAGGGGGCTCATGCTGGCAGAACAGGTAGACTCAGTGGCATCTCAGCACATCAGGTGGCATCCCAAGGGGTCCAACCCATCACACAAATGTTTAACAGTGAATGGTAATTAACCATTGGACTAACTTACCTAGAGTTATGGTGGATCCCACCTCACCTGAAATATTTAAATTCAGACTGGATATCTTTCTAAAAGATGCTATCGCTCAAAATAAATTATGGGATGGATGCAGAAGTTATTGATTAAGGTTCTTTAACCTGTGCTATGCAGGAGGTCAGATGAGATTATCAGAATGGACTCTTCTGGCTTTAGAGTCTACAAATAGTGCTCCCTTACACTGGCCAAAGGACAGACAGACAATCTGCAAAGTTCATGGCTATACCCCCTCATCATGCTACTTTCCTTGGTTGTCCACAGTCTTTCACACAGAGTCCTAAGGTGTGGGCTTCCAGCATTTTGAAAATACTATGGGAAGTACCCATCTGGAAATTAACTACGACTGTATAAATCCAATACATACACTCCATAGAAAGCAATGTTCAGTATAAATGTAACTAACTTCAACATAAATATGGAAACTGACTTTGCTGTTTTGCTCAGTTCAATAACTAGCCACAGAGGCCATTTTTAAATCTCCAGAGAATGCTCTTCAATATCTTCTCCTTTTGGCAGCTACAGTTCCTGCTAACCCCTCACTGGAAAATTGATCTTAAAGATAAGTAGCAAAACAAAAGCAAAATTGAGTTGGTGCATTAAGAAGACCTAAAGTAATAGTGAAGTATTTTTTCCCTTTGAAAGTTTTTATGCTTATTTTACATTAGAATTAACTGGGGTGGGATTTGTTGGGGGAGGGGGCACACTAGAGAATCTGTAGAGGACCAAAATGTACTGAGTTAGGTCAAGACAGGGACTTGGGTACCTAAATGACAGTTTTAGGCAGTACTGTGATCCGCAAAACCCCTGCTCAACTGCTGCCTAACCCTGCTGGCAGCTAAACTCACTCAGTATCTAAATTTCCATAAAAGTTCCCTATGCACCTACATTTCTGCCTCTAGGCATGTACACATCCATCAACAGGCAGCTATCTCCTTTCTAAGCCCCAACATGATCCACAAACCCACAGAAAATAGGCCTTCCTCCACCTATTGTGCCTGCAGGGCCTGATCCTATAAGCATGCTCAGAGTACACCTATTAGAACCCATTCAAAACCCCAGGGTAAGAGAAGGAAGAGAAAAATCTCCCTCAACTTTTACCCAGTGGTAGAGCACTCACCCAGGAAGAAGGAGACCTAAGCTAAATTCCCTCCTCTGCCTGATTTGGAGAATCTGTATAAACCACCTCAGGAAGGTGCTCTAACCACTGGTCTATAGGTTATTCTGATATGGTCTCCTAGATCTCATCTGTTGAAGCTGTTCCACTTTGGACAAATACTTAGTTACTGGGCCAGAGAGAGAATGACTCTGTAGTCTGGGGGTTAGGACATCCACCTGGGAGGTGGGGGACCCAGGGTCCTGTCTCCCTTCTCCAATGACTCATTTATTCACAGTGGAAAAGCTTCAATGGGGGAGAATGAGGGAGCCCACATCAGAATATCCCATAACTCAGTTTGAGCACTCAGAGCTGAGAGACTCCTGTTCAGAGATTCTCTCTGCTCTGTCTGATGGGGGAGACAGCAGAATCTGGGTCTCCCATATCCTAGAGGCACCATTACCACCACCACCTCTGGAATTTCTTGCAAGAAATGCCTTAGGTGCCTAAACTGCCTGACTCCAGGAGAGGGATGCTGGTTGCAGATTGCAAGCAGAGATAGGTGCTTCCCTGCACCCTAGAGTCCGGTGCCTAGGTCTGAGAGAGGGACAGGGGTAGGATACAGACCTCTCAGACAGCTTAGGGGCCTTCCTGATAGGCTTTTGTGGATTTGTAGATACCGCTCTCTCCCCCATTCATTGTATAGGGGAACCTAGGTGGATAAGGATTTGTATATCACATTGTTCTAGTTATTTTCAAGGCATCTAAAAGTTAGGCATTGTAATGCTTAAGTCCCTTTCAGCAATGCAGTTAGGCACAGAGCTACAAAGGTATGAAAAATCCACACCCCTGAGCAGCATAGTCAAGCTGACCTAAGTCCCTGCATAGACAGTGCTATGTCAACGGAAGATTCTTTCATCGACCTCGCTACCACCTCTGAGGGAGGTAGATTACCTACAGCGATGGGAGAAGCCCTCCTGTCAGCATAGGTAATGTCTACACTGAAGCACTACAGTGACGCAGCCATGACGCTGTAGCATGCAATGTAGCAAGCCCTTACTGACTTCCCAGCATGCAATCAAATTCCACTTCCCAGCCTTTAACTGAAGGAGAGGAAGTTTCATGGAGTTGCATGAAATTGTTATTGTTCAAATGTTTCATTTCAAAGTTTAGACAATTTGAGAGAGAAGAGTCAACCACCTCTTGGATCTCAGCTGAGGGCAGTGAGAAAGGGCTGTCACATTTCTGCCTCTCTTGCTTTAGTTCTCTGGTGGGCCTTTCAGAAAAAAATATAAAAGTCAAAAGTTATGACTGATATTTCGAAGGTTAAAAAAAAAAACAGGTAAGCTGAATCCCCATCACCTACATGCCTGTATTTTTTGGGAATAAATATGGAGCTTAATTCTGTAAGGGGTAACTACCTCCTAAGAAGTGATGCACAACATCAGCCCCAACACTTTTCTGGAGATGCTCAGAGTCTCACAGGATAGGGCTCTTTAGGAATTCATGTTTATACATTTAAAGAAAGAGATTCCTATACCCTTACTTACATTGAGTAGGGCCTCACTCTGAAAGTCATCTCACTGAAGCCAGCAAAACTACTGATAGAGTCAGAGACCATTAATCAGGTATAACAGTATCAGAATCTAAGGGCACAAGCAAAGATTCCTGCCCTCAGTTGTCAAATACACAAACACACCTTTTAAAAACCAAACAAATGAATAAGCTGCACAGATCGCAGCCCTTATGACTCATGTGCTCATGTACACTTGCTCAGAAGAGAGAGAGACAATTAAAAGTCCTTCAGGCTAGAAAACTTTGGTTGGAGGGATGAAGAACTATTTTAGTTTAACAACAAAAAGAAACAAAATATCTGTGGCTTCACTGTCAGGGAAACACATCCTGCTGTGGGCACATGTGCAAGTACTCTATACACCTAGGTGTAAAATTACAGGAACGGATGGCAGTCCAGGCCACATACAAAGCTACTACAAATATCAGGGGGGATAATCAGACCCATCTCAGCCCAGCCTTTTCATGGTGGATGTTCCCAAATACTATATCAGAGTGGTTGGACAGGGAACAGGTATTCTACAGTATCTCTGCCCAGTTCCTATTTGCCACAAATTTCAATGCATGATTAAGCTTGCTCGATTCAAATGCCTGATGATTCAGCAACACATCCACTAGGAGTAGCATCCTCAACCATTTTCTAGACTCACTTTAGTTCAGAGACTGTTTCAAACCACTTCTTCACCCACCCTCCATTTGTCTTGGTCTTACTTCCCTGTGACAGTCACAGCTACTGCTTACAGGAACAGCAATACTAGGAAAACACTGACTTTTTAAGCAATCTAAACAGCAAGTAAAGAATCAAAGCCAACTCCCTAGGACCTACCTGCTCTCACACCACCACCAGTGTGGTCCCCAAACCAGTTTGGGAACCTCTGACCTAGGGCCTTGTTCCTCCAAAAGGAGTTAGGCATGTGCATTCTACCCCAGACATCAGTAGGACTACTCAAATGCTTAAATGATTTATTGAGGTAGGGCCTAGAAGAAAGCATCTCATGGACTCAAGAAGCTTAGCTTCAAGACCTGCTACCCTGTCTGCTGATCATGGCATCCTGCTACAAAGCAATGACCTTGAGCAAGACAGCAAATCAGTCGCACCACAAAGAATGTTGTGGGTATTTTCTACGGCTCCTAGACCATAAAAGTTGAAGGTGTAAGGCTTGGAATGACTGCTATTTAAGAAAGAAAAAAAAACTAGGGACACTAGAAATTAGCAAAAACAAGGTCACGTCTTTCCTGTCTCAAAGCTGACTTTATCAATAGAAAGAAAGGAAGACGTCTACTCTAGACTTGGAATTTCAAGGAGATGGGAGCAATTATAGAGCTCAGGCTCTCCACTTATTCCTTACCAGGGTGATGCTGAAAATGTTGCAACGTCAGAGAACAAATACTTTAATTGCAGTTGGCCAAACCCTACTTGCACGTTCTGGCTTTGGTTAAGTCTAAACAGCCCTAGAGACAGGAGTTGTAGATATCTTAAACATAGAAAGGACGGAGCAAAACCCCTCATTCTCCCAAACACTGAACTTGACAAGTCAGATAATGAAATAGATGATAGATAGATATGTTCCCAGGGAATGTATCTATTTCATTAAACATTTCAAGGGGGAAAAAAATCAGTGTTTCATTTCAACGTTATTGTTTTGACTAGTTATCATTTAAGCCTAAATATTTAGACTATTATGACATGACATGTCTGTCATAATATAATGAAATGATCAAAATGTTTTGACGTTTACATTACACATAATATCATAAATTATAGTGTAACAGTCAAGTTGAAACAAAATTATTTCAACCTTCTTAAAATGAAATGTTTTAGTTTTTCAAAAACAAAGTTTCAGAATTTTGATTTTTCATCACAGTTTGGAACTTTTAAAGCAAAATGGTGGATGCCTCATTGATAACCCAGAACTAAACAGTTGATGGTTTCTTTCAGCATTGAACTACAAGGATCAGATTAAATAGATTCACTTACTTTTTAAGAAAAAAAAATACAATAGCCTCATTCTCCTCTTACACCAATTTTACTCGAAAGACTTACTCAGCATTTAGTGAGAAGCAGACCCATTGTCTTCATTTTTTTTTTGCCAGAATGATTTTGTCCTTCTTTGATAGTGAAGCCATCTAATTAGTCTGCATTTACAAGGTAAATTAAGTTGAAATTAAAGGGGGAAGAATGATAAATCTGTACAAATTTCATTTTTCATTTAATTTGACTATTAACTATTTGACTGAGAAAGCAGATCTTGAAAATGGAATTGTGTCCCAGTACAACATATCAGTAACCCAATGCCATTTTTATAAGCCATGAGCCAATATCTGTGACCTGACATACAAGCATGATTTATAACAATTGCTTGCCATCTGCCTCTTGTAAATCATTTCAGTCACTGTGCAAACTCAGACTAGAAGTGACGTTGCTGCAAGCTACACTTACTCAAGATAACATTTACAGGAGAAACTTAGTAGATTTCCCATTATATCATGCAACAGAACTTGTTTGAGGCTAGGCCTTGCTTTTGAAAGAGAACCTTGGCAAGCAAGCAGTCCTTCAGACAGGTATTCTGCTTCAGTTCTTGCTCAAGGCAGAGTAGAGAGGTTATGTTACCTCTATAGTTGGCACTGGTATGCCTGCTGCTGGAATACTGTGTCTAGTTCTGGTGCCCACAATTCAAGAAGGATGTTGACATACTGAAGAGGTTTCAGAGAAGAGCCACCAGATATTAAAGGCTTAAAAAACATTCTGTATAGTGATGGTTCTCAAAAACTGTGGGTTGGGACCCTAACGTTGGTTGCAACCCTGTTTTAACTGGATCGCCAGGGCTGGTGCTAGACTTGCTGGGGCCTGGGGCCGAAGCTGAAGGTCAAGCCCTACAGCCTGCAGCTGAAGCCAATGCCCAAGCTGCACCACCTGGGGTCAAAGCCCAGGGGCTTCAGGCTGGGGCAGCGGGCTTGGACTTCGGTGTGGGCCCCACCCCGCCTAGGGCAGGGGGGCTCAGGCTTCAGCGTAGGCCACTCTGCTTAAGGCAGAGGGGCTCGAATAGACTTGAGCTTCAGTCCCCCCTCCTGGAGTCATGTAGTAATTTTTGTTGCCAGAAGGGGGTCGTGGGGCAATGAAGTTTGAGAACCCCTGCCTAATAGTGATAACCTAAATAGACAGAGCTTTTTGAGCCTAACGAGATGGTTAAGGGGTGACATGATCACAGTCTATTCATGAGGAATATTTAATAAACAGGCTTTTCAATCTAGCAGATCAAGCTATAATGTAAGTCATTGGCTAGAAGATGAAGCTAGACAAATTCAGACTGTAAATAAGGCATAAGTTTAATAGTGAGAGTAATTAGCCATTGGAACAATTTACCACGGGTTCTAGGGGATTCCCCATCACTGGCAATCTTTAAATCAAGTTTGGATCTTTTCCTAAAGCTCTGCTCTAGGAATTACTTTTGGGGCGTTCTGTGGCCTGTGTTATACAGGTGGTCAGACTAGATGATCACAGTGGTTCTTTTTGCCTTTGGAACCTAGTGGAGAGACGTTTTCTTGTCTCGGAGTCTGTACAGAGTCATTTATTACAACAAGAGTATACACAGATATATACCACTAAACATCAAATAGACAGATGCGTGCACTAAACTAGAGAGTGAAATTAATCTACACACAAGAAAATAGCGAATTGGCAGTGTTCTTGTGATTACAGCCTGTGTCTCACAATTTTGAGGATTTTCTTAAAGCACCACCTGCTGGAAAGAAGAGATTGCATGAGAATCATAGTTTTACTCATTTTAAATTAAATGAAGTCTCTGGGCCTCATGGTTGAGGCTGAAAGCTCGAGGACCCAAACAGTGTACCCTAAAGGCTCAGAAACCAGAAGGCATATAAGAACCATGATTTTAAACCCATGATTTTTAAGCAAGGGCTTATGCTGTTTTAGGGTCTGATCATGACTTTGAACTCTTGAGATTGACAATATTGAGTCCAGGGCACTCCACTCTCTTTTGCCCTTTAACACTCTTGCAACACTGGGCCCCAATATGGAAATGAATGCAACTTCATGCAGAAACAAGGGTTTGCAGCTGTGGACTCCTTCACAGGACTGGGGCATTGGCTTGTACTTGTCTAAATAGCAAGTCCTAAAACATATTCACTTTAGGGGCTGGATGCTTTATCCAAATTTGTGTTGCCTACAGCGTCTCCATATTCGACTTACAATTTTTGGTTTCAGCTGGGCCAGTATCAGAACCCTCTCAGAACATTTGATCCAGTGCTGTTCTGTCATTTTCTCAGAAGCACCAATGGACACCTATGGTGGCAGATCTGTGATAAAGGTTCCCTGGCTAGTCTTGGACTGAGACAGGGGAGTTCAGTATGTCCCAAGGTCTGTTTCAAATACCCTCACATCTACTCAGCAAGCGAGGTCAGACAACTCCATCTATCTAGTATACATTCTATTTACGGATTCTGTTTATCTAAGGCCCCTAGAATAGTCCAGTGATAAAGAGAGTTAGTGGAAATAATCGGATGGGCAGTGAGTATCATTCTGTCATCCAACATGGTATCTGAGTCAAACAGGGTATCTGTAATATTACCTGAAACCAGATGCACTATGCAATAAACATTATTTTGTGATTAAACATATTGGGCAAGATTTTCAAGTATGACTAGTGACTTTCGGAACTCTAGTTTTAGGTGCCTAACTTGAGAGTCCTAATTTTTCAGTGGTTGGGTGCTCTGCACTTTTGAATATCTGGCCACTTTAAAGATGGTTCAAGCTAAACACCCAAAAATCACTAATCCCTTTGATAATATTGGCCTTACAATGTACACCAAAATAGACATACAGTAACTTAGCACTTAAAGTCGTCCCCGTTCATGTTGTTTTGTTGTTACATTGCTGATCAATTCGAGAACGTGCTCGTTTAAAGTTGCGCAATGCTCCCTTATAACATTGTTTGGCAGCCACCTGCTTTGTCCACTGCTTGCAGGAAGAGCAGCCTGTTGGAGCTAGCTGGTGGGGGCTTGGAACCAGTGTGGACTGGCAGCCCCACATCAGCTCCCTGCTCCTCTAAGCAGGGCCGGCTCCAGGTTTTTTGCTGCCCCAAGCAAAAAAAAAAAAAAAAAAAAAAAGCTGGAGTGCCACCCCTTGAAAAAGGGCCGCCCCCACCACATGCTTGGAACGCTGGTGCCTAGAGCCGGCCCTGCCCCTAAGTTCCCTGTGTGGCAGCCGCCCAGCACGCTATCAATTGCAGGGCAGTTCAGCTGTCCCTCCCCCGACTGCCATGTGCTGCTCCTGCCCTCTGCCTTGGAGCTGCTTCCAGGAGCCTCCTGCTTGCTGTGCGGGGGAGGAGAGGAGAAGAGGGGGAATGTCAGGGTGTCTCCCTCCCCCCGTTCCTGCACCCCACTTATCCCATCTCCATAGAGCAGGGGCGGGACACACATGACAGGGCTCAGGATGGAGGGAGCTTGCTGGTAGCAGCCGCTGTCTCAACTTGCTGATCTATTTAAAAAGGCAGTGTACTTAGAGTGAGGTCAGCGTACTTAAAGAGGAAATGTGCATATCTCTCTCATGCACACAGTGTGTATGTCTCTGTCTGTCTACCATGCTGTCTCCCCTCCTTCCATTTGTGCTGCCTTGTAGAACGTGAGGCTACATTAACAACAATGGGTTAATCCTTGAGGGTTCAGTCGATTGCTAGTTCATCATTTAGCAGCAAGGCATTCCCTGGGAAATATCCCACCCTCTTACTTCACCACATCAACCAAGCTTCACAATCATCATTGCTGTGTACAGTATTAAATTGTTTGTTCAGAACTTATACTGTGTGTGTGTGTGTGTGTGTATGTATTGTGGCAAGACACCTTCTCAGTCTCCCCAGTCTCTGCTGCTTTTAGCCCTGGTGAGACAGGCTCAGGTAATGCAGTCCCCCTTGGGACACAGGGGACATTTGCTCCCCGTATCTCCACCAGTCCTGGTTAGCGAATTCTTACCCCCTTGTGGGAGAAAGTACTGCCCCTCCTCCTGGAGGATCTCACTGTTTTGCTGCTCCTGCACTCCTGGCAGCAGGGCTTCTTCTCTCTCTGCTCTCCTCGCTTCCTTCCACAGGGAAGGGTTTTAAAAGGTCTCAGGCAGCCCCAAGTTGGAATCAGCTGATCCCAATTAACCTCAGGTAGCTCCCCCCTCAGCTGATTCTAATTTGCTACCTTGGTAACCTTTCACAGCTGAACCTGATTGACCTGTGGTTGCCTCTCAGTTGATAAGGAGGAGGGCCTTTTAACCTTCTGGTACTGATTCCTACCCCTCCCTTGCAGCTGTCTGTCCTGAATTTATCACAGTATATATAAAAATTTCCCTGGAACCTAACCCCCACTATTTACATTAATTCTTTGGATTCGCTTAACATCGTTTCGCTTAAAGTTGCATTTTTCAGGAACATAACTACAATGTTAAGTGAGGAGTTACTGCATTGAATATTGTTTATAAAGCAAGAAGAAAAAGGCAAGTTATTTTGATTGCATATCTATAGAATATGTGACTGGGTTGCAGGAACATATGGGTTTGATATCAACTATTAACAAATGTGAATGTTTTTAAATGACCATTGGTTACAGTTGCATAACCATTTCAAATAAAATGTTAGAGGTTGGATGAAGCAAGATTCAAAGAAAGCCCTTGTACTTTATCAATTTTTTTCTGTGACAGTTGAAGTCACTGATTGAGCAGCAAGCAGTCTCTCACTCTTCTATTTTTTGCACAATAGCTAGCATGTGGACAACGTTTCTGACATCTGGAAACAAGTTTTTAAAAAAAAACAACTGGTGACATTGGGCCATTTCTGAGTTGTAAACATAAGTTTAATGATTCTTTCAAGATTGTTGCCATAATAGGCAGATATAGTTTTCACTCTGTAAAATCAGCATTGGAGAATCTAGCAAAATAAAAACACAATTAGATGTGTCATTACTAAGATTTTCCTATAAACTTGTTTTTCAGCAAAATATATTGTATAATGTTATCTAGAACAATTCTACACTAAATTCTAATGGGCTACTAGAGAATAAATATGGAGCCTGAGACAAGATACCACAAAAACATGGAAATTGTCAGTTTAAAAAAAAATAGCTCTGTGAATGAAACTGAGTATTCTAGAACAAGGGTAGGCAATCTAAGGTACGCATGCCGAAGGTGGCACACGAGCTGATTTTCACTGGCACTCACGCTGCCCGGGTCCTGGCCACCGGTTGGGGAGGGCTCTGCATTTTAACTTAATTTTAAAAGAAGCTTCTTAAACATTTAAAAAAACTGTATTTACTTTACATACAACAATAGTTTAATTATATATTATAGACATATAGAAAGAGACCTTCTAAAAATGTTAAAATGTATTACTGGCACGCAAAACCTTAAATTAGAGTGAATAAATGAAGACTCAGCACACCACTTCTGAAAGGTTGCCGACCCCTGTTCTAGAATTTTAGAAGAAGATAGCAACATTAATGGCCTTGTGAAAAATGTACAGTCATTCAATGAATGTAAGCGTTCATTTGTGTAATATAAAAGAGTAAGACTTATCAAGGTTGGGCTTTCCCTGCTCACCCCTATCTGGCTAGTCCGTATGGTGTGGATCTATATATCAGGTCTTCAGATAGAACACAAGTTGCATAATTCTGGTCATGAATGACATGTGTTAGGTTTCAGAACTAGGGCCCGGTTCTGAAAGCACTTTGGTACACAAGTAGTTTTACTCACAAGAGCAGAAAGGTGAAGGCAATGAAGCTACTCTTCTGCAGTAGCTTTACTAACTAAATTTCACAGGAAAAAAGCCTTACATGATGACCCTTTCACACTCAGCCCCAGCCTGTGTCCACTGTGGATTTCTGCACTAGACCATACAGGACACTCCTTTTGCCCCCATTGCAGCTACTCCATCAGCAGATCCCCAGCAGAGCCCCTGTGTAGAGTTTAAGTGATGTGAAGGTTTTTGTGCTGGCCCTCTGCTCCACAGACAAGTCTCACTCTATGCGAGCGTGAATTAGTTATACAGCACACAAATTTGTGTCTGCTAATTTAGACTCTGTAGGTCAAGTCCAAGTCTATTAATCGTGTTCTACATAGGTTGGTATTGGGATACATTAAATGTCTTCTGCGCCAAGAAAATGATCCCTCTTTTCCTGAGCAACCTCCGTCAAGGTAACAAGTATACCCCAGTGGCATTCCAGATCTCAGTGGCTCCTGAAGACATATGCATTTGCAATACAAACAGAGGGCAAAATTCTCCAATTTGTTCCCTTTACTTTGTGCCACTCAGTGATTCTGGCCATAGCTGGTGTACAACTGTTTGAGCCTACTGTGTCAACCCCTTCACTCCCCTTTTCCCCGCTCCCTGCCCCGATCTGGCGTGGTGGGAGACAGGGAGGGATGTGCTGAGAGGCAGAGGAGACAGAACAGATTTCCCCTCTACTTATCCTTCACTGAAGTAAATTAGAACAGGGCCAATTACCAGGGTCAGCCAACAGGATCAGAGGATCACAACCAATTGTCTGTGCCCCATTCTCTGCCTGGGTTCAGACTCAATGGGGATATGATCCCCAAAGCTGCTAGAAGTCTCTTACAGAGAAAGTCCTATGTATAGCTGTCATGACAATGTAAGGATGCAAAACTAATTCAGGTCCTAGAGACTGTAGTAGATGGACACCATGACTTTCTAATAGTCAAAAGAGAGTCTATTCCTTGTAACTATTTCAGCAGTGCAAGGGGCCACAGTGCTGGTTTAAACTACTGGAGGAGATCTGCCCAGTTCTAGGGAATATTTGGATGGCACACAGATCTAACTTCACCCCACCTTGCAGCCTCTAACTTAACAAAATGTGTCAGGCACAGGGCCAAGGAAGGGGACCAAAGAGGGCCTCAAGACTACTGGAGTGAAAAGACTGCTGCTCCTCTGTGCCTATCACGTCTTAGAGAAACTGAAGGACGGGGAATAGTGCCCAGCTGTGACATGATTCTATTAATAGGTACAATGGATTGCTGGGAAGTAAGAAGCCTTTATATTTATAGTAAGTTAAGTAAGCCTGTGATCCCAGAAGAGCTGATTTCAGAGAAGAGCAATTTTAAAACAAAAGTATTGGGAATTCACGTGTTTTTTCCAGTCCTGGACATCCCAAAACAAGGTTGACAACTCATTCTGTCTCTTACTCTAATTTGACAAACGTCTTTGTAAGAGGTTGCAACAGCTTTCTGAAGGCGTACAAAGGTGTTTTACGTCTAGTTTATTCACCCTATTACCAAATTCCCCCCACACACGTTTTCTATGTTTGATCTCCTATCAGCCCTTCTAGCTTCTTAACTCAAACCTAATGATTTTCTTTAAGTTTTTTTTTCCTTAAAGGAACTTTAAAAGAACTGCCCTATACAAAGCAATATAGCATGTTTACTAATAGAATTATGGTAGATCTAAGAGAAAATATGTTCCCACCTCTGCTTAAATGTCTTTGGATGGCATCTGAATCAATAATCCATTTGATTTTAAAAGTTGCATGCTTTTCCAACATCCTTTCAGAAGTACTCCTGCTACTTACCAAGCTCCTGCCATATATATTTTTGTCTTTTTAACAGAACTTCTAAGTTACCTGATTGGCACAAACATCTGCATTAAATAACCCCAATAAATCTCATCACATATCCAATAACTTCTGACCACAACATTTTAAGATGTGTTTGGCCATTTCCAAATTAAAGCAAAAGTAACTATTTCAGTTGAGCAACAGATATGTAGATAGAATTCTTTTTCCAGTCAGAAATGGATGAATTTTAAAAATAAATAGACTTTATGGCCAACTGTTAAAACTGCACGGGCCTCAGTGTATCACATCACCCTAAGAAGCCCACCGTAGTCAATAGAGTCTTTCCTTTCCACTGATTTCAATAGGCTCTAGATCTGGCCCTTAAATCAGTGTAAAGAATTTTGACTTCTTCTTTTTTAAGGCTTTTAGTGTAAAAGTTAATGATGTGGGAGACAATTTTTTTGTTTTGTTAATTAAGGCAGGGATTTTCAGAGTCAGGAGTCGATGGGGGATGGGTTCCTATTTAGTCAATAAAATATATACACAATTGCATCACAATTTTAACTGTTATAATGAACTTGTGTGTCAGAGAGACTTTACTTTTAAAAAAGGATTTTAATTTATGTACCTGCCTGAAAAGTTTACCCCAGATCACCCCTTTGTGTCTGTAATTACAGCAATCTAAGCTAGCTGTATTTTTTTAAAAAGGCTTGAGCTGTCTGTCATACCAAAGACCAACAATAGTTTCCAAACAGTTGTAACAATATTTTTTTAAACAGCTGGCTCAGGGTACAGCAACTGGAGATGGGGACCGCCTGGTTTGGATTTTGCTAACTTTATAGAATGGATGCTTTATGGCTGTTGTCATAAACAGATGGTTAAGGGTTATTGTCTCTTTTACTTGTAAAGGGTTAAGAAGCTCAGTGAACCTGGCTGACACCTGACCAGAGGACCAATAGGGGGACAAGATACTTTCAAATCTTGGTGGAGGGAAGTCTTTGTTTGTGCTTTTTGTTTGGTTCGTGGTTCGCTCTTGGGACTGAGAGGAACGGGACATCATTCCAGGTTCTCCAAATGTTTCTGAATCAGTCTCTCATGTTTCAAAATAGTAAGTAATAGCCAGGGAAGGCGGATTAGTCTTATGTTTGTTTTCTTAACTTGTAAATGTGTCTTTTTGCTGGAAGGATTTTTACCTCTGTTTGCTGTAACTTTGAATCTCAGGCTGGGGGAGGGGGGGAGTCCCTCTGGTCTATATGAACCTGAGTACCCTGTAAAGCGTTGTCCATCCTGATTTTACAGAGATAATTTTAACCTTTTCTTTCTTTAATTAAAAGCTTTCTTTTTAAGAACCTGATTGATTTTTCCTTGTTTTAGAATCCAAGGGATTGAGTCTAAACTCACCAGGGATTGATGGGGGGAAAGGAGTTTGGATCTGTGTAGCCTCTCAAGGCAACCCAGGGAGGGGAGAGTCTGGGGGGGAAAAGTGGGGGGATGGTTAATTTCTCCTTGTTTTAAGACCCAAGGGGTTTGAGTCTTGGTTCCCCAGGGAAGGTTTTGGGGGAACAGATGTGTGCCAGACACAGACTTCTGGCTGGTGGCAGTGTACCAGATTTAAGCTAGTAATTAAGCTTAAAAGTGATCATGCAGGTCCCGACTTCTTGAACCCTAAAGTTCAAAGTGAGGAAAAAACCTTGACAGCTGTGCATTAGAATTTGTTTAGCTTCATGTCCCAAAGTTCAAAGGTATTCATTATTTTTGCATGACATTAGCACTTAGAGGTCCAGTGGAGCTCAGGGTTCAGTTATGCTTGTGCCTGTACAAATCTTCTAATTTCAATGGGGATTGGGTGCTTAAATACTTATAGGATTTGGCAAAGTGACTTACCAAGATCATGCAGCAGGAAGCCTATGTTCTGTTCCTCGTTCTGACTCTAACATGGTACCTAATCCACCAGTAGACTATTGGTCCGCTGATGAATTAAAACTAGAACCATTTATCTCCAACAAAATAAGCAAGATGTTGCTTCTATTTTATAATGTATGCCAATCCAGAAGAATGAGTAGATCATAAAAATAAACTGAAGAGATCAGAGGTTCTAGGACCAGGTGTCAAAAGAAAAGTGGGACATATTAGTACGGTAATTAATTTTTGAAGATAAGCTAGGTATAACATACAAAAAAGGCAATATTAATGTTAACAGTAACTTCCATCTACTGTGTCACTTAGGACAGTGGTTCTCAACCATTCCAGACTACTGTACCCCTTTCAGGAGTCTGATTTGTCTTCGTTTCCCCAAGTTTCACCTCACCTAAAAACTATTAGCTTACAAAATGAGACAAAAATACAAAAGCATCACTGCACACTATTACTCACAAATTGCTTACTTTCTTATTTTCTCTGTATGAAATTTTAGCTAGTATTGATTTCACTATTGCTTTTTATGTAGCCTGTTGTAAAACTAGGCAAAATATCTTGATGAGTTCATGTACTCCCGGAAGACCTCTGCATACCCCCAGGGGTACACATACCCCTGGCTAAGAACTACTGACTTAGGATACGTCTACACAGCAAAAAAAAAAGACCTGCAGCAATGAATCCGAGAGGCCAGGTTTCCACTAAAAATGACTGGTTAGACATTTATGCTGTGGCTGAAACTCAGGCTCTGAAGCCAAAGGGCAGGGAGTGGTTTCAGAGGCTAGAGCTCCAGACCAAGCTCAAACATCTACACACCTGTTTTTAGTGCCATGGTGCCAGACAAAGTCTGTAGATGCGGCCTCGGAGACTTGCTGTTACAGGGTTTCTTTTGGCATGTAAACATACCCATGGGCAACTTGATAGTACATAAGGCAGAAGAGAATATGACTTGTTCTTCCACAGTCATACTGGCTACTGTTTAAGTAAATTCTTTTGCTGGTGAAAGATGCCAGGTTGACAACACAAGAAAGCAAAGCCCTCTGGTTTTGGATTGTGGGGTGAGGACCCTCTCCCCACACACTGGAGTCTATTACTAAAACTCCGACAGTTCTTCAAAGCCAACCACACTGGATTTTATTAGTATCTTACATTTACAGACTAATGAGCAGGAACGTGCAAGGGAATATTTTCTGCTACTTTTCTAACTATTGTGAAGTTTCTCTACATATTCTTTATGAAATATGCTTATGATATGAATATGACATAACTGAGCTGTACTTTATGAAAGATCTTGTAAGGTATCATTGGAAAGGTTATAATTTACCGAATGTAATTATCCCATTTGTATGCCTGTATCATTTCTGTGTCTGAAGTTACTAATATTGACTATGTACCTGTATTTCAACTATGCTACTTTGGGTGACGCCCACTGCTAATACCTCAGATACAACAATGGAAAAGCTGGACAGTACTGATGACCCATCAGCAAGGACAATGAACTGTGAAAAGGCTTGGCCTTCTGCAGACGCTTCATACTGCCACTGACTCATGGATGCTGCGATACTACAGAGACAGGTGGTCTTGTCACCTGATACTAAACATTACCTGGGACTTCTTGTAACTTTCTACTGGAAGGGAAGGGGGGGGTCAAGTTTGGGAATCAAAGGATTCCTGCCTTATGTAAATCCTATTTAAGAGTGGAGAGGAAGGCAAACTTGACCTCTCCTCTCCATGGTTCGCCTGCCCAAGAAGAAAGACTGCTAAAGCCACCGGAAGTGAAGGGGCTGGGGGGGGGAGTGGGGAGTTCAGACTGAGACAGGAGTCCAGTCTGAAAAGAAATACACCTCTACCCTAATATAATGCTGTCCTCAGGAGCCAAAAAAATCTTACCGCGTTATAGGTGAAACCGCGTTATATCGAACTTGCTTTGATCCACAGGAGTGTGCAGTCCCGCCCCCCGGAGCACTGCTTTACTGCATTATATTCAAATTTATGTTATATCACGTCATGTTATATCGGAGTAGAGGTGTATAACTGGAACTCTGAACTACAGAAACTTTGTAACCTGCCTGATATAATATTTAGAGTAAGAAATAACATTTTGTAACCTGTTTCTTAAGTATATTGAGCTTATGTATTTTGCTTTATTTGGTCAGTAATCTGCTTTGTTCTGTCTGTTATCTCTTCTATTCACTTACAATTCACCTTTTGTAGTTAAACTTATTTCTTGTTTATAATATAACCCAGTTTATGTAATTTCTAACTGGGGGAGGGGCAAGAAGTTGTGCATATCTCCCTCCACTGCTTCAGAGGGAGGGAAAGGGGGACCACCACAATATGGAGGGGGGGAGAATACCTTCCTGACTCCACCAAGTGACCAGCTGAAGCCAACACATGACATTTTAGAAACAAACCATGGACCAAAATACAATTACAAATAGCTCTTCCCAAAGCTATTCACGCATGAGTGCACACACACGCGCATACACACACACACACACACACACACACACACACACACACACGTTTGGTTACATTTAAATGTTTATATTCAGCAACTAGGAGTGCAACACAGACAAATGGGTATTAGGCTGTGCTATCAGCATAGCAATGAAAGCTGACAATAGTGAATAACTTATCCAAGATAGCAACAACAACATAGTGAATAGAGAGACTAAAATAAACCACCCCAGGGACCCCACATGGAACTTAAGCAAAATAGTAACAAAAATATCCTCTTGATGCAGTGAAACATCTGTTGTTAAACATGACTGAAGCCAATTCAATTAAGAAACTAAACAAGTCTGATAAAATGTGAGTTGGTCCAGAAAGCTTATTATCAAAAACAAAGAACATCAGTAAAATTATTACAGATGGATGACTATCTTTTGATACATTTTAAATCATTGAATGGTTCTACTATAAAAGATACCTGAGTATCGTGGGTAGGGTTTTCTGGATTGTTCTTGGCTTTTTCTACCTGTTTTGTAGGTAATCAGAGGACTTCAGTTTCCAAGGCTGTCAGATGTAATACTTCTGAGTGGAGACTTCATTTCAAATAATAAAGTTTGGGTTCTACATTTTTCGTTCTGTATAGCCACTTGCCTTGTCAAACAGCCTAAGACAATGAGGTTACATCGGGTACAAGGTGTTGAATTACAAACAAGCACTTGAACCTGGGCATGTATCATCATTTAATATTATTCCATTTGTGGCTAGTTTACAATAGGAATTTGTGACATCAGTTCACTGCTAATATTCTCTCCACATGCTGAGGACACTGACTTGACAATGTAGAATTGCATATATGCTTATTTCAAAGGACTATCATATTCATATAGTAACTTTTGAGAGTTTTCCCCTAAATATTACTGATGAATCATTAATGCAGCCAATGTCTACTTGTCCTTGTGACAGATGTTCACTATCACAATATTTAAAAAAAAGATAGTATGTGTTTAACTCTTGACAGAAATTTGGATACCCATCAAGACACTAACGTGGGAACTACTAACCTAGTTTGGTCAATTTCTCTGTGTCAGCTGAAACAACTGCATTCAAGTGAAAGGAGCTATGCCAGCCTACATCAGCAAATATTTAGAGTCAGGAAGAAAAATTAAGTACTTATTTAAACGAGCGGATAATAGCTCCCACTTCATTCAGAATTAGAACTGCTTTGATACTTGGAGTGAACTGATGCTGTGCTGGGATTCTAGGCCCCTTAGCTCGGACAATCTAAAGCCTTGGGTTTCTTTATGACAATTAAAATAGGCCTCCAGATCAGTACCTAGAAACATATAATGTTGTTGACATTCCACACGACAACTCACATCCTCAAAGTTAAGCATGTGCTTAGATTGAGGCCTTTATGAACATTGGCAAGATATGTTCCCAGTCTTTAACAGTATATTATTTAAGAGAGAAAAAGGAAAGACAGTGTAACAGTTCAGGCAAAGAAAGGTATGGAAAACAAGGTGAGGATTCTTGCAAGGGAAACATTTACGGATGGATTTGAAGGAAGCAAGTGGGCTGACAGGAACCATGAAGAGAGAACATCCCAGTCTGTAATGGGAAAGAAAGCAAGGTTCCCTTTCAGGAGGAACTACAGATTCAAATATGCATAAACCTTTCACTTAAATACTGTCTGAACTTCACAATTAATTCAAGGACCAGAAACACAGTAGCACAGAGTATTCTACAGTAGGAATGGGCCAAACAAAGCCCGATGGCATACACTACTAGCTGAGGATATTTTACACACTATCCCTACCTACTAAGATGTTCTGTTCTAAGCATTTTGACTACAAAGGTTGGAGTTTAGCAATAGTGTTGGGAAAATGCTGAAGATCTAGTTTTCCAAAAGCTTTGTTTTGCCATGTCCTCCCCCAACATACTTTTCCTCAGGGCACACGTATATACTAGGGTGATGCACTCTATGGGGGTGAAATTTCTAAAGCACACCAACGTGCTGTGCATTAATTGGTCCATGAAGACTGCTGGTGTACTTTAATGTAGTGCTGTTTGAAACAGTACTAGGTTAACAAACACTAGGAAACCTTTAGCGCACACTAGCACAGTCTACATGAACCAATTAATGCCCAACATATTAGGGCACTATAGAAATCACATCCCCATACTGTACATCCCACCTTATTGACAGCCCTCAGAAGAATGGAGGAAAAGAGGGCTTTTTCTGTTGAAACAGAATTTGTGAGGCTTTTAGGAACTTGTTTTTAGGCTGCAAAAAAAAACATACAAATAAGCAAGGGTGGGAAAGGAAACCAATACCCTTCTCACCAGGCCTCTGGCAACATATTAATACTTTAAAAGGCTGTCTTCCTGAAAGCCTACCAGGTGAAGCATATGAGTCCTCAGGGAAGAGAGGCAGTTGGATATGATTTCCTTAAACCAGTAATATTCTGTTTTCCATTCACCCAGCACTGTATTGGAGGGGCCTGGAGTTCTGTTTTATTTGTTTTAAAATCATACCTTTTCCAGCCTACTTTTCTCCTTTTTCTACCTGCTGTGCCTGTTTCTTATAACCTCTATTTTCTGGAAGGTTTTTTACAACTCCCATCAGCTTTTAGCTGATGTTTCTCACTTCCATATCAGAGAGACAACAATAGAAAATCTGTATGAAGTAAGATTAAATAGATTCAAGTTCAGAAATGTGTATCCTATTTTCCCAAAATTTGACACATGAACTGCACATCAACATTTTTGCAACATGCACCTAAGTGTTATGGGAGGGGGTTGTGATACCTTTCTAACATTCTAGCCACAGAATGCTATTATTTTGTCAATTTTTATGGAACGTGGGAGGTGGGTGGGTAAAAGTTGATTCCAATATAAATTCAGTCTTTAGTCTTCTCTGGATGTTCAAAATGGACTGGGCCCAGTCCTTGATTCTGTTACACCAATTTTAAATTGTTCTAAGCTCCAATAATTTCAACTGGTGTAACAGAAGTAGAAAATTAGGACCAGCTGCCATTAACTCTTTTAGCATAAAAATCTGAGAATTCTTGTATTTTTACACATTGCTAAAAGGCAGTATACAGTAGACCCCCAGAGACCGGTTTCTATTCCAGCTATGCCCTCACAGTTAGCTTTGAAGTTGGTTTCAGCTTTGAAGACTTGCTTTATTAGAAAAATAAAAGCTAAAATTAAACATTTATTAAGGGACTGCTTGGAATACTTTTCCTAGTGTTTGGCTGTTCTTGAGAGCAAGGCAGTGGCAAGTAATATGTTATTACACAAAAAGTGGTCAAACCTAATTTAAAAATATAGCTGACTTCCATGGGTGGAAGATTTGTAATAACTAGTAGCGCCACAAGGCATGGGAAGTAACATCAAATATCAGTACAAAATAACAGCATCTTTCAAACATGGATTAAAAATGTCAATTTTGAAATAAGCTTTACAAAACATATGAAACTTTTGGGTTTTATTTTTTCAGAGGGGTAGCCGTGTTAGTCTGGATCTGTAAAAAGTGACAAAGAATTATTTGGCACCTTATAGACTAACAGACGTATTGGAGCATGAGCTTTTGTGGGTGAATACCCACTTCATCAGATGCATGTAGTGGAAATTTCCAGAGGCAGGTATAAATATGCAGGCAAGAATCAGTCTAGAGATAACGAGGTTAGTTCAGTCAGGGAGGATGAGGCCCTCTTCTAGCAGTTGAGGTGTGAACATCAAAGGAGGAGAAACTGTTTTTGTAGTTGGCTAGCCAGTCACAGTCTTTGTTTAATCCTGAGCTGATGGTGTCAAATTTGCAAATGAACTGAAGCTCAGCAGTCTCACTTTGGAGTCTGGTCCTGAAGTTTTTTTTGCTGCAGGATGGCTACCTTTAAATCTGCTACTGTGTGTCCAGGGAGATTGAAGTGTTCTCCTACAGGTTTTTGATATTGCCATTTTTATTATGACTCACATAATCCTGCAATACTCATTTAAGATTGAACAACACTGATCAGCCATCTGATCTTAGCTCTAAGAATTTAGAACTTGTTCTTTGCCTTTAGTCCAAAATAGCCCTAGTTTGGGGACTTCTGTGGTAACTTACTTTAAAACCACACACACAGATTTATTTTGTAAAATAAGAATTAAGATGACCTTTATTTATGAGATCTCCTCCTAACATGCCCAAAATAGACCCCTGGCTTTGGCCCTAAGTGGTTATTAAAAATAGATATTTGATTTCTCTAGCTCCCAAAGCTCTGAATTGCCAGGAAGACTGACTGAAGGATAAAGTAGTGTTGATAGTGGGGTGCCTCAAAGATCTGTATTAGGCCCAGTACTGTGTATTTGTTTATTAGTGATCAAGAAAGGGACATGAACAGAGAGGTGGCAAAATTTGCAGAGGACAAGACTATTTAGGCTCATCAAGTCCAGAGATGATTGAGGAACTTCAGAGGGACCTAAATAAGTTACAGGAATGGGCAACACAAGGGCAAATATAATTCAGTGTTGACAAGTGTAAAGTAATAAACACTAGATGGAGAACTTTAGACTACTCAGACACCTCCTAGGGTTTAACATAATTATGAGATCAGGAAAGAGGCTTGGGTAGCATTTTGGACAGCTAAATGAGGACCTCAGCTGCAGTAAAGAGACTAAAGATGTCAACGTGCATAAGGAATGGAACTGTGAATAAGGAAAGTATTATGCCTTTATTCCATGTGAGGCTGCACCATTGACATACACCATGAACAGCTCTGGTCATCCCATTTTAAGATTAAAAGATGTACATATATACTCGTTTATAAGCCTATTTTTTTTTTTTAGTAAAAAAGGGAAGCACTAGAGAAGGGGGTCAGCTTATGAACAGGTATAGAGAGGGAGAGGTGGGACACAGCCCCTCCTCTCAACAGAGGGAGCAAGGAGAGGCAGCACAGCCAGCAGAGCCAGATGGGAAGAGGCGAGGCCAGAGTCTCTCCACTTCTTGCCACGCTGCTCTTCCCTCAGCCTCCAAGGCAGCTGTAGTTCCAGGGCTGGCAGCTTGCAGCCACACCGCTCGGCCCCGCCCCCCAGAGCACGCTGCATCCATGCCGCCCGGCCCGGCCCGCTGGAACATGCTGCGACGGTGCCACTCGGCCCAACCTGCTGGAACATGCTGCGGCCGTGCCGCCCAGCCTGCTGGAGCAGCTCCAGCCAGGCCAGAGACATCCTCCCCAGATAAGGTGGGAAGGGATAGGATAGGGAGAGTGTGAGGATCCTGGGCTAGGAGTGGGGTCATGTGGGGGGTGGTCACAGGGGTTACTCCTTTGACCCCCAGCTTCTCCCCCCAAAAAACATTTCCCCACCAGTTGCTGTCCCGGCCCGTCAGGGTAAGCAGGTGGCATGCAGAGACACTTTGTTTACTTAGGTTTACCTCCGGGCCTGAGGATGCTCGAGGTAAACAAACCATCTCGGCCCACCAGCAGCTTCTTCTGATGGCCCGGAAGCCAAAGTTTGCTGACTCCTGAATTATAGGGTTGGCTTATGAATGGGTCATAAAATTTTTCCAGTTTTACTTATCCATCTGGGGGGGGGCAGGGTCAGCTTATAAACGAACCGGCATATGATCGAGTATATATGGTATTTGGATTTGAATTTGCCAAGGAAATACTTTTTCCATCCAATGTGAAATTAAACGATACAACTCATGACTCTAAGACAGAGGTTCCCAAACTGTGGTACATTAAGCTCACAACAGTTTGAGAAAGTGTTGTGTGAACCAATAAAGTTTAGGAGCTGTTACTACAGATGTTGAGGGCAAAATACCTAGCAAGATCTAAAGAGATCCTGGATGTAGAGTTGAGGAAATAATTGATTTCTGTTCAGGAGCCAAAATGAAAAAAACTTCAATTTTTGTTTCAGATGCAAAACAAAAAAACATTATTTGAGCCAATGCTGGATGTTTGTTTGTTTTGGGTGGATTCACTCTTTTTTTTTTAAAGCTACATTTTGAATCAAGAGTTGAACTATTTCAAGTGTTGAAACAAAACTGACTTTCAAAAAGTTTTTTACTCTTTCCCCCCCAGCTGAAGCTATTTGCCAGATTGACCTAAATTTGTGAATATAGTCACCTGAAACTGCATTTTTTGGTGAATAAACTATTTTTTTTGGGGGGGGAGAGGTTATTGACTTGGCCAGCTCTAACTGGTTGTTTAATAAGTCTAGCCAGAGTGACAAAATAGTGCTAATAGATTTTGGAAGGGATATTAAATCTCAAGGTCTAAACCAAGCTCTAGTTATTTGGGTTTAGCAGCAAAATCATGGGGCTGGAAGAGACCTCAAGAGTTCATTTAGCGTAGCCCCTTGCACTCAAGGCAGGACTAAGTATTATCTAGACCATCCCTGACAGGTGTTTGTCCAACCTGCTCCTAAAAATCTCCAGTGATGGAGACTCCACAATCTCCCTAGGCAAATTATTCCAGTGCTTAACCATCCTGACAGTTAGGAAGTTGGAAGTTTTCCTAATGGCCAACCTAAACTGCCCTTGCTGCAATTTAAGCCCATTGCTTCTTGTCCTGTCCTCAGAGGTTAAGAACATTTTTTCTCCCTCCTCCTTGTAAGTACTTGAAAACTGCTGTTGCACCCCCACACACACACTTCTCTTTTCCAGACTAAACAAACCTAATTTTATTTTCAATCTTCCCCCAGAGGCCATGTTTTCTAGACCTTTAATAATTTTTGTTGCTCTTCTCTAGACTTTCTCCAATTTTCCCACATCTTTCCTGAAATGTGGCACCCAGAACAGGACACAATATGTAACAGGCAGATTATCCCAGATCTGCTTAATATAAGGTTTCTTCCAACTTCCTCCGAAACATCTGGTGCTGGGTGCAGTCAGAGACAGCATACTGGACTAGACAGGTTATGGGTCTGATATAGTGTGGCAATTTCTATGCATGGTTTGGTCAGGGTGTCTTTGGTCTATCAGTTTTCCAGCAATACAAAATATGCCAAGGAGCCAATTCTGCAAGCCATTTAAGCATGTGCTAATACAAAATAATTAAATTTCTCCAAGCTCAACAAATACATTTTCTTGGGATCCTGTTCTGCCAAACTTACTCAAATGGAGTAGTACCTTACGCCAAACCCAGTCTCACAGAAAATGGTGGGACTGCTTGTGCAGTAACTCCCTGTTAGAGTGGTAGACTCTACACCTTTGTAAGGCCCAAGCTCAGCAAAACAATTGAGGGAGAGAGAAACCAACAGCAGCTAAGTGGTTCTCCAATTTGTCGAGGTCATTTTGAATTCTAATCCTCACATCCAGAGTGCTTACAACCCCACCCAGCTTGGCGTCACCCGCAAATTTTATAAGCATACTCTCCACTCCATTATCCAAGTAATTAATGAAGAAAGAAAAAGAACAATCCCTTTTTCTCATCAAGGGGCAACTGCAAGTTCTAAAAGTTAGTCCTTTGCTATTACTTTTGAGAAGATAAGAAAGTGTTAGCAAGAACTGAGTGACAGCCTGATCCAAAGCTCAGTGGAGTCAGGAGAAAGATTGTCAGCTTTGGGACAAGCCATATACCACAAAAGAGCAGTTGTGGTTTACAGCTATCGTGAGGCAAATTAACTAAGCTGCCAGAAGACAAGAAAGAAGAAATATATGCTGAGTGGTTTTGTAATTTATTAGATATACAAATGAAGATAAGATGGTCATGATTGTCTAAAACATTATGAAGCATGAAAATGAACATTTTTTCCTAACAAAAGTTTGGGGAAGATTCATGAAAACCATTAGCAATGAATAGGAGATAGAGAAATTTCTCTAGGACTCAGTCCTCCAGGCCTGGAGGAGAGAAGAGAAGAATCTTTTCCTGTTACCTATTTCTCTCACACACACTTTTAGATATCTTAATACTTCTCTCCTCTCCCTCTTCCCAACCTAACGAGCTGTACCCCATGCTATGCATTTCACCACTAAGGCAACACCCATTGAGAGGAAGCCTGCCTGAGATAACTAAAGATTCCGATAATCGTTGCATATTCTGGGGACTCTATTTGTGTTTATGAAATTGCAGCCATTATGAATTATTGGCCTGGCTGAATTAGTGACTTAAGATTTGAAGCTATGATTATTTCCAGATTCATAAATGGGATTTAGAATCAGAAAAAACAAATTAAAAAAAAAACAAAAACAATATGTTAGTCAGTTGGCCAGGTATCGGCTTAAGCTAATAGCAACAAGGTTATGAAAAATGTTAGTGCATTTCTGTGATGTCCTGGAAAGCCCCTCTCCACGCTGCTCACCAAGGTTTTAGAAGGTGGGGGCGGGGAGACCATCCAAAGGTTACATAAAACTCAAAGGGCTGCTGGGATATGACTGAGAATTTTGGTGACTGCTCTGAAGACATTCAACCAGATTGGAGGTGGTCAGTAAATATCTTTACTATTAATTGATTTGAGAGGAAATGAATTTCCTCTCCATCTGCACAGTCCGCAATGGGAGTAATAGGCATGTACAGCAGGGAGAACAAAGCATACTAGAAACATGGATTCTGAGAGCTGAATGCATTATTTCTAGGTTACTAGTGGTCTGGGATACAACACATTCTGCAAATCAAACTACTGTGTCACGCAACATGAGTACTGCCCGAGGCACAGTCAGTAGAAAAAACAGACTGACTGACTGTTAAATTACATTTGATCAAATGTGACATTTCATTTCTGATTAGATTTTTCTGAGGGAAAAAATGAGATTGTTGCCAAAAAATAAAATGGAAGGGGTTTTTTTTGCTGTTTTTAAAACATTCATATTTTCACGTGACGGATGCAATATAGATTTTACTCTAAATCCTTCATCCTCAAATGAAATCCACATTTTTCTAACAACTCTCTCAGACTAGAGAATAAGTAATCCTTCACTTTGTCTTTGTGAAATAGACATTCACCTTATGTTTTGTGTAGTTTATATGAAGTGTCATTGCACATATTAGAGACAGAAATCTTTCTTTGACAAACGAAGTCTGGTTTGTCATTACAGGAGACTTCAGTTATTGGTAAAGTGATGGACCAAATCCATCACATCTTACTATGGAGAAATTCCCATTGAAGTCAGTGGGAGAAATTTCCTGGATGAATTTCAGAATTTGGGCCAGTGTGCAAAAGTGTGCATATATTCTGACCAATAAGACTTGTAACAGTTCACTTACAAGAATTCTCCAAATCAAGTATTATTAGTACTCTCACTAAATTAAAACACCTCTAAATAGTTTTAGTTTTGAATAGCCAGTCTACTGACCTGGTAGGCTAGGTAGCAGACTGTTTCATGGCTCTCCCAGATGCAGATGCTTAGACCACATGGGAAGTAATACCAAGTGTTGCAAAAAAGCAACTACTCCAGGCAATCAAGTAAAAATTAATGGGCTCCAAAAGGGGCCGTACCCAAGTATCCTTGGCTAACAGGCTGATTGTCCTAAAAACCCTGGACCCAAAGGGTAGAGGAATTACATGCCAACTCTTATGGGAGCGATATAGAAGGTTGTAATGAGAACAATCAGGGAGTTCCTAGAGCAGTGATACTCGGATAGAGATTTGTGAGCTGCAAGTGGCTCTTTAATTTGGCTCCTGTGACTCTTTGCAGCACATGATATTAAAACACTGGATTAACAACCAATCAGGGTGCTTTTACTACGCTACTAATCAATTGTAATTGATAAAATAATACTTGGTCAGTCATTTTGCTGTGAGAAAAATATTAAAAATAATAAATGAAACAATAATTCACACTACTGTGGCTTTTTTGGATAATGTTGATTGCTGATTTGGCTCCCAAACCACAGAGGTCTGAGTATCACTGTTCTAGAGCATGGGTATAACCTAATCACAGGGGTGAGAGGACTTTATCCTTCTACATGCTGGATCGCTGCCACACTGAAGTATCTTTGTGACACTGCACAAGGGCTATTAGGAACCGGGCTATGCAGTAGGGAGAGGGTAGATGGTCAGTAGAGCCACAGCCCTGCTTTTACTGGCTGAAGAATGGCTATGCTGATGTTCTGAAATTTGGGAGTGAGGGGGAAGATTTGATCATTCCCAATCTTGTGGTGAATCCTTGCAAAAATGTTCACTTTCTCAAGGCCCAGATGAAGTGAAGATTGGTTGGGGATGGGCTGGAGGGACGGGGGAAGAAAGATACATGTGGATCTTCTGCACTTCCAGGAGGAAAAAAAATACAATCAAAGTACTCCACAGTTTGAATTAATTCATACTCATTTATAACAGAGTGAATTTTGCCTAACCAGGCTTAAATAAGTAGATCAGAATTCATGCCATGTATTGTCATACCACTTATTTTGCTTGTATGTCATAATTACCAACCAGCAGTTAATTGCTATATGCATATTTATGATTACAAAATTATATGAAATCTTGCACAATCTAACCACCAGTGTAAGGCTTATGAGTGTAGCCCTACACTACAACAACACCGCAGGTTGCTGGTAGGACACTCTCTATTTTAATTATAAAGTACAATCAGAGGGATAAATATTAGAGAGGGAGAGAAGTTATTTAAGTTAAGTGCCAACATGGACACAAGGACAAATGTTGATGGCCAGTTTATATACAAGTTTAGGCTTGAAATTAGATGAAGGTTTCTAACCATCAGAGGAGTGAAGGTCTGGAACAGCCTCCCAAGGCCTAATTGGCTTCAAGCCTGAGCTTGATAAGTTTACAGAAGGGATGGTATGATGAGACTGCCTAGAATGGCATGTAGCCGATGTGCGATTGCTAGCAGCAAATATCTCCAATGGCCGGTGATGGGACATTAGATGGGGAGGGCTCTGAGTTACTACAGAAAATTCTTTCCCAGATGTGTTGGTGGCGGGCCTTGCCCAAATGCTCAGAGTCTAACTGATCATATTTGGGATTGGGGAGGAATTTTCCCCTGGGCCATATTGGCAGAGACCCTGGCAGGTTTGCGCCTTCCTCTGCAGCATGGGGCCTTGGTCACTTGCAGGTTTAAACTAGCATAGATAGTGGACTCTGTAACTTGAAGTTTTTAAATCATGATTTGAGGAATTCAGTAACTCAGCCAGAGGTTCTGGATCTATTTCAGGAGTGGCTGGATGAGGTTCTGTGGCCTGCATTGCACTGGAGGTCAGACTAGATCAGGGGTAGGCAACCTATGGCACGGGTGCCAAAGGCAGCATGCAAGCTGATTTTCAATGGCACTCAGACTGCCTGAATCCTGGCCACTAGTCTGAGGGTTCTGCATTTTAATTTAAATTTTAAATGAAGCTTCTTAAACTTTTTAAAAACCTTAGCTACTTTACATACAACAATAATTTAGTTATATATTATAGACTTATAGAAAGAGACCTTCTAAAATGGTTAAAATGTATTACTGGCATGTGAAACCTTAAATCAGAGTGAATAAATGAAGACTTGGCACATCACTTCTGAAAAGTTGCCAACCCCTGGACTAGATGATCATGATGGCCCCGTCTGGCCTTAAAGTCTATGAGATTTTGTTCAAGGAGTTTCTTGCACTTTATGAGAAAGTATTAAATTAGAGATAGCAAACTGTTTTCAAATTGTTCTAGGCACGAAGTCCATGGGACACTCTGGTCTTACAACTAGAAGCTCTGTTTTCAGAGTTTGCTGCTTAGCATTAGTCAGCAAACTATACATTTAGACATCTAAATAAGTGGTCCAATTGTTAAGGTGCTGAGGAGCTGCATTCAGCTGTAGAATTCAGTCCAAACTGTAGTTCCTCAGCACTTCTGAAGGATCTGACCATTTTTATATAAGTTTCTATAACATGGATCTGGCCCATTATTTCTTTATAATCACACACACACACACACACACAAATAATCCCTCAATTATACAAGGTTAGATGCTTGCTGTTAGTTTTGTATAAACTAGCCTGGGAGGTGCCTCTCCCTGTTTGATTACTTACCTCTGTTGTGACTAGGGCAGTCAGTTAATCACATATCAGAGGGGTAGCCGTGTTAGTCTGGATCTGTAAAAGCAGCAAAGAGTTCTGTGGCACCTTATAGATTAACAGACGTTTTGGAGCATGAGTTAATCACAGTTAATCACATGTGTTAACTCAAAATAATCATGATTTTAAAAAATTAATTGTGATTAATCACAGTTTCAATTGCACTGTTAAACAATAGAATGAGAATTGAAATTTATTAAATATTTTTGGATGTTTTATTACATTGTCAAATATTTTGATTTCAACTACAACACAATACAAAGTATACACTGCTCACTTTATATTATTTTTTATTACAAATATTTGCACTATAAAAATTATAAACAAAAGGAATAGTATTTTTCAGTTCACTTAGTACAAGTACTCCACTGCAATCTCTTTATCATGAAAATGCAACTTACAAATGTAGATTTTTTGATACATACCTGCACTCAAAAGCAAAACAATATAAAACTTTAGAGCCTACAACTCCACTCAGTCCTACTTCTTGTTCAGCCAATTGCTAAGACAAACAAGTTTGTTTACATTGACGGGAAATAATGTTGCCCACTTCTTATTGACAATGTCACCAGAAAGTGAGAACAGGCGTTTGCATGGCACTTCTGTAGCCAGCATTGCAAGGTATTCATGTGCCAGATATGCTAAACATTCATATGCCCCTTCATGCTTCAGCCGCCATTACAGAGGACATGCTTCCATGCTGATGACGCTCATAAAAAAAATAATGCGTTAATTAAAATTTGTGACTGAACTCGTTGTGGGAGAATTGTATGTCTCCTGCTCTGTTTTACCCACATTGTGCCATATATTTCATGTTAAAGCAGTCTCAGAGGATGACTCAGCATATGTTGTTCATTTAAAGAACACTTTTGCTGCAAATTTTACAAAAAGCAAAGAAGGTACCAATGTGAGATTTCTAAAGATAGCTACAGCATTCGACCCAAGGTTTAAGAATTTGAAGTGTCTTCCAAGATCTGAGAGGGATGAGGTGTGGAGCATGCTTTCAGAAGTCTTAAAAGAGCAATACTCTGATGCAGAAACTACAGAACCCGAACCACCAAAACAAGAAAAATCAACTGTCTGCTGGTGGCATCTTACTCAGATGATGAAAATGAACATGCGTCAGTTCACACTGCTTTGGATTGTTATTGAGCAAAACCTGTCATCAGCCTGGACGCATGTCCTCTGGAATGGTGGATGAAGCACAAACAGACATGAATCTTTAGCGCAGACATGAATCTTTAGCACATTTGGCATGTAAATATCTTGCGACCCCAGCTGCAACAGAGCCATGTGAATGCCTGTTCACAATGTCACTTGAAAGTGAGAATAAGAATCAGGGAGCATTATCTCCTTCAAATGTAAACAGACTTGTTTGTCTGAGTGATTGGTTGAACAAGAAATTAAGATTGAGTGGACTTGCAGGCTCTAAAGTTTTACATTGTTTTATTTTTGAAAGAAGTTATTTTTTGGACATAATTCTACATTTGTAAGTTCAATTTTCATGATAAAGAGATTGTATTAGGTGAATTGAAAAATACAATTTCTTTTGTTTTTTACGGTGCAAATATTTGTAATAAGAAATAAATATGAAGTGAGCACTGTATACTTTGTATTCTGTGTTGTAACTGAAATCAATATATTTGAAAAATGTAGAAAAAAATCCAAAAATATTTAAATAAATGGTAATCTATTATCGTTTAACAGTGTGATTAACCATGCAATTAGTGATTATTTTTAATCATTTGACAGTTATAGAAATCATGGCACAGTTTGCAATTGTTCATCTAACGAGTGATGTGTTTACATTCAGAACTACAGACCCCTTTAAATGGGTTAAGTTCAGATTAGTTTGCTGAGTGGTATGCCTAGGGCTAGGCATATGTTCACAGAGTACCCTTCGTCTGAGGGATTGGGCGGGGTGGAGGGGCGGCTTGTAAAAGACATAAAAGTATTTATGTGAAAGACAAGTTAGCCTAAAAATCCATTTCGTTTCCTTCTCCATTAAATAATAGGACTCAAACTTAACTCTGAAAAATGTTAAAGGCTATCAAAATTGTGACTCAAAGAGCACATGTAATCTTCACCAAACCAAGGGAGTAACACTTTATCTGCATCAATTATGTGTGCTGGTTTTAAAATTTGAAGGAGTGCCCAAAGTTGTAGGTGCCAATATTGTTTCCATTGGAAATCAATAGGACCCTTGCCATTGATTTTTAGAAAAGCATGTTTGTGCCCATAGACAGTGTCCTTATAAATTGCAAAATATTTTGAACATTTGCAGGAGGGGAGGGGGGACAAGAGAGAGGTCCTGATCCTGTTTCCAAAATAGATGGTAAAACTGCCATTGATTTCAGTAGAAACTGGAATGGGCCCTACTTCTGATAACAAGATGTTCTACTGAACACAAACACTCATACTAATGCAAATGTCGATTTCATTCCATTTCATTGGCTATTCATATAGGGTATAAACAAAGCAATAATCTCAAGAAAGTGAAAAAAAATAGCATACTTGGAAATGGACAAGAACAAAGGCAACCTAAAGTATTGCTAAAATTTACCAAATCATCTATGGATATAGTTTACAGGAAAAGCCCATGTGGACTTTATTTGTAAGCTATGAAGCACAAGTTGTGCTAGTTTTCATTTAGACAGCAATACATTTATATGATTTCCATACCTTGATAATTCAGTTTATCCAGATCATGAATAAATTGCAAAATTTATGTATGTAAACCAACTTAAACTGTGATATACTAACATACCAAATGTAATTAGAGCCACATAACATTTAGCTGCAACACTCACACTCATGGGATGAAATATTACAGCTATAACTGCCTTAAAGGCTTGTGCTTATGCAAGCGCATGGATTTATAAATGCAAAGGAGGTTATGTTTTAAAATTTTGTCCATTTATATTGTTATTGTGCTTCCCATTTCCTACACATATTAAAATCCATTATAAAAAGAGGGTTGAGTATATCTTTTTCCTTCCTCCTCTCACCGCCACCCCATGATCTTTTCTTTAATCAGTTGGCTTTTCTGCAATACAGGTTGCTTCAATTACACAGAATTATATGGTTTCGTCAAGTAAGTTTCTTATTAAAGCATGGTGTGTGTATACGCCCTCTCCTCACACAGTTGTTATCATTTGCACAACCATGTGAAAATTGTGCCCCCTTAAGTGTTATATCTATCTGCTGCTCACAAGTACCCTAGGATTTATTCAAAAATTCCATATCCCTCAGATTCAGTCAACTTGCCAAAGTTATTCGCCCCTCCCCCGGCCGTCAACATTCAGAGACATGAAAAATAAATTCCCTTTTTTTCCAAACTGAAAGTCTTCAAAATTTTATCACCTCAGCCTAGAATTAGTGTAGTGTTCACAGCTCCTAGCAGGCTTACTAACCCCAAAACTTAGAATTATAGAAATGTAGAAGTGGAAGGGACCATAAGTGGCCATTTACTGCATCCCCCTGCATTGAGGCATGATTAAGTAGACCTAGACAATCAGCGACAGGTGTTTACCTAGTCTCACATGAAGCATGCAAGAGTTCTTTAGTTTTAGGATTCACTTGGAGCTTTTTCCAAAAGCTACTTTTGTAAAATGCAAGATGGGCTCCTTTGGCAACTTCAGAAGGGGAATTTTCAAGCTGGAGCCTGCAGCAAAAGGCATTTTCTCCTGAGATAGACTGCTACCTCCCTTAAAGAACAGTGCTAGACCAGAAAATCCACACTTCAAGTGTGTTGCAGGTACAGGTAAATCCAGTACCTCTGTAAATGGAAAAGCTATGGGGCTTGAACATTTTGTGCGCTACTGCTGGATAGTGGTTGTGTCTATGAAATCCTTTCCCCCTGTCATTTGGAAAAAGTGGATGTGAGATAGCATAACAGTCTAATGACTGTATTGTTTGCTTCCAGATTACGTTTGGAGTTTTGAACCTCAAAGAGCAATCTTCAAGGCTACCTGTGTGGTTGAAAACGTTTGGCACTGATACAAACTGCCTATTGATAAATTCCTACATCCAAGTGGGAGACTAAAGGGATCTATTTTTCATGGATTGACAAGGAGTTACTGGACCCTGTTAACAGGCACTAGATGAATTGTTTTTCCACACAGTAAAGGGTAAATACATCCCTAAGTTTAGAGCAGAAATATGGTAGTGCAGAAACATGCTCCATTGTCTTATGCAAAAAGAGGGTTAACTGCAAGTTTAACAGCTGGCAGTGTTCTGTGGCTCTTCTAAGGTCCTGTATGATCCTTGGCTATTTCCTAGCTTGTTCATGAATTATAAAGGAGTCTTTCCAAACAGAAAGAAAATTAGAGAAGGAACACAGTAGGCAGGTAATGTATTTTGTCATACTAAGATGCTTGAATCCATAGTAAGTCATAGCACAATAGTATATGATTTTTAAGATATTAATAAAACATAGTAATCCAGGGGATCATTGGGTATTGGGGAAAACAGAGGTCAGATTGTCAACTCAGGACAGGGACAGAGTACTACTCCATTTGCAGGGTGACTTATATCATGGGAATCCAATCTTGGTTGGTCTTGCCTGAGGCTCTACTGTGATAAGTAATTTGGGTTCCAGAATTCCCAACAAGAAAGTGAAGCCCAGGTCCAAATGCATTCTGGAAGGATATGTTCCTGTAGTCCTCAAGATAAAAAAAAAAGAGAGTATCCTTCATATCTAGATAGTGCCTGGAGTATCCCAAATGAAGATACAGAGCTGAAAGAAAGCTGAGGTACTGTTTTAGCCTCTGATGGTGCAACAAGCTCAAAGGCTTCAATTAGGTGCTGGCTGAGATCAAGGTTCCAACCACATAGTGCTCACTGAAAGACTGAGCCCTTAGTGACTTTCAGGCACTGTACTGGAGGATAAAAGGACATTAGAAACAGCCTGGTTGGACATTTAGTTGCAAGAGAATTAAGTATTTTTTCCCCTTGATTTTAATTATTCTAACCAAGCCAAGATGTACACAGAAGTAAAAAGATCCTTCAGGAGTGAGGGAATGGAAGCTTCCGTAGTATTCCCTGTGAGATTTAGTCACCATGCTATGGGGGGAGAGAGAAGGGTGAAACGAAACAGTACTTTTAAGGAGTTAGTGAGTTGGTTAATCTAGTAAAGAAATCCAAGATATCCAAACGGCCACTTTCAGACAAGCCAGTGTGGAAGTCAAGTGAGATTTTAGTTCCTTGTTTTTAACATACTCCCTTTAACGGATATTTAACCAAAGTCTAAGATTTACATTAACAGAGTCAAGTTCTGAGGCACTTACCCCATCCACACTCAAAAAAACTTCCATTAGCTAGGTAATGAGCTCGCTATTCAACATGGGCTAAGTTTGGTCTGGCCTAGTGTTTGTGTTAAATTTGATTAAAGAATAAGTTTCGGAGAATATAGATAGCTAGGCTTACAGAAACTGTGAGTATGAATACAAACACCAGCCACAAGGCCCCTCCTGAAAAGCAGAACACAACAAAGCTTTCTTCCCCACTCGATTTGCTTGAAATTTAACCTGTTAGAAGTGTCAAAGTTCTTTTATTACGTATTTTCCTGTGGCACATGCTGAGAACAGAAGCCACCACGATGCAGTCTGTATGTCATTAGGTTTTTAGGGCCATTTAATTGAATAGAGGCAAATTAAAACATAACCCTTCAATGGCTTTGTATTGTGCTATGCTCTCTAAAATTAAACACATTTGTGGGGATGCCCAAGAGCTATTCAAGCATGTACCCATATGCACATGGAGGAATCAGTAAGTCGGATATTTATCTGTGGGGGGGAAAGGAAGGAGATAAATCTTAGGTACATCATGCTGAGAAGCATAGTTATAAAACTTTATAACAGCTGGATTTCAGTAGCCATTTAAACATGCCAGGACACTGGTCTGGAAGAGGAACAATTTATTTTCTGCAGCAGCCTGCTCATCCTCTGGTGCTGATCCTATTCCTATTAAAGTTAGTAGAAGCTTTGCCAGATGAGGCCTGGGCATCGACCTCTTGTTTTGTTTTTCCTCTTTTGAGAACACTTTTGCTATTGAAAAGTGTCATTAGAGAAATGTATGCTGCCTGAGACATTAGTGTAAGGGCTGTTTTCTCTACATTTCAGCTTTAAGCATAAAAACTGTTCTGTAGCGTGTCTGGAGGATCACTCCCTATGAGCCACATTAAGGTGACTGCTGTTACAGAACCACATGTACTTTGCCTTCAAGATTCTATATTCATTCTCTCCGATCTAAACAAAAATCACTCCAACCAAAAGAAGTGTGTTTGAATAAGAATTTCACATACCAAGTGCTATGTGGGGCTTTGCTGTTGGTCCCTGGAGCTGCCCTCCAGACTGGTGGTGGACTGAGTTGGAGCCCCCCTCCATCTCCCCACACATATTTGATATTCATGTCCCTACACAGACCTCCATAGAGTAAGAACTAAACTGTCTCATTTACATCAGTAAATATCTTTTCATTTGTGATTATTACGAGCAGAGTCATTACTAATGTTTCTGCAGGCAGCCATGTTGTTCCTTTAGTGATAAGGGAAGAAATTAAGTAATTTGATACAATAGTGTTAGGCACAAATTACCTATGCTTATGCTATGGAAAGAGGTGCTCTGAAAGTCCAAGAAAGTTTGTGTTAAGAACATGGGGACAAGAAAAAAGGAAAAAAAAAAGTTGTATTATTGTAAAATATGGTGAGCTAATATGCTCTGAAGGAGGCTTCCATACACATGATGTGAACAGAACTGAATGATCAGATCTAAAGTAAACTGATAGAATGTCTGTTTACACTGTTGTCCGTGGATGCTAAAAACTGATCCAACTCATTGTTGCAATAGGAAAGTTTCCCACGGGAGTTTGATTACACCCTTAGGAAAGGTCTGTTGAGAATGAATACAAGCAGATTTCCTCACAGTCTGAATGCAAGTGTTATGACTATGTATGTAACAAATGAGAATGATTTGCTGACTTTCTTATGTCTAAATATACAAGCGGTCCACAGATCTGGTGATATCCAGTATCTTTCAGGAAAAAGTCTATGAGCTTGACGGTATCTGTGTATTGTTTGTCATAAGTTACAATTCAGTGGATTTTGTTCACTGCCTCATTACATCTTCTGAAGGAGAGCAAATGGTTCTCCAAGGTAAAAATATTAACCTAAAGTTAAATAGATCTTAAGTGTCTGTGTTTGTCAGGTGTAGAAATGAGAGACCCATTTGTGGAAAGTCTGGAATAAAACTCCCCCTACCAAACAAGGACACTCCAGAGAGCAGGACTGCATCACAGAAGAGGCCATCCAAATAGCCCAAGAGAATCCGCCTCAACACACCTTTCAAGATGTGTGTGTGTCCTACACAAGGCTATGCCACTGTGTGGCATACCTCATCTGGTGCATCAAATGGCCTAAACAACAACTATGGGGATGAAGCCTAACAGGCAAATCAGTATGCTTTTGAATGAAGTCACAGAAAAAAAAATGAGACAGAAACTGCCTATCAGCTGTGGTTAGACACTTTTTTACAAAAGGATCAGTCCCTGTCTGACCTCTCAGTCCTCAGCCACAAAGCAAACTTGAACATCTAAAAAAAAAAAAAAAATTGCCTGGGAACTTACATTCATAACTGATGGATACTAAAAAGCATGGACTTACATACTGGTTTTATGGCTCATTACAACCATGTGTTACACCCCCACTGCCTAGTAGACCTCTTTAAAATGAGGTGGACACTGAATACTTCTGCAAGCAGAGGACAAAGTAGGGTTACTAGGCAGCAGAGAGGGTATAATGTTGTAATGAGATTGAGGCCAGGTCTATATTACAAACTTACATTAGTATAACTACCTCATTCAGGGATGTGAAAGAGCCACACCCCGAGAAACCCAGATATACACCAGAGGTCGATTAACTACACTAATGGGAGAAGCTCTCCCATCGGTGTAGTAGCATCTTCACTAAAGCAGCTCAGCTGCACCAGTGCAGACAAGCCCCATGGAAGAGTTTGTGAAGCTTGAAAACTTGTCCCTTCCAAGAAGTTGGTCCCATGAGAAATATTACTTTACCCACTTTGTGTCTCATATCCTGGGACCAACACAGCTACAAGAGCATGGCAAACAATTCTTCAGGCTGCCTTTCTAAAGTAGTAGTTTTGGTTGGCAACCTGACTGCAACCCCAGTCATATGTGGCTTTGCCAGAAGATCAGATTGTTGATCAACATGGAGAATTAGGACCAAGAATCTTTTTGTGAATGATCACATGGCTGTCATGCACATCTGCCATACCAACCTTTGCCAACTGCAGCACAGCAGTATGAATAACTTTGCAAAATTAAGGAATCTATATTAGATACTTTCTTCCCCAAGACATTAAAGATTATTAATGAGGCCTACATCCCCATTAGTTCCCCACCAGAGAGGCTTACTCTTAGCAAAAGTATATGGTTATATGGCCCAGATGACTTCCTAGTGGTACAGAAACCAGAGCTGTAATCTTTTAGGTTTCCATGGAAAAAAATTCTGATGAATAGAGACCTCAGAAATAATTAGGCTCGAATGAAAGCCTGGCTACAGCTAAAAGCTGTAGATCAGACTATGCAGTACTAACATTTGCATCCATGATCTTCTATGGCAAAGCAAGTTTTGCTTGAAGTGATCAGGAGGAAAGAAAAAAAATCCACCTCAGAACATTCTGTATTGTAAGTTGAAGGTTTAGGGAAGGAAACAGCTGAAAGACAGACTGATCTTGACAGTCATTTTCTCAGAGAATCTGGAGACATTGATTTTTGTAAAAACAAACACATTGTGGATAGGCCATATATTCCAGAACACTGAGAAAATTAAAGCTGTTTGTTAATGACTGAAAAGTTAAGTAATAAGTTGGAAATGGTGTTTAGACATTTGTGATGTCATGTAAATATTACCTACCACAAGAATTCTATGTTATTGCCAACTCTGGCTTATGCTGACCCTCCTAGAACATCTTCCCTATCTCTTGCCACAGAGGGTAACAGTCAACCATTTCAAATAATTTCTATTTGCTACCAAAAAAAAACAAAAAAAACAAACAAACACCACCACACAGTGTAAGAGCTATCAGTTTCCAAGTGAATTTGGGGGTGGGGGGAACCCACAGCTGAATTTCCAATTATTTGGCAGGTTCATTACTGCAAGCTATGTTATCTTTTTAATATTAGGTTTCATCACTGCCAACGTGACTAAGTCATGTTGTATTGAAGGTCACTGTTCACAGAACAGATGATTAAATATTTAGATGAGCGATTGTTTGGGTTTTGCTATGGCATAATCCTGGGTGCTTCTTGCTAATCACCTTCAACCATCATTGAGCTCAACAAAAGTGGGGGGTTACCAGAACCTTGGACCTTAACTAGCTCACTGAATCAATGTGAAGTATTTCACCACTACAACTCTCAGTTCAAACCAAGCACAAATTACATTTGTTGGTTTAGAACTTTATCTCTTGTAGAAACCTCTTCATGTAACAATATCACAGCATTTTCCAAACTGGTTGACATGCTTGGCAAGCTTTGCTCAAGAGGTGCCCAGGTCTAGAATGCAAGGGCATTATGGGTCAGAGAAGATGCCTTGGCAGATAACAGTATATGTGGGGAAACTCACATTGTGTCTAAGCATACTGTGCCAGACTTAATAGTGTGCCATCATTCTCCTGTTTTATAAATAGTAAAGCAATTTATTATGTTCTTGTAAGGGTGGTAGAATAGGGTACTGTGGAAGTGAGAGAATGATGTAGTTAAAACTAGTCAGAATTATTTGAAAAATGTAAAAGATAAAGCAATTAAGTCTAATTCTTCCCAAACCCATTTGGTTAAGTCAAAAGATGTAGGATGTGCTCCATGCACAGTATTGCAAAATATCTGCAACATTCACTTCGAACAGCATATTTGCTCCCTTTTGCAAGGGACAGAACAAAAACGGCTGAAGCCCTGGGGCAGATGGGGTAGGCACACAAAGAAGAAAGGGAACTATAGTGTAGCCTCCTTTTCCCCATGACTTCCACTCCATAACCCCCTGTAGTCCTTCCCCAGGCACAACATGGAAGCTCAGAGCAGAGAAACATACTGCACAGCCTTCCCCGTTCCCCCACCTGCACCACCACAGTGATGGCTGTAAATTATGGAAGACCAGTCAGTTGGGATTTGGAAGAGCAGATTGCCTTCTGGCCATTAGCTAGGGGAGAGAGAGGACAGAGACAGCAGTGAGCCACAGGGAAAATGACACCTCTAGCTTGAGATCAGGGGAGTTAGCCCGGCCATTGCTCAGGGAGCTCAGGCCTCAGAGCAGATGTGTCCATGTTGCACCACTGCCAGTATCAAGGAAGTGATTTGGGTGTTTTAAAAGGCTTCACAGCTTTACGTGCAAGTGCTCCTGTCTCCACATTTTTGTGCACTTTATGGAGGTGGAGGGAACTCTCCATCTAGCAGAGTTAAACGCCTACTTCTTAGTTTCTCTACCAAGACTGTCATTGTGGGTGGCAGAGTGTTGGTAGTGTTGGACATAGACTGACTGTCACTAAGGTTTGTACAGTGCCCATGCAGTCATTATTGGTACAAATTCAACTGCCTGTTAGATAGCAAGGGCTTCTCGCTGGTCTACATGAGGAAATTATGCCAGTACAAAATATAGCAGAGAAGAGTGTCCATACAGGAGTTATACCAATATAACTAGTGCTTTAAATTCACATCCTACCCTACCCTAAAGTAACTGCCTCATTGAGAGAATATCTTAGGTCCCAGGCCCGCACTGAGAACTGTGTTAACAAACACATTTGTGCCCACAAGGAACCCTACTGACTTCTGCTTTGGGTCTCTTAGGTCTTGGTCCCAGACCAGGAACTGAAATATCTGCTAATTGCCAATAATAAGGAAGTAGATCCAGAAAAAAAATGCTTGCAATAAGAAACCAGAAGCAATTTGAACATGAACAAAGAATGGCATATCTTCAATTGCAGAAACTAAAAGCTAAGGCAGAAGTGGAAAGACTTAAGCTCCAACTCAAAAGAATAAAGGAACAATAGGAACTGTATCATCCTGAAGAGCCAGCCCCTCTCAACAGCAAAGATGGGGATAGAATTTATCCAGTTTGTAACAATGTTGGTATGTCTGACTAAGCAGTTGTCGTGAGTGTGTGTGTGTGTGTAACCAGATTTACTCCAACACTGCCACCTTTTATGTAAATGCTTTTACTGTAAGCTTATGTAAAGGTAACCCCATAACTTGTGCAGAGAATGTAAAAGTCCATAGTAAGAGCTTCTTTAGGGAAAATTACAGCTTCTAACATCACTCTTGTTAAAGCAGATTTTGTCAAAAGAGGAAGATTTACCAAATCAGAGTGTGAATATGTAATCCTCTATGAGTTTACTGTAAGCATGTCTTTAGCCAGAATCCATCTTGAATGGAATGGTGTTAAACATGAAGTTATAGCTGGTGTAAGAAAGTTATTGCCCAAGGATCTTTTGATTGGGGAGGATATTAAAGCTTTGTTCAGTCAGGTTAGCCAGTCACAGGAAAGAAGTAATCCTGAATCTGTGTCTATTCGGGGCAAGGATTTGCCTATGGAGGGTTTTTCCAAATGTTTGTCTGAGGAAGATGGCTGGCTATCTGTGCCAAGAAGCAGTGCTTATGTGGAAGAAATTTCTGAGTATCTGTCTGATATCTCAGAAGTGAATCTGGCATTAGCTGGGTCTCAGGGAAATGTTTCTCTAGAGCAAATTAAAGTTGGTGATCAGGTTAAAGCCCTAATTGATGAAGGAAAGGGTATAGTCCTGGAAAGTGATGGAGTGTTGGCAAGGTTAGTGTAATGTGAGTATCCCTATACCTTACCTGTACCAGTGTGGAGAACTGTGACAGTGAAGGAAATGTTCCTATGTCTGTTAGGGGTAATGACTTGCCCGTGAAGGGGGCTACCCTAATCTCCAAGTAGTTGTCCTGGAGTAGCCAAGGATTAAGGAAAGGATATCCCAAGCTGTATGTCTGTTAAAGGGAGACGTTTCTTCAGCTCTTTTCTGTCTGTAAAGCAGATAGAAGCAGCCTGTCAGAAGAAGCCTGTTAGCCTGCGAAGGTTGAAAATGTATTAGTTGACCAAGAGTTGATTCTAGATACAACTAAAGCCCAAGAAGGAAGTGGTCCTAAATTTGTGTCTGCTAAGGATGACGACATTGTAACTAAGTTGCATCCAGGTAGTGTCATAACTAGGTCCCAGAGACCAGAAGATTCTGGTGCTTTTACTTTGCCTGTTGCTAGCGTGTTGCTGGGTAAAGATATGACAACCTTGTCTTCATGCTCTCCTTGCACAAGGAAAGCATGAAGGTGATTTGACTATGTTACAAATTTCCACACTGTCAGCATGTAACAAGGAAGAGAATGTTTCTTATCTTTTGACTATGAAGTCTAGCAGTTTACCCGAAAGGGGATTGTGTAAAAGTCTTCCTGATGGATCAGAGGTGATTCTGGATGCAAATGAAACTTGCAGAAGAAGTTTGATGATTTGTCTGTTGTGCCAAAGCTGGTTCTGGACACAAATAAAGTTCAGAAAGAATCTGTTGTGGTGTGGGGTAGAATCTGTTGCAGTGCAGCATATTGCAGAAGGAAGGGAATTTTTTGGTGAAGTCTATGAAAAGGAATTGTTTCTATTGACTCTTAATGGGCCACTGTTGATCGTAAACAGTCTCTCTTCTGAGCCAACTGTGTTGTTGCCTAATGATCAAAGGCTTTCAAATGTGTATAAATCCACTAGCCTTGCTTCAGAAAGACCCAATATGGATAGCTTTGAAAGGATTTCAGATGAAATAAAAATTGTTAGGGAGTTTAAACAGCCCTATAAGTTTAACCAGCTTGTTGGGGAAACAATGTTGTTGGAACATGAATGTCTCCATGTTGATTCTTTTACAGTCTGACTCAGGTGCTGAGGAAAGACTGGGTTATTGGTTTTTCAGAACAGAACAGCCTTCCTTATAACTGAACCCACAAGGATGCAGGGGAGAGCAGGCAAACTCTCATCTCTAGATATTTTGGATATGACTTGTAGTCTTAGTAGACTTGACTTCTAATTCCATGTGGAAGCAGAGGTTGATAATGGAAGGATAAAAGAACCTTGAGTCTAATATGCTAGTGAAAATAGATGGTATCTCTTTAAGATAGAGTCCAGCCTTGGAATTAGTAAAGGTTGAGGATCTGAAAACTGGTAAACAGGCTTGTGTCTGTGTTGATGCAAGTTACCTGACTGACTGTGGGAGAAAGACTTGCCTGTAGCTATTAGCAACAAGGACACACCCAGCCAGCCAATGGATTCAGTTAAGCAAAAGAGCTCAGATTTTGACTCTACAGAACAGGGAAGAGGAAAAAAGTTTTATACTAATGGAAGCCACGGGTTATCCCTAAAATACCAAAATCCCAAGGAAGTGGTTAAACTGAAAGCTTATGTTAAGTAAGACACTGAGGTCAAGAAAAAGCTACAAAGATTCAAAAGGGACATTGTACATATTTACAATTCTTGGTATCAGCAACATGTTACAATCATTAGCAATAACAGTTTTATCACAAGTGTACATTTACAATTATTTTTGTCATGCCAAGTCTTGTTTAGACTAATCATTCTTTAGGCCAGCTTGTTTAATGTGCATGGTCTTTTGAAAAAGCCCTTGAATATGTTAAGAGAAACCCTTATGGATTATGTGGTTTGGTTCAACAAGAACACGCTGTTAAAAAGCCTAATAATGTTCAGGTTTCACAGCTAATGCATAGACACATTTCTAAAACTTTCCACAGCAGAAAAAAAAACACTACAAGCTTGAACTACTGTGCACAAAGGGAAACTGAGGTACAACACCTCACAGCCTTTATGTCCGAATGCCAGAGTAAGAGTGCTCTCTGAAGAACATTAATAGCTATGTTAGGTCAACACATAGATCAAACTCTGGAATCACTAAACTGTTTCACAAAGTATGAACTAAGTTTTTAACTTGGGCCAAAGCATGCATCAATAATTTGCCATTACACAGAATTCAATGTAAACACAGCTCATATCAGTGTTGAAAGATCCTTAAGAGGTATCCAGGAGCTCTAATTTTGCCCTTCCACAACAGTCTCACATGGCTAGAAAGGGTAAACATCCTGCAAAATAAATAACCCTCAAAAGACATGTGGAGAGATAATGTTTGTGTATTTACATATGTATGAGTAGGGTCGACAATGTAATCAACAGTCCCTGTCAGTGCTGTATTCTGATAATTCAGAGATCAAATGAACATCCTATCATTTAAATGAATTGTGAACACGGGATATCTCAGTATTCATCTCTTTGAAGTGTACTGTGAATGGTGGAGGAACAAGCAGATGCCCTTATGTTAATTAATATAGCTAAGTACCAGTGATGGACCTCCTTCAAAGTCATCCTAATTACCTTTTGTTCCCTGAGGAACTCCATCTTATCAAAAGACATGAAATTGTATAAAAGATCCTTGGGTCCAGATTCTGTCATCTCAGCTCTGCTTAGGCTTCATCAGGGGAAGTTTGAGTTGCAAGATTGAGTCTCAGTTATGCTGGTACGCCCTGAATATGATATTTGGACATTGGACCTATGAACTATTTCTAAACGAACTCTTTGCAACTACAAGGTTCACCATCTCTGCTCTGAATTGCACCTAAATGAACTGAACTCATGTCTGTATGTATATTGATCTTTTAATCATACTCTCGTTTAATAAATTTTAGTTTAGTTAATAAGAATTGGCTGTAGCATGTATTTGGGTAAGATCTGGAATATTCAATAACCTGGGAGGTAATTTTTCTGATCCTTTGGGAGCGATAGAATCTTTTCTTTTATATGACGAAAGAAGATTTACAGAAATTTTTATCATACTTGATGTGAGTACCTGGATGGGGGCCTGAGTCTAGATCACTTTAAGGGAACTAGATCACTTTAAGGGAACTGTGTTGTTTGGAGTTCTGAGTAACCAGTAAGGTAGTAAAGAAGCTGTTTTGTGCTGGATTGGTGAATCTAAGTATTGCAATAGCCACCAGCTTTGGGGACTGTCTGCCCATTCTTTGCAATTCAACCTAACTGAGTGACCACAGCTGGCTCCCCACTAGGACCTTGGTCAGACTCCAACACCATTGAGTTCACTGATGTTCTTCTGGATTTAGAACAGCAAGAGCAGGAACGTTAGCTCACAATCTGGTGAGCTAAACTATTTCTGACTACTAGGTTAACAGTGATCTTTAGAATAGGCCATGTTAACAGATTTCTAGGCTTAAGCTTAGAGAAAAATGGATCTCTATCTGACCATGCTTTGGTGTCAGAGTCTGTCAGGCTGCAAAGGAACTTCTTAAGACCAAATGATGATAGTTGGAAAGACCAGAATTTGGTTTATATTATTTGGCTGTAATAACAGATTCAAAACCAAAAACTAACAGCAAAAGTTCTCCCCTTTGGTCAATATTTTAAGTCTATTGGGTAAAGATCTGCAGGGCAAGTCTGTAGTAACTCTGCTGAAATTGGTAGAAAACCATGGTTGCTAACTCTATTGCACATTCTGCATATGGAATTCCTGCGGCATGTATAACTATCTCTGCAACAAAGTACATGATGTTTTAGATTTATATACCATCTTTCAATATACATATTTCCAAACAGCACCACTCTACATGGTACAACTGCAGAGGAGTAGATTAAAAGGAAACTAGGCAAGAGACTCCAGGGCAAATCCCACATCTTTTGAGAAAGATCATAGCTACAGCGTCCATGTAGAGTACACAGGACCTTAGTTTTGAAGATCTTATCCAAATAAGTAATTCAGTGGCTCTTTTGCCTATGTACAGAATATAGATGAGAAGTTACTGGGCCAAATTCAAAGACTGTATAATCCCATTGTAGTCACAACATTAAATACAATTTCATTAAATGCTCACACTAAAAATCCACATTCTAGCAGCTCTGGTATTAGGCAGTGACTTTTTGGATGTAAAATTTTCCTTCTTTGCAGACATTCTTCTCTGGAATCTGAAACAAGCGCCAGTTACAGAAATGAATTTAAAATAGACATTCTGCCCACAAAAAATTGGCTCATGGAGAAGGGATAGCCTACATATAAGAAAGCAGCTGAGCTAGAAAGTCTGAATGCAGAAACAGATTTTTGGAAAAATGATTTTTTATTTTTTGTTGGGGGGGAAGAGGGGATGATAAATACAAGCATTGTGAGTAGGGATAAGATCATATCATGCCAGTCATGGATTGTGACTTTCAGAGACCTCCGTGACATTTTCCTTGTCAGCTGCTGCACCCCATTCCCCTCTGCAGCACAGCTAGGGATTTCATCCCAAGACTTGGGCTACAGTTGTCTTCCCGAGTGCCCACCTCCTCCCAACCATTCAGACAGGTCACATGGTAATGCGAATTTGTGTTTATTGCTCGTGACTTACTAAAAATAATGAATTATCTTAACCTTAATCATGAGCAACTTTCATAGAATCCATCACTCTTGGAACTAGCGATATATTCAAGGAAAACGTTACCCATGTGGACAAGATAAACAGCTACCGAAAACTGATCCAAATGCAGAATTAGTCCACCTGCCTGTGAAGTCTTGAGAAACCTGATGCAGGTGGTGTAAGCTATACCTTAGATATTGGTAGGTGAGTTTTGCTACACAAAACAGGAACGATGAGTGTGCCTCTTATAACAAGTGGTCTTTTCCCTCACTTTGGTGCAAAGAGCTCTGCTCACAGTGGAGAAGTTTTGGTATCACTGCAAAGGGGAAGGATGGCATGCCTCCATGCAGGAGATCCAGGACCTTGCAAACCAAGCAGCACAGATCTACAGGAAGTCAGTAAATCTGAGTACTGATTAGAGCTTTGGGAAAAAGAGCGAAGGCCATACGGTATGGTGACTGAGAGTCACTGGTCATATTCCACCTTGGAAGGACAGCATGCAAGAGGAATAGTGTCTACTGTATCCCCCCAGATGGTAGCATCAAGGGATGCAAAATTACTCTGCTATTGCTATGTGGCATGAGGGGGAAGGATACCTTCCCTCCTGGCTGTTAAAACTGTGCGCTGGGACTAGGATTTGGTTTAAGACGTGGCTAAGAGAAGAAAAGGTAGGTTATAAGAGTTCGCAGTGTGTGTCATTCTGCATGGCAGTGCATCCAGTTCTCTTGCTCATGAAGAGAATAAGAGACCAGCACAACTTGGTACTTTCTGCAACAATCCTTTGCATTAACTTACATCATCCTCAAGTGCTATAGAAAGTTGCTCTATAGTGATTTCTGTGTTTAGTTCTCCAAGAAAGTAACTAGCACATATACTAAAATCGGAATGATACAGAGAAGATTACCATGGCCCCTGCGCAAGGATGACATGCAAATTCATGAACCTAGGAAAGGAAGAGTGCAGTCTAGTATTTATTCAGTTCCAGCTGCAGGAATTTCAGGTAGGCAGAATATAATTATCCACCATACAGTTCTACCATGATACCAAAATAACACTCTGAACAAGAGTGCCATGTGATTTTGTTAAGTGACCACAGGTGATTTCAGTTCCACATCTCATATGACTTAACACCTTCAGAGAATTGGTAATTCAACCACCCTTTTCTAGGCCACCTGATTTTTTTGGTGTGAGGTCTCCCATTCAAGGGGAGACCAGGCCCATCCCTGCTGAACTCATGAGCATTGATGTGATCACCACCTGACTTAACATAGCTGCATAAATTGATTCCCCTCATTTAAAGAGGAATGAGTTGGCATTATGTTTAAAAGATAGCTCTGTGGCCAAAGCCAGAATCACGCTGATTTTAATGCAGCTACTCTAGCTGGTAACCAAGAGCAGGATCTCGCCCAAAGTGTAACCCAAATGGTACCCAGAGCTTGATTTTATTTACAGGGTTGCACTTCCCCTCTCTCCCCCATCCTCCCCCCCAAAGAATTGAGCTGGGAGGTGAGGGGGGAAGGAAAGGAGGAGTCCTACCTAAGCACACTTCTTAAAAGAGCTTGCACTGCAAGATTCCGCTGTTAGGAAGTTTTCTGTTCAAGTTATGCCCATTTTAAACCAGTGTAATTCTGTTGACTTCTGTAAACCTCTGATTTACAATACTAAGCAGGGAGAATCAGGCTCTATTTTCACATTGCTTTTGAGAGTCTATTTAAGAAGACATTTGGCCTGATTCACTCTTGCCCTGCCCCCTGCTGTAGTCATGTGTTACTGCTGTGTGCCTGTAACACCATCAAATCAGAACATTGCTTATGTTACTGCTAAATATGGCTGTTGTGCACCCACTCAGTCCTTGGTATGTAGCTAGACCTGTCAGTATGCACTGTGTTTTTAAATGTCTAAAGATTTAAAGCTACCTTGTTCAGGACAGACTATTACAAAGGAGATATGCTGATTTTACTTGTATTTTCTTAATGTAAACTAAAAGCCATTTAAGTCTGAAAGTACTTTTATGAGCAAATCTGGTCTCTGCTGAGAGCTTTCTGCCAGTTCTGGTGGGGCTTGTAGGCACCTAGCCAGTAACAACTGATCTGACGCTAGCAACTCATTTCATAGGCCACTGAAGTCAGTCATAACTGAAAGCTGTCACCACACAACTCATACAGCTAGATTTAAGCCAGCAATTTGGAAGTGAGAGAGCTGTAATCCATTACCAATCCCCTGAACAGGTCTCTGATATTACTCTGCATACATGTAGCACCTCCGTTTGAAAAATGCATTATATAATTTGTCTAAATACATGGAGGTACTTTCTATAATCATTGTACTGATACTAGGGTGACCAGATGTCCCTTATTTTGGGGTCTTTTTCTTATATAGACTCCTATTACCTTCCACCCCCATCCCAATTTTTTGCACTTGCTGTCTGGTCACCCTAACTGAAACACTGAGCAAGGAGTTAGTGTCCCTACTGTAGATTGTATTTGGGCACATGGCTCCCTTTGATCTTAAACAAAGCAGCCCATGATCTCACTCTCCAAGAGTGCTTGGAAAGTTGGAGAGAATGTTGCAGAGGACACAACATGTGGGAGGTAACTTAGAGCTCGACACACACCATTTTATTTTGAAGACCTGCATTATCAGAAATCTCTTAAAGAAGTATTAAGATGAATATTTCTATCAGCAGACAGCCTTCCTCTCTGCAGCCAAGGAATTGCTCAGAGTTAAACAAATCCTGGAAGTTAGTTTTAGACCCAGTTTTTAGTGTAATATTTTCATATTTAGAGAAGTGGTATTTTCCATAGGAAAGCCACAAGTCTGGAACAATATAGTCGTCTAAAATATTTGATATACAGGTCTTAAAAGCTCGTTTTCTGGTTTACTTCTCATCAGCCTGCTATCACCATAGGGAGGGTAACAAACAAAAAGTTAAGAGGAACTAGCCACTGCAACAGATTTACCAAATACAAGATACAGAGTACAATGCTGCCATCTACTGGAGTTTTGCTGTTTGACTGGTCTGTCATTGGAGGTATTTATTGGCTTCAATTTTGTTCTTGTAGAAACTAAATTTTAAAGGAGTGATGATTTTTGGAATCATGGCCTCATGCAAAGGACAAACCACAATCATATGCAGTCGTTCTGACACATGAATGTTTAAGTTGTTGTGAAGTCAGTATTGGTTAGGATTTTATATTTATAGATTTGTTTATAACAATGCATGTCTAAATACTAAACATTCTCAGGAAAAAGTGGCTAAAGCATTCCTTCTGCCAGGAATATCTGCAGAAGTGGGCCTCAGGATCCCGATTTGTGAGGTTTCATCATAATAGGGTAGGTAGCTCTGGACACTGCCTCCTGCCCATGTTCCCTGGCACATGCTTTCACTGGGCCCCTCCTTAAGTTTTAATAGGACAGATAATACAGCCTAATACAGATGAGCAAGTGTCAAGATAGAATTGGTGAAGCATTTGGAGATTTTATACAACATTATTCAAATAATTAAGCCACTCTTTCCAGTGTTAAAAAAAAAACAAAAAAAACATAGATTCACTTAAGGAAAGTTAAGTCAGTGATCTAAGTAGCCCAGCTATTTCTGTCCTTGCTCCTTTCCCAAATTAACACAAGTATTCGGTTCGCTCAAATTGCCTACTCCATAACGTGCTACATGTCATTTTTAGGCAATTCTGTTAATACAGAGATGGACTTAAATTATGTTCCCAACCCCAAATTCTGGATCTAGATTTTGACTTGGAATTCCATCTAATTCTGGAGATCAGTGTTCCTGTTATAGTAGAGATTACAGCCTTCTTCTCACTCATGCTTGACAACAAGATGTTTTGAATATGAGCTGCATTAATATATATTATTCATCTGTATAAAATTCTCCTCTTCAGCTAAGTCAGTGGTGTATGTTGCCCATAAAGCAATTCCTTGACTATAAAGAAAGCAATGTGCTAGTGCTGCACAATTCTTTATCTGTAATGGCAGCCAGTCATGATATCAAAAGTTCAGACCAGTACAAAGAACACGACAGCTTCATAAAAGTTAGGAAGCCTCCATGTGGTCAAGATAAAACGAGAGCCTACAATAGCATTGGGTCTTTAGAAAGAGGAGAATCAGCAACACTGCAGTGGAGCTCTCTTTTTTTGGGGAGGGTGTATTTGAATAGAAAAGTTTTAAAGCTTTAAAGGAATTGGTCCTGCTTTGAGCAGGGGGTTGGACTAGACGACCTCCTGAGGTCTCTTCCAATCCTGATATTCTATGAAAGCAAGGGGACCAGGCATTGATCTAATTTTCCTCCATTAGCTTCGGCAGAGTTACTCCCAGTTTTACACCAATGCAAAGATGTCAGGATCTGAGTCAGTTTGCCATGTTTGACTTACTATACAAAAGTCACTCTGATGCTTTACCAGATGAAGTGCCAGGCATCACGGACTTTATTTTCCAGCACCTTGCATGCAACACTGGTGTAACAAAACAAAACAAGCACAGAGTGGGTGTAAAATGCTACTGGAAGAGTAGCAGTTTACACCTACTTTACATAGGTGCAAGTGCCTAAACAAGTCAGTGGAGAATCTGGTCCCTTCTATATACTTGTATACCAAATTAGGAATGTCACAGAGGCACATGGGCTGAATAGCTGCTTGTATCTAGACATACGAAGGCAAACATTTTACTAACTATCCTGGGGCCAGATCAAACATATATATATATATATATATATGACATGCATCCGATGAAGTGGATATTCACCCACGAAAGCTCATGCTCCAAAACGTCTGTTAGTCTATAAGGTGCCACAGGATTCTTTGCTGCTTTTACAGATCCAGACTAACACGGCTACCCCTCTGATACTTAATATATATTATGTTACTGTTAATCCAGAGTTATTCTGGATTCATGTTGCATGATTTACATTGACAATGCCTCTTTATCAGAAGGTTTCCATAATGCTTTATGAACTATGTACCTAATTTCGGGTGCAACAACAACTCCACTAGTATCAGTGGATTTCTAGTGTAAAGCATGCTTATACATATGGCACTATTCATAAATCACCTTATCTGTATTTTCAAGCCACCAAGCAAGGTCTTGGTAAACACATTAGCCCTTAATTTCCATTTTTTCCCCTAAAACAGGGTTTAAAGTGTTAAAATAGGACTGTTGATTAATCACCATTAACTTAAAACAAATTAACTATTAATATTGTAATTGCAGTTTTAATTGCACTAATAGAACGCCAATTTAAAGTTACATTGATTTCAATTACAACAGAATACAAGATGTACAATCCTCACTCTATTTTTATTTTTACAAATATTTTCAGTATAGAAAAAGTATTTTTCAATTCACCTCAGACAAGTACTGTAGTGTGATCTCTTTATGGTAAAAATGCAACTTACAAATTTAGAATTATTTTTTCCATAATTGCATTCAAACAAAACAATGTAAAACTTGGGACTTGCTCAGTCCTTCTTGTTCAGTTGATTGCTAAGACAAACTTGTTTGTCTACATATATGGGAGATAATGCTGCCTGCTTGTTATTTACAATATCACCAGAAACTGAGAACAGGCATTTACATGGTACTTTTTTTAGCAGGTGTTGCAAGATACTTTACATGCAAGATGCGCTAAACGTTCATATGCCCCTTCATGCTTTGGCCACCATTCCAGAGGACATGCTTCCATGCTGATGATGCTCATTTAAAAAATGCATTAAATTTAAGCCTGAATTCCTTGGGGGAGAGTTGTAGGTCTCCTGCTCCACGTTTTTACCCACATTCTGCCATATATTGTGTGTTATGACAGTCTCAGATGATGACCCATCCTATGTTGTTCAATTTAAAAAAACAAACAAACAAAAAAAACCCCACCTTTCTTTGCAGATTTGACAAAACAAAAAAGAAGGTACCAATGTGAGCTTTCTAAAGATAGCTACAGCACTTGACCCAAGGTTTACAAATCTGAAGTCCCTTCAAAATCTGAGAATAATAAGGTGTGGAACATGCTGCCAGAAGTCTTAAGAACAACATTCCAATTTGGAAACTACAGAACACAAAACACCAAAAAAGAAAATCAATCGTCTGCTGGTGGCATCCGACTCAGATGAAGAAAATGAATATGCTTCAGTCTGCACTGCTTTGGATCATTACTGAACAGAACCCATCATCAACCTGGAAGCATATCCTCTGGAATGACATGTAAATACCTTGTAACGCTGGCTACAACAGGTGACATTCTAAATAAGAAGCAGAAAGCATTATCTCCCATAAACGTAAACAAATTTGTGTGTCCTAGTGACTGGCTGAGCAAGAAGTAGGACTCAGTGGACTTGCAGGCCCTAAATTTTAGGTTGTTTTTTTTTTTAATTAACATAACTGCACTCAAACTAATTCTGCATGTGTAAATTGTACTTTCATGATAAAGAGATTGCACTACAGTACTTGTATGAGGTGAATTGAAAAATACTATTTTTGTTAACAGTGCAAATTTATAATCAAATATAAAGTGATCACTGTACACTTTATATTCTGCGTTGTAATTGAAATCAATTTGAAAATGTTGAACATTCAAAAATATTTATAATAAATGGTATTCCTCGATAACAGTGTGATTAAAACTGCAATTAGTTTTTTTTAAATCATTTGACAGCCCTAGTTAAAAAGCCATTTATTCAGTTAACTGCATCTGTGACTATGTGAAGCTAACATTTTGTACTATAATGAAAACTTTATGCAAATACAACAGTGTTCACTGTGATAGTGTAGAAGGAAGCTGAAGTTTATCAATAAAGCAACACCCGCAAAAATCCATTCATGTCAACTGTGGTCAATAGTGCTATTAAGCTATAGCTAGAACTTGACTCACGTTATGAAGTTTAGTTCACAGAAGCAGGCTCTTTACTACAAGTGCAAAAGGCACTAGGGTCCATAACACTGGAGTGAGAAATTCATGCCTTTCCATTTTTGGAATTGAGGATCATTCAAAGACTAGATTTGACTATGCAACTTTTACCTGTCACTTGCAAGACAAATGTCTTGCACTAGCTGCAGCTGAGCTTGCGATGCTTGAGGCAATGTAATTAGATGTGGTTATTCTTAACTCACTGAAAGGTTTTTAGAGACTGCACTGCCAGCATGTAAACATAAAGCCAAGTTGTCTGCTTGTTTGAGGGGGGGGCAACTCTATTGACATCAGTGGTGTTTTCCCTATTTACATGACCATAAATTAATGCCATTTAAAATGCTGTTACTAGGCATACAACAGAATTTATTGAACAACATTTGACAGAGAACTAAATGCAACATGCTCCCCATCTTGCAGCCTACTGACATTTCTTTAAGTTTGGAAAAGAAACGTCTAATGAATATGAACATCGTTGCTTCAGTTTCATAAGCTTTTTCAGTAAGTACAATATGTTAGATGTTGCTAATGTTTTATTTCAGCCTCATCCAAACCACAATGTTGTTGGAAAGTCTTGGCCTACCTTACTTTCCATGTAAACCTTTGAACTATTTATTTTCTTGTATTATTCAGCATCTGCATACTCCAGTATTTTGTAGGATTTTTTCCCCCACACACACGTTAACATAGAGGAAACAAGCTGGTCCTTAAGATATTCCATTGGAAGTCAACTCCAATGGACTCTTGGGGGGCTGTGGCAAGGACACTTATACTGAGGACAATACCAAAATTTCAAGATCTTTATTAAAACAAATGAAAGGATAATCAAAGCTATAAAACACAGAGTCACAAAGTAGTAATATAACTCTATGGTCCGGGGTGGTAACACAATAATCATTTAGACTAGAAAACTAGCATACTCTCACCCTTCCCTGTAGGCCTGGTAGCCTTGTCTCTGGCATGCCTGATGAAATCGATGGCCCAGGGTCCCCAAGTTGGTAGAGATCAATTTCGAATAGCTAAGCTATATCAAAGCTGAGAGAACAGTTTAGCAGAAGATAGAAAGAGTGACCCCTCTACATGGTTGTTTGCCCTTTTATAAGGTCCTGGCAATGCCCTGGATATTTATACCAGGGCCCAACCTACCATACCCAAATCTTATTTCCTCACCCAGATAAATCTTCAGGTATCACTTATTCTATAGCCTAACATTATTACATATATTCATACGTGTTAATATCAACTGTCTCATCCCTGAAACCATTATCTTTGGCCTAAATCATGACTTCCATGTTGTGTTGTGTCCCTTATGGGCTGTTCCAGACTCATGGAAAACATTCAGTTCTCTGTTTGGTTGTCCATTCAGTTCCCTAAAGACAAAGGGGTTACCAGTAGGTCATTTATCTATGCCAAAGATTACAAACACTTATGCTAACTTGCTCTAGCTTAGTCATACAGGCCTGTAGGTTCCTTGCATTACAGCCAACTCTGGTGAGTTATGTATACACACTAGAATTTGGTATAAATGAAACTAAGAAAACAATATAATCAAACCAATGAAGAAAACACATTATGCAATATAGCAAGCTAGGAAACTAGCCTCCTGGACTATTGTGTTGGATTATGCAAGAAACCCACATTGTAGGCAACATGGTATGATGGGGATCATATACCCAGATTATTATTTACTTCCTAGGAAAACAAAGTTACTCTTTGTACCTTAACTCCACAAATATTGTGTCCTATAGATCTGCCATGCCTTCATCTTCCCTTGTGATGCTCACACAGGTGAAGTCCTGCTGTATGCTGTACATTTTTTAAACTATACATTTGAACACCTTTACTTGGGCTATTAATCTAAAATTAACGAGTGAATTCCTGCTAAGTGAAGACCCAGGCCACCTTTGGAAGTTACCATTGTGTGGTAATAGTCCAGATTCTGTCAACTTCACTTGTGCTTATACCTTGCTCCTTGAACAGTCTTATTAATTGCTAAAAGAAAGATACTACTCAGCATGCATAAGGGTGGCAGAATGTGCCCAGTTGCAGTTAGTGCATGCTCCATTTCAGTCAAGCACAAGTTTTGGGGTGCCTTAGTTCTGATCCCCACTCACCCACCCTCCAAAAAACAAACAACAACAAAACATTTCCTATAGTTTGATCACTTCAAGGTATTTTGAATCAGAAACTAGGTCTCCACCATTAGGAAGCTATCCAACCACTCCTTGCCTTTGGTGTTAGCAGGCAAGATCAAAACTACTAGGTGGCACATTGAAAGCAGAGAGAATGCAAGAGGACAGTAGATGTTTCAATATTTATTTATTAAATAAGCTAAGGGGGGTTATGATGCAACTGTTTGAATGTATCCTAGACAGTGAAACATTTAAGGAAATAGAAGTTAACAATAGAAAGATTGTATTAGGTATCTACCAGATTAACATTAACACTAGCCCGTATGTATCCCAACCCAGCTGTGGCACTGCACAAAGTCCCCCACACAGATGCCTGCCAAAGATAGCAGTAATCTGTGCACTGTGTAGGATTTGTTATCAGGGTACGTATGCATTTGAAATGCCAGACCATGGCTCTGGGTCCTAAATGCTGGCCTAGGATGATCACTCCAGTTTTAGCTGCAAAAATAATAAGTGCATTTTGGGAGGGCCAAGAGCAAGAAGGACTAGAACCACGAGATGGAATTGTTCCAATTCCTTGCATACATGGGGGGGCGGGGGGAAGGACGACTCAAGTTGGCCTATATTATTTCCTTTAATTTGGGCTTCTGTTGTCAACCATTATTTTCTGGTGAATCTTGCCAGATCAAATATTTACTGCTGAATACTGCAGTAGATCATACTTAAAAGCTATACTTTTACCCTATACAGCTCCTGGTTTCCTTGCAGTCAGATGAAGCTTCCCACCACTTTGGGGCCAAATTCTATCATCGACTTCAGTGGATTTTCACCCATGTATATTAGCAATGAATTCTCTCTGTCAGCTTCACAGCTAGGTGTAATGAGATGGGTTGGTGTTGCTTTTAAGCAATGAAGCAACTATCTCCGTCTACCTCACAATTCTTAGAAAGGGCTAGATTTTCCAAAGGAATTTTCGAAAAGCGCCCAATCAGATTAGGCACTGAAATCTCTGAGGCAAGTTTTATCCTTAACCACAAGCCATATTAATGAGCCCAGTCCTGATCCTAGTGAAATCAATGGCAAAAACAGAACTGACTTAAGTTCAGACTCTAGCTACTTTACCTTTCATAACATTTAAAATAAAAACATGCTTGTTACAGCAACCACATCCATGGCTCAAGAGCCAATATGTTGCAGGATTGATTAAGCTACAGATTAAGTAGCAGCATAAACTAGTGCTACTAAATCAAATTCACCTGTCATTTACTGGGAGCAGCTTTTTGCATTGGTGTAGCTCACTACATAAAATGCAAAATATTTTAAGAACCAGGGCCCAGATATTCTGAAGTATTTAGGCCCCTAAAGATACCACTAGGCAGTTCTGTAGAGCCTTCTGGATGCTTAAGCGAGTTGGGTGCTTCTGAAAATCCCACTAGACACCTAAATATATTTGAAAAAAATCTGGCCCCTGGTCTCAATCCCCATTTTTCAGATGTATTGAGCATGTCCATTTTCATCACCAACTTCAGTTGGAGTTGTAGGTCTCAGAAGGTCTGAAAGCTGTTTATTGAGAATCAGTGCACACTTTGAAAGTTTGCTTGCATCACTTAGGGCCAATCGGTGGCCGAGTTGGCTCCTGGATTTGTTCTCAAGTTCTGTTCTCAGAGCCTGTCTACATCAAAGACATTCATAGCAGCATAACATTAGGAGGCTGCACTAGGGCAGCTGCATCAATGTAGATGCTCTATACTGGCACAAAGCAGGGCTCACTCCAGTGTGGTTACATCCATGTTACACGGCTAGGAATTTAATTTAGCCACGGTCTGAGACTAGACTTTGGCTCCTGGATTTTCTTCCCAGTTCTGCCACTGACTTACTACATAGAGCTTCACCCAGGAACACTTCCTTAATGTAGGCAGGCCCTGCATTTCTGTGGTGTATATCCAAACTAACTAACTGAGTTACTCCACAATAACTAAGCAGAATTTGGTCCCAGGTCTCCCATTTTTCCACCCAATGAACTTCCTCTCACTTGTATTGGTGTAAAACTCAGCTGCAGTCAATTACGACAGATTATACAGATGTAAGCCAGAAGATAACTAGGCCCATTGTTTCTTCGGATAATGCTTAAGTGGGCTTCAGAACTGGATTTCACTTCTGTGCTGTACATTTACAAGGCTTCATAACCTACTTCACCTTTTTCACATTCCATTTTTGCTAAGGGATCCATCTTAAAATGTTCAGCAAGTTCTATACTGAGTGGCAGGCAACTGAATTCCAGTTATATAAAATACTTCCTCTGGATAAAAGTTAACTGAATATTTTTAGTCTTCCACTAGTCTTTGCAGTTTGACTCTTAAGACTGGTGCTGAGTAAGATCATAAGTTGGTTAGCTCATGAACAGAGCTTCTTGCCTGCAATGTGCAGGACTGACTCAACTTTGTCACCCAACCCAACATCCCCATAAGAATTTGAAGTACTGTCCTCTGATTTACTTTTGTTGTCTGCTTCAGTTTGCTCTGCTCTGAGGCTGTCCCAAGGCTTCCAGTTTCTAGGCTGCACTGAGACTTCTTGATGAAGCCAAAAGCCTTTTTGCACCTCAGAAGTAGAGCTAAGCACCATGAGTGACATGAAGGAACAAGCTGGAAAGCCAATGACTGGTCAGTACTCTTCATATTTCCCTTTCCCTCCTACAACTGTGGGCTCAATTCTGCAGCCATTCCTAGCACCAGCCTTAGTGTTTGCAGCAATGGAGATGCCCTCACACCGCTGCACAGATATAGGTGACCACACAAGCTAGAAGGAAGGGGGAAGAGAACCCGCTGTCTCCACACTGTAGGAGTAGCAAGGGGAGTCTTGGGCCTCAGTCTAGGTTGCTATTGCTACTTCTGTCCCTTAGTGGAGAAGTCAACAGGCTGATGACCCAGACTATATTCTGCAGTCACCATCACAAGTTTCTATAGGTAAACACAGTTGGCTCTTACCATTACCTTGCTTTGGGCAAAATATGTGTTCACATCCCAGAGTCCATTTTTCTATAAATGAGTCTTTTTAAAGCTACTGTGTTTTCCTCTTGTGTTTGTACTTCCTTCTCCTCTTTCAGTCCATTTTCCCCTCTGTCATTTTCTTGATATATCTTTTCAGTGGATTTCTTCTCAGACTCCTGTGTGGTGCTCTCTTCCACCATCACCAGGCTATTCCTATCTTTCCTTATTAATTCCTCCCATCTACCTACACCATCTGCAGCATCCCTTTACTCATCTCAGCCTTCACTCAGGCTCCTATCCCTCTATTAATGCTTTTAGCCCCAATGAAATGCACACTGCTTCCTCACCACTCTTATGTCCTTTTGCCCCAGTCACTCTCCTCCCACTGCCCATGTCCCCCATGGATAATGCTGTAGTCATGTTAGGGCACTACCAGCAAGAAGAGACTCCAGACGTTTGCCTGCATCTCCATACACTGTTCCTGTCCTCTGCACAGAGGCTTTTCCTCTTCCTTCCCCATTGATTACCCTCTCCTAGTCTAACAATGCTATAGAACGAAGTAATAGCGTGGAGAGCAACTTGGCCCTTTGACAGCACAATTTAGGGGGAGTTTCCACTAATGCCAACAGTTCCGGATCTGATCTGTGCACAGAATGCAGTCTGTAGGGCTGTTATTCTGACACCGTCCACCAGCACTGAAGTCACAAACTGCTATGAAATCATGTAATGATTTCATTTAGATTCCATCCATATCACTCACTTTAAGTGGCACCAAATGATACGTGTAACTTGAGAGATGAGCAGGCGGGGATGGCACGCACAGAAACCCATCTATCCCTCCAGTTATTAACTTGGCCTTCTATCTAACCACTGGAATGCATGCCTATTGTTTTCTACCGTGTGGAAAACACAAAATAAGTGTTTGGCACAATGGCAAGTGACTATTATTTTTAGGAAGTCTGGAACCACTGTCTCCTCCCCCTCCACTTCGTGTTTGTGTGTGATCATAGCTCCATCTGTTGGAAAACAACAGAAAGCATGGCCTGACTGGAAATATCAGAGGGGTAGCCGTGTTAGTCTGGATCTGTAAAAGCAGCAAAGAATCCTGTGGCACCTTATAGACTAACAGACTTTTCCAAAAAGTCTGTTAGTCTATAAGGTGCCACAGGATTCTTTGCTGCTGACTGGAAATAGTGCTTCATTGTATAAGCCATTACGCAGAGGCCTCTGCATAAAGTGTAAGATTCGTGATATTGGATACTACGGCTTCAGGACAGCCAAAGGGTCACAGACAGCAGTTTAATCTGAAATTTGTAGGGGATTTGTTAATTTTTTACAATACCCAATATTGCTAGACACGATTAAATTTAAAGACAATAAAAACCTGTTGAAATCTAAGCACTTCCCAAGGTGTTCGCAACCCAAACATTTCCAGCTTGTACAAAAAGGATGAGAAACAGGCAATTGACTAGAAATAAGATTACTAAGGGCCTGTTCTGCCGACACTTGAGAAGGAAAGGCAGGGAAGTTTCTTTACTCTTCTTCCATCCCACGCCCTCCACTTCAGTGGGACTCCTTAGGCAAGTCACTCATGGGTTAAACACACAAATAGCTAAAGGCAGTTAGTCCCATTTGAGTCTTCTAAAGAAAAAAAAAAGAAAAAAGTGGTGGGGGCAGGGACGAGGACAGGACTCTAGTGATGCTTAAGCCTTGTTCGGGCTCTGGTCAGGGTGAATTTCACTCACGTGCAAAAGCGTTTACTCGACTGGACAAAGGTTATCATTCCCAAGACAAGTGCAAGCCAGAGTGTAAGACACCCAGCAGAGATAGTTTAGGGTATCAGATTTTCAAACTTCATTTTAAAATATAAAAGAGTACTGATCATTTAACTGCCTTGCAAAATTTTAGCACTGAAATAATCAGAAGCATATTGGATTACATATTGCTAGTTTCATTTCAAACACTGAAAAAGCCTGATTCAAGACTCAAAATAGACTGATATAAAGAAGTTACATTGTTTCTCATCCGCTTTTAATATTTTCAGTGGAGGGAGGGAGGAAGGAATAGCCCTTCCAGCTTGTGGGGGATCCTCTCAGGGGAAAAACAAAACAAAACACACACACACACACACACAACCTTAGATACACAGGGAAATGCATTTTATCTATTCACAACTACAGGATTCCCCTTACTTATCCTCTCCTATTCCCTAACATCTGGGGAGTTGTCTTCTGTCCAGCCACATTTGCTCTCCCTAGCTAGGCAGGAGAGGTAGCCAACTATTGCAAGACTCCCCATAAGTATCAAGAGTTGATGTTTTTCCTTAAACACTGAAGTCCTGTGACTACACCCAAATCTCAGCTTTTGATTTAAAAACAAAAAAAATTCTAGCCCTCATGGTTATGGAGATGCGCCTTCAGGGTTGACCCTGTCCAGCTTAAGAAGCAGAAGTCAAATTAACAGGATCTATTATTTTTATATATAAAATTTTTAGAACCCAATTCATGACTGAGCACTTTGGCAAGTGCCCAGTATGGCCAGCCCTGCATTTTCTCTCCTTTCCCCACATTTCCCTCCATTTGCATTCTCTCTGCTATAACACTGCCCTGACCCCTTCTTCCTCAACCCTAAGTCTGCATCCTACCCCCCAATATTCTTCTAAATTTGTAGTTTCCCTGTCACATGCCCCCCACAGTCCAATTTTCAGCACCTCCATCTATTCCTTCCCCTGTCCAGGGGACCACTATCTTCCCCAAGAGCAGTATGGCTTCAGCCCCTGTGGTTTCAGTCTTATTGGCAGTAACAGGAGAGGCCATTTTAGATGACAAGATGTCACAAAACTCATTGTAGAGGTTGAGATCCCCTTAAGAACAGCCAAACAGGAAGAGTTTCAAAGCAATTGGAAGAGCCAGCAACTCCTGATGTCTTCAGAAAACTTCACTTTTAAATGTTGAAGATGACAAACTTGTCAGGCGCTCTCTCAACAGCTTTGGTATTTGCTGTATCAGTCTAGAATTACATAAAGAAGATCAGGTTTAATTACATGTTTCTTCATTATTGCAGGTCAAAGCTTGAAAGAGTGCCCCCAAAGGCTCAAAACCCAGAAGGCAAATAAATTGGAGTTTATATTTTAGTTTCTGGATTTTGGGGGCCTGACCTATGATTGGAGTACTTGGGGCGTGTTATTTAAACTGACCCAGTCCATCTCTCCTAAGCACTCAAAGCCTTACATCAGGTCACCTTTGACAACAGTGCCAGTCTTCACCACAGCAGAAGTTGGGGTTTGTTTGGAGGAGGGGAGGTTGGATTATTTAGCCACTCATTGAGAAAGGTTTCTGATTAAGGCATCTAAGAGTAAAGCCCTCCCCCCACTCTCCAAAGAATCCTGCGCTAGAAAGATGCCTCAGTACAACTGTGCTAATTGAATTACGTGGTTTACAAAGCAATGTTAATCACTGACTTGTATTTCAATTTAAAGCAAATATAATGTCCGTCTCCAAAACTCATGATACTTATGTAAAAGAATTGACTGGAGCAGTAGTTATCTAGTATGGGTAGTTGGCAAGATTCATATCCGAGAGACGTTATTGCATAGTGGTCCATGCCTTTATGAGTGATCAAATACATTTCACTAGTCCAACCTATCCAGAGCTACTTTTGACCACTACTCGAGAGTTAGAATTAATGCAACATATGTCTAGCTGCCTTACACCATTTCTTTAAGTGCTTGATACCTGTTCACTGAACGTCAGGGTGTTTCTTGAAACAGGAGCTGAATCTCAACACAGCTCAGTCTGCACCAGGGTTATGTTGGTATAACGGTCACTTGGGGTGTGGGTTTCACAACCCTAAGTGATGTCGTTATACCCATGTGCGTTTGTAACGTAGTCCTGGCCTTAGACACCTAACATTTCAGGAACTTAAGTGTGAACATTTTGGCCAGCCTGTTTTTAAATTAGTTATGTTTCTTCATGCAGCTCTATTGCGCAACAAGCTTAAAATTGCTTTTGAAAAAAACTCTCTTCCTCCCCCGCCCCCCCACCCCCTTATATGGAACTTTTCAGCAAATAATCCCAGAGTGCTTTGGAAGGGTGAGTTTAGACTGTGAGCTCTTTGTTGTGTCTGTACAGCACTTTGCACACATGGGGCCTTGGTCCATGACTAGGGTTCCTAGGCCCTACAGTAATACAAATATTACTGAAGTGATACCCAAAACTCTCAACTGAATGTTGGGCTGCCTGGATTTAAGAGTTTATCCCATTTTTTCTCATTTTACAGAGAAGAAAACAGAACCACGGGGACATTTTCCTCCAGGTCATAAAAATAGTACAATGCTATAGCCAGAAATAGAATCCATTCCAGGCTTGCACTCCTCATGTGCTAATCTGTCAAGCCCATTTCTGCTGCATTGTTTTCCTCTTTTTATTATTGCACTAAAATATTTCCCACACCTGTAACAGGACAGCAGTTTCCCACCTATGAACCCTTAAAGATACTGACGTTCCCAAAGTCTACAAAATAAGAGATTCATATTTACTGTAGAAAGAGTTGCAAATGTAAGTAATCAATGACAAGAACTAGAGGTAAGATTTTTCAAGCATGCTCAAGTGACTTAAGGAGCACAAATTCTGACTTTCAGTAAATCTTGTGCACTCAGGTCACTGTTACTAGTCCCAGCCTAACTCATTTGCAAAAGTCTTCTCTGATCTGCCTTTTTCAGAGTACTTTAATCACTACCAACAATAATCTTCCTCATAGAAATTAATTGACTTCATCTTACACTTTCATAGAAAATGGAGGTGACGATGCACTTATTTGTCATTTCCTCTTCCTTTGAGCTAGGGAAAGTTGAGAGCCTATTAATCCATTTAGAGAATATTGATTGATTGCTACTAATGTTTTGCATGTTACATTAAAATCACATAAGAATTCATGTTCAAGTCTTCTTAGGCCAAGCTGACAGTACATATGCAAGACTTAGCATCTGTTTTCTGGGGGAGGGTTATGGTAGGGATAACACTATCATTTAAATCAAGTCATACACACGTATACCTCAGAGCTGAGCTTTTACTTTATCAACACAAAATGACTGACACCTGTGTCAACAGAAATAGTAATTGGCATAGATATAAATAGAATACAAGTTTGTTTTGTTCCCAGTCTCTTGAAGCTAGCCAGACAAAGCAAGAAGCATATGCCACACCCTTAACAAGAATAGTGCAGCTGTCATAGTAGTGTGTGCTGCCGATATTCCTCCCATAAACTTCAACTACAGCATAGCCTGTCTGTATACAGAGGGGTGCTATATAGCCCCAAGACTCTCTCTGCACTGGTGATTTAGCAGCAGGTTAAGGATTTGCACCAGCGCAACTATACTAGTGCTATACAAACAAAGTGACAGTGCAAACAAAGCCTGGTTTGCATTAAAAGTCGATATCAGCACAGTTATAGCACACCAGGGTGTGAAAAAGCCACACTCTGGAGCACAGTAGCTATGCTGCCTTAACCCTTGGTGTAGGCACAGTTAGCTACCATCACTGAAGTAGGTGACATTCTTATAGCAACAGAAAGCCCTCTTCTGTCATTGTAAAATGCATCTATAGCATAAAGTTATGCTGGCATAACCACAGCACCAGAGCTGGGCCACTGCAGTCCCCATAAATTAGAGAGACCTTAAATGTGAGAGTCAGGTTAAGCCCAGCCCCACTGTTCCTCTTCTCCCACATACTTCACTCTTGACGCACACATTTTTCCATCACATGCTATTGAACAAGGCTCACCATCCCCTTTGCTACCTCACCACAAGCCCCAAAAAACTCCTTACCTTAATTAGTCTTCTGGGGGGTAGTGCAGTGTTTTACTGGCCCAAAATTCCTACACTCATTAAGAGGCATTAGTAGAGAGACCTGCACTGCTACCTAGTGAAAGAAGCACTCAGTGGAGACAAAACAAAACAAAACTCACAGTGCTCTACCATTATGCTGCTTCTCTGCTATTTACATTTTTTAAACCCAGCTAAACCATAGACTGCTTTTTTCACTACCTTGCACCTCCTCTAGTCATTTACACCTGTGCAAAGTGAGTATAAACCCACTACCACTCTGCACAGGTGCAAATGACTGCACAAGATGAAAAGCAATGGCCAGGCAGGGTTTTAAACAGCCCTGCTCACAACAGAATATAGTCAAAAATCTATTCAAATTATTAATTAAATCTGTAGTAATTTTATTCACTTTATTTTGTGAGTATACATTTATACATCAGTGTGGATTAATGACCTATTGCATCACCAGTAATTGCTATGATTTAGCATTATTTCCATTATAAATCCTCCTATCCTGCAAATCTGCATACATATGCTTAATTTCCTTACCATAAATAGTCCTACCACTATGTTGACACTTGCATAAGTGTTTGCAAGACTGGGGCCTTAGGTTTCATCCATAAAGTCAGCTCTGCCACAAGAATGACATGATGCAACAATGCTGAGTAGCCTTGTTCAGATGCAAAACAAATATAATTTCAGCATCTCAGAAACAGAATTAGCCTTTGTCTACACTGCAGCCTATGTCAGCAACAGTTATGTCAATATTCCACATAAGCATTTGTGCACGCAGCGCTATGTCGGTGGGAGAGCTTCAGACTAACACAGCTACCCCTCTAATATATACATTAAATCATATGAATGTCTTTAAAAATGGTTTCCCACAAAGATCATATATGCATCTGTTCCCAGGAAAATGTATGAATTACATCATTCCAAAAACTAGTTTGGATGAATCAATAAAGGCAGAAGCATACATGAAATATACACAGACACATACAAAAATCACCTGCACGTATGTATACACACATATAATACATAGAAAAGTGTGTGTATCTCTATAGCTACACACATAAAATTGTATATATATAATTGTATATAAATATATTCAGAGAGAAAAGCAGTTGTATCATGCCATCTGTTTATACTTGTTTATTATATAATGCAGTATACAGATTAATGCTATTATGCAGTGTTACACACACAGAAAATGGCTGCACAATTTAGCCGTGGCCTGACTCAGCTATAATTCCTAGTGCAAGCAGTAGTCGAAAGCTGCTTTAACACCAAACACGAAAAATCTGCCGTGCGTGTCCCAAAAGAACATGTGCTCCAGGTGAGGCTCGAACTCACAACCTCGGCATCGCTCTGCTCTGTACTGCTATATAAGTACCGCGCGCTAACCGATTGCGCCACTGGAGCCCTGACACCATGTCTTTCCGAACGCTTTATCAATGGTGCACCCGGGGGCGGGGAGCGGCGTGAGCCGTCACCCTCTGGCTCCGAAGCGCGAGCCGCCGCGCGGACACTAATGGGAGGAGAAGAGGCGGGCACGGTCCTGTGCTGGGGGCAACGCCTGGCGGCTCAGCCAAGCAATGGGCTCGGTGCAGCACCGCGTCGGTTACCCCCGGTGCTCCACTGCAAAGGGGCTGGTGCACTGGGGAGACGCTGCCAGGCTGGTGCAGCGCGGTGCTCGGCTAGGGGCGGTGCCCCGCTGCCCCCTTTAGCCGCGGGGAGCCGGCACCTGGCAGCTCTGCACCCCGCTGCAGCGCCCCCAGCTAAGCTCCCGTGTCGCGCGGGGCCTAGCGTGGTGCCGAGCAGCGAGCCCGCCGTGACATAGTTCCGGCTCCACCGTGGAACGAGCCGGGACCTAGAGCCCGCTAGTGGCCCCGCTCGCCGGGGCAGCTCGCTGTGCTCTGCAGCGCCCCGTTCCCTTCAGCTGTTTCCCCATCGGATGGTCGCTGCCGCCAGCCTGCAGCCCCTTCCGTTCCACTGATGGCTGCTCTTGCACACCAGGCTTTGGGGGACTTTCTTTTCCTGAGAGGAAAGCAGCTGAAATTTCCAACCTCTCTGTCCCAGCTAGGGTGACCAGACAGCAAATGTGAAAAATCAGGGTGGGTGTAATAGGAGCCTATATAAGAAAAAGACCCCAAATTGAGACTGTCCCTCTAAAATTGCAACATCTGGTCTCCCTACTCCCAGCAGCAGCCTGTTAGGGCAGGAGCTAAAAATATCCCAGGCCCAAAAAGCCAGAATCACTTTTTATACTTTGGGGGGGAGGTTCCCTCACCCCCTTCTTCACCTTAAACAACTTTGCAAACTTGTGTCCTGGTGCAAGTAGGCACTGTAAGTTAGGCATTACTTCTGAGGACTGTGTCCTGGACGTGTCCTTTCCATAGCCTTGCTGTTTGCTTGGATGGTTGGTTGTGGATTTTTTTTGCATGGGGAGGGGTATTTTAGGGGGGGCTGTTGGTTGTTTTTTTAACTTTATTTTCTCTTTGCACAGTCTTTTAATAGAAGGGACTAAGCACCTGTTACTGCTCCCATTAACTAGAATAGAGAAGAATTGGACTCTGAACAAATAATTTCTTTGCTACATATGCAAATAAAATATTTCATTGCTGGTTTATGGTTTATTGGCCCAACATTTGGGCAGCATTGAAGTGGACATTATTCTCCTTAATCCTGAATTTAGTTTTTCTTACCAAAACAAATGATGAAACATAGTAAATTAACCACACAGTCCAGAGCAACCTTATTTAAAAAAAACAAAACAAACCTCGAAACCAAAGATAGTAGTTCTCTCCATAATCACTTCCTGGTTCGCTCTGCCTATTACAGTCCTGAAAGCATGCATTACACTGAGAATTGGAAGAATCTTGTAGTATGAGGCACTCCTAGAGCAAGTTAACATTTTTAGTGAATTCAGTGCTAATGAGATTTGTGAGATATACAGGTACAGCAGCAGGACAAGTTTGTCCATATCTCACAGGTTCATCATCTACACCAAGCATTTGAGGAAATTCTCCCATTATTGCTCTGTCACTGGGATGAAGTAGCCTTTGGCATTTTTATCACTGTGTTGTGTCATCTAAACTTCCTCAGAGACTCTAATTTGTCTACACTAGCATATCCACCATTGTTAGAATTGCCAAAGCTACACTCCAGTAGGTGTAAGAATATATGTGTGTAGACAAAGTCTCAGAGGGCGAGAAAGCAACCCAGTCATCTCATTCATTGGATTCTCTGCAAAAATTGTCATTTATGAAGAAGTCACTGTTGCTGGGTGAACCTTCCAACTCCCCAAAGGCAGCTTTAATTTATGCTTCTCTTGTTTGTGGGGTGAGGAAAGGCAGACGATGAGAAGGATACGATTAACTAGTTCATAATGTCCATTTACACCCCATGCCATTTCATGTTCCTTTTCTGTCCCCCATAAACTTTTGTGTGACTAGAAATAATGAGATACTTCATCTTTTTGGAAAAAAAAAACATTTTCAAATAACTTCCAAGACAGACGCTCAGAAGTTACTGGAGTTGTATAAAATAAGAAAATATGTAAAAGCCTAATCCTGCCCACCTTCAAGTCAATGACAAACTTCACATTGTTGTTTGCAGTATTGCTGTTGCCATGTTAGCCCCAGGATATGAGAGAGACAAGATGGGTGAATATCTGTTATTGGACCCATTTGGTGAAAAAACCAGTCTTTTGAGCTACAAAGAGCTCTTCTTGACTACAGTTGGAGCTGGAGTAGGCTCTTAAATCACGCTTCCAGAATACATGCCAATAGTTTAAAGCCCATAGGGCTAAATTCTACCCACTGTTACACCTGTGCTACTCCAGTACCCTTAGTCTTTGAGAAAGTAGTTGATATATGAAAGGAACAACCAACAAAAACAAAAATACCCAAAGCAGAGTTTTTACCCCCCAAAAGGGCCAGAAACACTGTGAAGTCCATTAGGTACTTCACTGCTGCTAATGATTTTATGGGGAAGGCACTCAAATATGTGGCAATGATGGGTGGCAGAATAAAATTGTAAGCTAAATAACTATTTCCTTCTGAGCATCTCCTGTTGACTGAGACTAAGGACAGGTCTACACTAGGGATGTAAGAGTTTAACTGATAAGCTTGATGTTTGTCGGTTTCTGTTAACAGTTAAACTCCACTCAGGGTCCTGGCTGCCACCCCACACCCAGGGTCCCGACTGCTGCCCTGCGCCCAGAGTCCCATCTGCCACCCCGCTTGCTCCAAATCCCTCCCAGCTGCCAGCCCCCATGCCCAGGGCTCTGCTGCCTCCTGGCATCCCTGCACACCAGGCAACCTGGCTGTCACGCCATGCTGGAGCTCTGCTGCTGCCCAGTATCCCGGTTCCATGGCCGAAGTCCCTCCTGGTTGCCAGCCGCATGGCTGGGGTCTGTCCCGGCTGCCAGGGTCCATCCCAGTTGTTGGCCCCATGCCCAGGGTCCCGGCTGCCATCTGTTGCTGCCTGGCATCCTGGCGTGCCCAGAGTTCCTCCAGGATGTCTACTCTTTCACCCTTACCCCCTTCTCTCCCCTCCTCCCTCCTTCCACTCCCAGAGAAACAGTCAATACCAGCAAAAGCACAGTTTTTCCAGTATAACTGCATCTACAGCAGGGGCTTTGCCAGTACAGTTGTGCTGATCAGTGATTATACTATTCACAGTGTTGACACAGAGTTGTGTCCTGGACCAAATGTTTGTGAAGCATCTAGACTAGACCTTACACATATGGTACTACTACTTATCAAGTTAATTGGCAATCAATTAACTCAAACTAAAGCAGGCCCACAAACTCTAGTCCAGACATACCCATCAGGGAGTCCTGGCTTGGAGTTATGTTGGACACAGGAAAAATGGCACTTCTTGTCAGGATGGGTTAGGTACTGTGACGTTCCCAGTTCTTAGCAGGCAGGGCCTGCTCTAGGTTTTTTGCCGCCCCAAGCAACGCCAAAGCAAAAAAAAACAACCCAAGAGTGCCACCCCTGGAATTGTGCCACCCCTAGCATGTGCTTGGTTTGCTGGTGCCTAGAGCCTGTTAATAGGTGTGTAAAGCAGCATCTTAACTGTGCATTTCCTGGTTTTCCTAAGTTTGTGATTTGTTTTTTCTTGTAATGCTAACATTCATTTCAGGGATATGTGGAGAGACCTTAACTGAACATTTCCTGATTTCTAATGTTTGATTGGGGGTTGAAAAATCCCACCATTCCAGGAGCTGACAGAAAGCACTGTTGTGCAACAACAGCCTTAAGTCCTTCCCAATGAAGATTTTTGAAAGTGAATTTCCTCTGTTTTCTATAAACATTTGAATGAGTAAGGTTGTTGAGGCTTCTGATAACTCTCACAAAAAGATGGGTATATTCTCTTGTAGCTAGGGTGTCCTGGCTCGGTGAAAGAAAAGTGGACTAGTGTGATTAGAACAATGGCTACAGAAAGCATAGCCAAAATCATAGTGTGACAATGTATCCCATAATGCTTTATGGGAATATGACATAACTGGAATACGTTTTATGCTACATGTGCCATGTAACATATCTCTGTAAAGGTTATGGTCTACTGAATCTATTCATCTTGTTTGTACATATATCATTTTTGTACTTGAAGTTATGAACATTGGTTGTATACTTGCTTGATTTCTAAGTAAGCTTTGTAAGGCATTTGGTCAGCTTCTTTAGAAAGGAATTTGCAAAGTTAAGTGCCCAATCAAGAAGCATTTAAGGAACAATGGATCTTGGAATGCTCCAATCCACATAAGAAGTCTACTTGAGGACATTTAAGCTAACATGTGAACAATGGCTGCTACCTGTAGTTCTGAGTCATGCATGGAAGTATGGCTTGCCCATATGACTCTAAAACTCCATCTTGGAGCTAGACTTCGCATAGGAGAGAGGAGAGAGTCTCCACCCACAAGAGAAAGTCTATTTAAACCCGTGGGAGACTCCTCCCTTTTGTCTTCAGCTGGCTAAAGAGATATCCTTGGGGGTGGAGAGGCATCTGAAAGAAACTGGAACAAAAGATAATAACCACAGGGGGTTTGAGTGATTGCTGGACCCAGACTAGAAGGAGACTAGTCTGTAAAAGTAAGCTTACTGGTAAGGTTTTTATCTGTACTCGGTTGTATTACTGTATTAGACTTAGGTGTGTTTTGTTTCATTTTACTTGGTAATTCACTTAGTTCTGTCTGTTACTACTTGGAATCAATTAAATCCTACTTTCTGTATTTAATAAAAACCACTTTTTACTTATTAATTAACCCAGAGTATGTATTAATACCTGGGGGGCGGGAGGGAACAGCTGCACATATCTCTCGAACAGTGTCATAGAGGGTGAACAATTTATGAGTTTACCCTGTATAAACATTATACAGGATAAAATGGATTTATTTGGGTTTAGACCCCACTGCGAGTTGGGCAGCTGAGTGTTAAAAATAAGAACTCTTCTGTAAGCTGCTTTCAGTCAAGCCTACAGCTGGGTCTGGGTTTGCAGCAGGCTAGCGAGTCTGGCTCAAACCAGGCAGGGCAATGAAGTTCTAAGCTGCCAGGACAGGAAAGCAGGAGTAGAAGTAGTCTTGGCACATCAGTTGGCAGCTCCCAAGGGGGTTTCTGTGATCTAACCCTCACACAGATCTAGCCTATTTATTTTGAAAAGATATGTGGCTAATTGAAAGAGATTTGTCTCTCTCACATTAGAGACCTAGGTTCTGATTCCAGCTGTGCTGGAAGTGACCTTGTGCAACCTCTCAGTTTTCGTATCTGAAAGTGGAAGGAATGATAGTTGCCTGCCCTCAAGGAGAGAGATTAGATTTTGGCCAGTAATAAGGTTATAAAGTACACAAAAACCTTGTCACAAAAGATATTACTGTAAAAATGCTGGCCTATTTCCTAGCCCAGTGCACCTTCCCTGAGTTAAAGTGTAGTTTGAATGGAAGATCTGTCTCTTTCTCATCGTACAGCATGTCAGCAGTTTGCAGCAGAACAAATACAACTTTAGATAATGTTTTCATCCCTCAGCCAGAAGGCTGAGTTTTACTATTTCAAATGCTCAACCTTCTTTTTTTGGTCCCATGCATGACACCTCTCTAGGGGCATTCCAGCAACAGACATTTCATGAGAAAAATTAGTCAACTTTAAAAAAAAAAAAAAGTGAAAGTTTTACCAGTATAAATAAACTGGTAGTGTACCAGTATAACTCCTTGTGCAGACACTCTTATTTTGGGTGGCCTTTTTTTTGTTTGTTTTGTTTTGGTATAGACTAAACCACTTAAAGAGACATAAGCTAAACTGGAAAAATACACTCTTATACTGGAATAAGAGTGTCCACACATGGAGTTATTCTGGTGTAACTGTATTGGTTTAAAGTCACACCTTAGTTTAAATCAATATAGCTTTCCTGCGTAGACAAGCCCTAAGGAACACCTGGATCAAATTACCTCAGATTTGCACTTTACCCTTGAATATATCAATTTTCAAGCCAATCTGGCCACATATGTGTGTTTCAGTGAAGATGTAAAATTCAGCTTTAAGCAGATACCATGTTGCCACCCTTTAATTCATATACATATTATATAAAATATTAGGATGACTAAGCTATGACAAGTAACAAGTCCTTGTAAATTTTGTACTGTTATTTTTGTCATCAATGCAAAAATATTTTTTTAAAATTGGTAAAAAAACACATCTATATGTTTGTTTCTTTATAAAAAGTCAGTGGGAAATCCCCCAGGAACTGAGAGTGAAAACAGAACAGAAACTACACCAGATGTTCAGAGAATGACAAATAGATCTGAACTTACTAATGAGACCACAGCAATGCCGAATAATTCACAACCAGTTTATCACGTCTTGTTTGCCCAACAAGCTGATAACAGACTGCACTCCCCCATAAGAATTTCATGATAGTCCAGTCACAGCCCCACGTTCTGTCATCAAATTTACGCAGAATCATAAACAGAAGATGATAAATTCAGAAGTGAGTCTACAGGGAGGCTAAAATGCTAAGGACCCATGTACTGCTGCCACTGGTGGAGCTTGCATCAGCATTAGCAACTGTGGGAATTTTTTGTAAAAAGAACTCTAATGTACACATAACATAGTGAAGTCCACTAGGTCTGCCCATCTAGGGAAGGACATTCCTGCTTTAAGAGAGGATGTTTTGCAAGTACGACTGCTCCCACTTTTCACAGTTCTCCTTTAAGGGTTATATTTTCAAAGGCCTCAGCCCAGCCTCCATTCAGGGCCGGCTCTAGGTTTTTTGCCTCCCCAAGCAAAAAAATTTTTGGCTGCCCCCCGTCCTAGCCGTGGGCTCCTCCCAGCACCCACCTGCTGCCCCAGCACTGGGCTTCCCGCTCCCCAACACATCCCCTGCCGCCCCAGCACTGGGCTTCCCCCTCCCCCCACCTCCCTGCCGTTCCAGCCCTGGGCTCCCCCCTTCTCTCCCCCCAGTGCCCCACACACACACCTCCTGCCGCCCCAGCCCTGGGCTCTTCCCCCCTCCACACCTGCACCCTCCTTCCGCCACAGCCCTGGATCACTGGTAACTCGCTCTCAGGGTGCATCATTCAGCAGGAATTTTGGATGTGCACAGAACACAGACAGGATTGGTTCCCATATAGTTATAGAACTGCAGTGAAGTGGAACAATTTTCAGCTTGTGTGATTGGAGGATATCTGGATGCATATTATAAGTCTGTCCTCCATAAATGAGGAAAAGTTGAGGTGCCTTTATTATTCTTTTGTTCCACTTTCTTTCCATGGGGAATTTGCCAATGCAATATCACTGTCTTCCTTTTAAACAAACAAAAGGCAATGGCTGATGAAAATAGGAATTCCAGTCCTAAAAACCACTGGGAAGCATTTCTTGCTCAATTTTATCCTACTTTTTCTACAGCAAATTACAGTGGATCAGTATATTTGATTTGGGAGAAATGAAGCAACAGCTGCCCAAACTGATCTTGAGCACTCCTGAATTTTGAGGTGTTCAAATCTGGAAGACAGGTGCTGGGTGTGTGTGTGTGTGTGGGGGGGAAGCTGTGGGTTCCGCGGGGGAGCAGAGCAGCATGTATGCAGCAGTGTGTCTGGTGCTGCGCAGAGCTAGATACGCTGGTCTGAGTGGCACAGTAAGGGGGCTGGGGGGGGGGGGGTTGGAGAAGGGATAGGGGGTTCCAAGGGGCAGTCAAGGGACAGGGAGCGTTGGATAGGGCGGAGGTTCGGGGGGGGGCAGTCAGGGGACAGGCAGCGGTTGGATAGGCATGGGAGTCCTAGGGGTTTATCAGGGGACAGGTAGGGGGTGGGGTCCTAGGAGGGAAGTTGGGGGGGGTCTCAGGAGGGGGCAGTTGGGAACAAGGAGAAGGGAGGCTTAGATAGGGGGTGGGGTCCCAAGGGGCAATTAGGGTCGGGGTCGTGGGAAGGGGCAATCAGGGGACAAGGAGCAGGGGGGTTGGATGGGTGGGATTTCTGTGGCGAGCAGTCGGAGGGAGTGGATGGTGGCAGGGTGGGGCTTCCCTCCCCGTGGAGTGTCCTGTTTTTTGAATGTTAAAATATGGTTTCCCTACCATTCACAGTGCAACTCTCCACTCACAGCACGCTGCCGCCTGAGGTCCCCCTCCTTCCTTTCCAGTTGGTAGTGGCCAAGGAAATGCTGGGAAATGTAGTTCTTTCCCTGCTCCAGGGCTGGCTCTATAGGCAGGGAGCTAACCAAGGAACTACAGCTCCCAGAGACCCCTGCTGGTTCTCAGCTCTCATGCTGGATCTCTGCCACCCCTGCAAATGGTGTGCCCCAAGTTTGCTGGTGCCTAGAGCTGCCCTGCCTCCTTTTGTTCACATGGAATTGTACCTACACACAGTTCAGCACACTGATACACAAAAAAAAAAGCCCTTGTACTCAGTGTGAACTCTGTTTACATGCACAAATGGAATTTGTAGGCAGGATTCAATTGACTTCAATAGAGTTACTCCAGATTTACACTGATATACCCCAATCAGAATCTGCCTAGTCATATATATAAATTCTAGTAAATATACAAGTTAATGATAGTGCCCAAGACAAATACCTGTATTACTGACTTTGAATAATTCAGCAATAGATATCACCTTCTGAAAATTTGACCCTAAGAAAAAATTACCCCCATTTTGCTTAGTCATGCACCATCTGAGAGTTCAAAAATGTACATCCTCATTCCTGATGTTTTAGGTTTCAAAGGCGATACTGCAGTATGTAGCAATGCCTTCTGCTGGGAGGATTCAAAACTGATCTACAGTATCAGGGCCCTGTACTGTTAACAGTTAATGGGGATTCTCCTTCAGCTCTGTGCTTTGGTAGGTGGAGGTTCCTAACATTTTGAGTTGACATAGTAGCAACTGTGTAGTTCCCAGGGAGCTGTGGATTTCTTACAATACTAACCTGTTGACATCTAACCTAAATTCTCTACTTGCACTTGTGACAAATTATAAGAACTAAATGTCATGAACAAATCAGTGCATTATTCCACTCTTAAGTGCTTTGGGGGAAAAAAACCCTCTCTCTCTTGTGTGTGTATATATCTATATCTATATATATGGGAGACAGAGACAGAGTCAGGCCAGATGGCTACAGAAGAGTGATCTTATTGGGAACCAGGAAGTGGGCGGGTGCAAGCCCGCCCACTGCTAAATGACATCCTCCCATTCTAAGGAGAGTATTCACAGAACCTGGAAACCAAATGATTCTGGGAGACAACTAATGAGATAACAGGGATGGGAGAGAGATCAAAGGGTCAAAAGAAGGGAACCTGACAAGGACACTGAGCAGAGAACCCTGGACAGCGCCCACTGCTCCTCAAAGGCGTCAAGGGAGCCAGCAGATGCCTTCCAGAGGAACTGCGCCCAGATGCGTTAGCGGACGGAGGATTGGAAATAGACCCCACAGTCACAGGAGACCCCGTCGGCCAACCTCCTCTCCCCGGTTTTATAGATGGCCATTTTGGCCAGGGCTAGGAGGAGGTTGACCAGGAGGTCCTGTGACTTTGTGGGGCCGTGGATGGGGAGTGGATAGATAAGAAAGTGAGGGGAAAAGTGCAACCAAAAATGTAACAGGATACCGAAGAGGAGCCGGAATAGGGGCTACAACCTGGCACACTCCAAGTAAACATGCGCCAGGGTCTCCCATATGCCACAGAAGGGGCAGGTGTCCGGGACGGGGGTGAACTGCACCAAGTACATGCCCGTGCTCACGGCCCCATGAAGAAGCCACCAACTGATATCCCCGGCAGGCCTCGGGACCAGGGTGGAGTATAGGCTGGCCCACCAGGGTGCCTCACCCTCTAGAGGTGGCAGGAGGTCCCACTACTTTGTGTCGGGGCGGGACGTGAGGGTGAGGAAGTGAAGGGTGTGGAGCACAAGAATGTATAGATGTTTCCTTGACACGCTCTGGAAACAAACCAGCTGCAAGTCGTACAGCTGGCTCATGGTGAAGGGATGGGGGGGCTGGTTGAGTCCATGGGGCAGGGCCCGATGACAAGGTCCTGAGGGCCTGGGGTGGAGGGTGGGCAGGGCATGCCCTCTTGCAGGACCTGGTCAAGGTAGGCCCGAGCAGTGGGCAGCAAAGTGGCCCTCACTTCCTGAAGTACGTGCTGGGGAGTATGAGGCCTGGAGAGCCCCATGCGCTGAGCGTCAGGGGATCCAGCCAGTCTCCCCGGTCATAGTCCAGGAGGTCTCCAACTCTGGTGACTTCTGCCAGGACCAACCTCTGGCACACCGCAGGAGACTCCGCCACTGCACACAGAGCTAGGGATTGTGTAGCAGGGGCTCCACAAGGAGATCAGCCCCTACGGTGGCCGCCACAGACCTGGTCGCTAAGAACAGTTTCCAGGTCCGGAGGAAGTCTTGGTAGAAGACTGGCAGCCCGGAGAGGTCTCGTGGAATATCTCTCGGATGGAGATAAAGGAGCTGCCGGTCGTATCGGAGTCCTTGGAAGCAGCGCAGGAAGGCGTGCATCAGCACTTTCCACACCGGACTACCTGCACCATAAAGGAGCCTCTGCAGGGCCTGGAGGTGGAAAACATGGACCTGAGTGCATAGGCACTTCAGGCCCTGCCCTCCTTCCTCCACGGGCAGGTGGAGGACCCCTGCAGAGACCCAGTGCAGTCCTGGCCAAAAGAACTCCAGAATCGCCACCCAAAGGTTGGCCAGGAAGCCTGGGGCCGGGACCATGATATTGAGCCGGTACCAGAGCATGGACAGGACTAACTGATTGAGCACCAGTGTCCTCCCTCAGAGGCAGAGGCACCGGAGTAGTCCTGTCCATTTCCAGAGCCACTCCATCACCCTGCCCTCTAAACCGTACCAGTTCTCCGGCAGAGACGGATGCGTGGCAGAAAGGTAAATGCCAAGATAGAGCAGCCAAGATAGAGATGGCCTGAAGTGCAGGTGGGAGGGAGCTCACCTGCTACCCGTCCCTGACCACCAAGCCAGAGCTCTTGACCCAGTTGTCTCAGGCGGAGGAGGCTGCCAAGTAGACAGCTTGGCAAGCCTCCACCTGCACCAAGTCACTCAGGTCCTGGACCAGGAGGAACATGCCATTGGCGTACGCTGACAGGACCAGCCACAGCTCCAGCTCTCACAGCACCAACCCTGTCAGCCTCTGACAGAGGAGACAGAGGAAGGGCTCTATTGCCAGAGCAGATAGCTGGTCCGCGAGGGGGCACCCCTGCCGTACTCCCTGCCCGAACCTGACCGGTTCGGTCAGGGTCCAGTTGAGCCCGACCAGACACTCTGCAGAAGCATACAGCACCTGGAGAAAGCCCACAACCTGGGGTCCGAAGCCAAACGCTCGCAGAGATACCTGTGGTCCATCCTGTCGAATGCCTTCTCCTGATCCAGAGACAGGAGGGCAAATGACAGACCATCCTTACACCCAAGCTCCAGGAGGTCCCGAACCAGATACAAGTTATCAAATATGGGGCGGCCCAGGACACTGTAGGTCTGGGTGGACCACATCCACCAGCAGGGACCTTAGCCGCAGCAAGATGGCCTTTGCTATGAGTTTGTAGTCCATGCTGAGGAGCGAGACAGGATGCCAATTCCGTAAGTCATGGAGGTCCCCCTTCTTTGGCAATAAGGCGAGCCTCGCCTGCACAAAAGAGGGAGGACCCTGCTCTGCAAGGACTCGGCCCATACGGTGACTAGGTCTGGGCTGAGGACATCCCAGAACATGCGGTAGAAATCCATGGTCAGCCTGTCCATGCCCGGAGATTTATTGGTGGGCATGTGGCGGAGGGCTTCTGAGAACTCGGCCAGAGTGAGAGGCAGCTCTAGCCAGTCTCGGTCACCCATATTGACAATTGAGAGTCTGTCCCAGAGCACTTTGCAAGTGTTAGGATCGGTCAGATCCAGGGAGAAAAGGCCTATATAGAAGGCCCTGGCCCTCCCACACATCTCTGCTGGATCCGTGAGGGGGGCCGCGTCCTCTGCCAGGAGGCAGGTGATGTTCTTCTTGGCCCCCGTCTTTTCCTCCAGGGCATAGAAGTGGGAGCCGCGATCCATCTCCCAAAGGAGGCAGATGCAGGATCAAACAAAGGCACCCCACGCCCGGTGGTCCTTGAGGGCCTGCAGCTCCTCCCACTTCTCCCGGCACACTCCACAGAGGGATGGATCCTTGGGGCTGGTGGCCAGACACTTCTCCAGCTCTAAGACCTCCCGTTTCAACTGCTCTATCACCGCATCCCTCTGTCAGCTGGGGCCCCAGGTGTAGTCACAGCAGAAGAGCCGGGCGCGCACTTTCCCCATGTCTCACCACCACTGCACCAAGGGAAAGGCGTGTCTCTCCCTTCACCAGGCCAGCCGGAACTCCCGGAAGGACACCACAAAGCCTATATCCTCCAACAAACCGTTGTTGAAATGCCAATAGACCAGCCTTGGCCTCTCCTCACAGAAAAAGACTGTCACAGTGGCTAGATGGTGATCAGAAAACAGGGTCTGTCGGATGCTGGAGGAGTGGACCCATGAAAGGTGGAAGCGTGACAGATATATGCAGTCCAACCGATGGGCCTACACCTGGACAAAGGTGAACATCGAGACAACGTCCGAGTGGTGGTCATGCTAGACGTCCACCAGGGAATGATGGTCGGTGATCTCCTGGAGGACATCTGCGGTGGCTGGGCACTGCTTGGTCCCCCCAGCACCTGCGGAGCCCCATCCTACAGCCTCGGGTATTCAATGTTGCGAAGTGGATGGGTGCCATGAGGAGGGCTGGGGGGGAATCCTCACCAGCAGGGACGCTCACAGCCCCTATTGGGCCGCGCAGCAAACTCTGACCTACCCCATAAGTGAGCAAGGAGTCACAGAAGCCGCGGACCTGCTGGTAGGCTGTTGCAGCCTGCTTCTCAGTCCTCTTATCCTCCCCTATAAGGGTCCTCACAGCCCAGAGGATTTGATGGAAATCCCCCCCTCCAATCACTGGAGAGCAAGCTGCACCTTATTGCAGGAGCCACGGACATCTTCTAGAAACTCTCGCAACTCCTCTCACAGTGTATGGGGGGGGTCCGCTGGACTTTGGCTTGCCTCCAGTGGGGCCCCTGTCAAAGCCCCATGGCCTACCAAGATGGGCAGGCAGGGAGTGTGTCATGGTATAATTCCCCACTCTGAACCTTAGTGTCCAAAAGCTGGGGTACCAGCATGAATTCCTCTAAACTCAATTACCAGCTTAGAACCTGTAGTGCTGCCACCAACCAGGAATTCCAGTGCCTGGTACACTCTGGTCCCCCCAAAACCTTGCCCGGGAACCCCCAAGACCCAGACCCTCTGGATCTTAACACAAGAAAAGTAAACCCTTTCCCTCACCGTTGCCTCTCCCAGGCTTCCCCTCCTTGGGTTACCCTGGAAGATCACTGTGATTCAAACTCCTTGAATCTTAAACAGAGAGGAAAATGCACCTTCCCCCCTCCTTCTCTCTCCCCTCCCAGACTCTCCTTGAGAGAGAAAGTAATCCTAACACAGAGAAAAATTAACCTTTCTCTCCCCCTTCCCTCCTTTCTCCCCACCAATTCCCTGGTGGATCCAGACCCAGTCCCCTGGGGTCTCACCAGAATAAAAAAACAATCAGGTTCTTAAACAAGAAAAGCTTTTAATTAAAGAAAAAAAAAAACAGTAAAAATTATCTTTGTAAATTTAAAATGGAATAGGTACAGAGTCTTTCAGCTATAGACACTGGGAATACCCTCCCAGCCTAAGTATACAAGTACAAATTAAAATCTTTTCAGCAAAATACCAATTTGAACTCCTTTCAGCCAAATACACATTTGCAAATAAAGAAAACAACCATAAGCCTAACTCGCTTTATCTACCTAGTACTCGCTATTCTAAACTTATAAGAGCCTGTATTGGAGAGACTGGAGAGAAACCTGGTTGCACGTCTGATCCCTCTGAGCCTCCAGAGTGAACAACAACCAAAAACTAACAGCGCACACAAAAACTTCCCTCCCTCAAGATTTGAAAGTATCCTGTCCTCTGATTGGTCCTCTGGTCAGGTGACAGCCAGGCTCACTGTTCTTGTTAACCCTTTCCAGGCAAAAGAGATATGAAGCACTTTTGTTCTATTAACTCTTACTTATCTGTTTATCACAGGGTGGACCCCTAACATGGCACCCAATGGGTGGCACCACATGGCCCGCCTCAGACCCCAGGTCAATGAGGGGGCAGCAGAGGGAAGACAGTAGCCCCTAGTGGGTCAGGACAAGGGAACACAAAGGCTGCTCCCTGGGGGTCATCCTCCGGGAAGGGAAAGACGACAGAGACAGCCCCTGAGGTGGCAATAACATCACAGGAGCTGGAGGGGACAGGGACGAGGTTGGCTTCAGGGGCAGGGCCAAATTCAGAAGTAGGTGCAGGATTGGAGTCAGGAGCAGGGTCAGAGAAAGGGGCGCTAGTGGAACTGGAAACTCCAGTGGCCAGGCTACTGGGCAGTGGGACCCCACAGTTGGGCTCAGGAGTCTGTAGGGTGGGAGGGAGCCCTCCGTGATGCCAGGCTCATGCTCTAAGGTAGGGATGCCATGGCCATACCACCTAGGTCGGGTATCAGCGATGTGACCCCCCACTTGGGAAGGAGGTCGATTGCCCCGCAGCTACAAGGGAATCCTCTGGTGACTCGGGTTCCAGCTGCCTGGCATTGGCTGTCGCCTCAAGAGGCTCGGTGGCCGCTGGCGGGGTGCCATCTCCAGCCGAGTTAGTGGAAGAGTCCAGGGGCTCCTCGGACGTGGGAGCAGAAGCAGCGGTTTGGGGGACAGAGCACAGGAAAACGGGGGCTGGGGTGAGGTCGCCTAGATCGAGGCCTGCTGGCAGAGGGTCATCCTCCCCCTGGGTGACTGGGGTCGACCCAGGGCTTTGATCTCCTCATAGATGGAAGGGAGATCGCCTTCCCCCATCCAGAGGTTCTCCCCGCCAGCACCCAAAGCGCCGCTCGCCTTGGGGTTCACAGGGGCTTCAGATGGTAAGGGGGCAGGAGGGGCTCCATCAGGGGCCTCCAGGGGAAGAATCTCCAGTGGAGGGCCGGTGCTTCTCTCCGGTGCTGCCACGTCTTTCCCAGCTGGCACTGGTGGATGGAATACATCCATGGGCAAGGCAGAAGGCTTAGCATTGGTGCCCTTCTTCCTGGTCTTTCAGGGGCCTCCGCATCGGATGGAAGGAGCGGAGCTCGAGCCTTTCGCTTGCCCTGCTTCCCCTGCACTAGGGCCCAACCTTCCATGGTATCATCTGGGGGCTGGCTAGCAGGGGTCAGGTGGGGGGCAGGGGTGATGACTCAGGGAGGTAACATTGGGCAGCATGAGGGAGGAAAGAGTCCCCCTGGGGCGGGCCCTCTCCCATGCCCGGTGGTACCCCTGCTGCACCCACCTCCACAGGACCCGCCAGATTGCAAGCAACGGAGGCCGGGTCTCTCCTGCTCATCTGGGCACGCTGGGGGAGGTAGCCCTTGGGCCCGAGCATGAGCAGTGGTGGTTTGAGAAGGAGGAAGGGCAGCTCTGGGTGCTGGGTAGCCAGGGGTGCCGGCAATGACAAATCCAGCGCCCTGTCAAGGCTCGGGGTTCCCGGACACACCTCCATGCTGGGCCAAGGGGCAGGCCCTCCATACGTGCCCCATCGCCCAGCCGAGGTAGCACCAGGCATCCCCTGTTGAATAATGCACCCAGTCGCGGGCCCCCTGGTAGGGGACCAGGAAGGACCCCTCGAGCGCCTGTCCGTCACGCGCCACCTGCTGACAAAATGAGAGGATGTGACAGATGGCGGGGTCTTTGCAGCCCAGCGGGACAGGGCTAACAATGGAGATGGGTTTCCCTAGGGTAGAGAGGGCGGGCAGCAGGGCAGCATTGGGGAGGAAAGGAGGTTAGGACCACACAGACACTCAGGTCCTCTAGCGGCTCCAGGGGGAGGAACACCCCCCAACCACCAGGCCCTTCTCCATCACCTCCTGGGTGGCGGCCTCCGATGTGAGGAAGACGACGACCTTGCCGTATATTTTGGAGGCTGCTACGATGGCCGTGGGCCCCACCACCCTCTCCAACACCCACATGTAGGTTTCTATGTGGGGCGAGGCAGGCACCAGGAGGCAACGGACGCTGTGCTTCCTGGTCAAGGTGGCGAAGGGGCCCTGGATGCTATAGATCAGGGGTCGGCAACCTTTCAGAAGTGGTATGCCGAGTCTTCATTTATTCACTCTGATTCAAGGTTTTGCATGCCAGTAATACATTTTAATCATTTTAGAAGGTCTCTTTATATAAAGTCTATAATATATAACTAAACTATTGTTGTATGTAAAGTAAATAAGGTTTTTAAAAAGTTTAAGAAACTTCATTTAAAATTAAATTAAAATGCAGAACCCTCAGACCAGGAGCCAGGACCCAGGCAGTGTGAGTGCCACTGAAAATCAGTTTGTGTGCCACTGTAGTAGAGCCGTGCCAGGGCTCGACCCTCCTTGAGGGGGAAGGGGAGCCACACCGGCTCACCTCACTCCTTCTGCCTCAGGCCCATCCCTTGCTGCGGGGTTGAGCACGAGAGGACAGTATATAAGTACGCCCCGACCCTTGGGCGGAGCGGGGCAGCACACAGTCTATACTCAGGCCTTTCAGCAGGGGCTGAGCAACAAGAGAGCGGAGACGGCCTCCTCAGGCCAGGGGAGGGGGAGTCTGCCACCCTTGGAGGGGTGGCAGGGGAACGCAGGCCCTCCCACTCCACTGCGTTCCAGCCCGGGGCCCTAGCAGCGGTTAACGCTGCTGACGGTCAGTGGGGAATCCTGACCAAAACACATTGCCATTGGCTCAGGGGAGCCTGCAGCCTGACTGGGGTTGGCTGCCCCCGGGCCACTTCCAACCTCCCCCTCACTGGGTACCTGCCCTCTGCCAGCATTGTCCAGGGCATCCCAGACCATGGGTTCCTCAGGGTGTCCACCGTCAGGAGGTCCAGTCCACTCCTCGGGGTACTGGGCGTCGGGAGGTCCAGGCAGCTCCTCCAGGCCGAGCATCGGACCGCTCAGTTGGCTCCTCTGAGTGCTGGCCCCAGGGCAGTTCAGGCCAGTACCCCTCCAGGTACCGGGTAGGCCAGGCCCAGTGGGAGCTCAGGCCCTAGCGTCTGCTCTCTCTGGCCACCTCCCCCTAACTGAGCCCTGGGGCCGGACTTTTGTACTTCCTGTCCTGCCCCTTGACTTCCGGGGGGGCGGGGACAGGCGGCGGGGGCTTCGCCGGCCGCGCCCTTGGAGCGCGGGGGAGTGGGGCCCCCTCGCTACAGCCACCTTTGGCACCCGTGCCATAGGTTGCCTACCCCTGCTATAGATGGTAGCAGAGGTGGTGGTCGGAAGAGATGACATAGCAGCAGGCAGGGGGACTGCAGCCACCTGGACGTATGCCCTGGAGGCTGGGGGAGGGAGCAACCAGGGCCGGCTTTTGGCTGATTCCCCGGAACAGGGCCTCACGCCTAAGAGGGCCCCGCTCTGGGGGTCTTCAGCAGCATTTCGGTAGTGGGGGGGGTCCTTCAGTGCCACGGAAGGCCTGGAGCGGACCCCCCACTGCCAAAGTGCCGCTGAAGCCCCAGACTGCCACCAGGTATTCAAATCAGGCCCCGCAGGTCATGAAGCCGGCCAGGAGCAACATGGAGGGACACCATGGCTGGTGGCAGAGCCATGGCAGTGGGGGCAGCCCCTGCCATAGAGGGCCTGGTCTTTTAGGCAGGGCCCTTACCCTTCTTTTTGCTCTTCCCGTCAGCTGGGGGGGGCTCCCCCAGAGTTGGAGGGGGTGAGGGACATGGCAGCAATGGAGATCACCCGGTACCCACTGCTGTTGGCACCCCAGCAGGGGCGGTAGCAGGTGGTTCGGCAGCTGGGGTTGAGGTGGAAGCCTAAGCAGTCGATGGGGGGGGCACGTGGAGGAGGGGCAGTGGGGTCTGCCTGAGGGGTCCCACCTGCCTTGTCCCCTGCCATAATGAGAACAGGGAGAGGATAAACACCAGAGGGAAGAGGGGAAAGGGGGCAACCACTCCTCCCTGCTAGGCTGTAGGCAGGGGAGGAGGGTGCCAGATGGGGAGGGCTGAATGGGGAGGAGCTATCAGGACATGCTGTGTGGGGGGATCAGTCACCAACTCAGGATGGAATTCTGGCTCCTCTAGTTGCAGTAGGGGAATGGGGGAATAAAACAGCATGAAGGGGGTGTTGGTGTCACTAAGCATAACCCTACGTAACTCGGGAAGGTGGAAGGCCACAAGAGTATGGAGCCTTCCTGGTTAAAGAATGCTGCAGCCGGACAGAAGAGGGAGGGGAAACGGAGGATTGCTAGTCAGTGAGAAAAGTTCTCATGGATATAAAGGAACAGACTGCTTGTTTTAGGTGTGCTTGATCTGAGTCAATCTCCCTGCACCGCTTTGAGATCTCAAATAAACTTGGTTTGCTTCTCCACCCTGGTGTGTTTATTGGCGTGGCACACCAGGCGACGGAACCCCCGGCTGTTGCTTGGCCTCAGGCAGTTATCTGCCGGCAACAGTTCTTGGCGCCCAACGTGGGGCATTGAGGCTAAAATTAGCCTTGCCTGGATCCCTTCTGGTGGTCGACGGATTGCGGCGACGACCGACGCCCAGCGCGCACCGGTGACTTCACCGGGGGCCTCAGCGGAGACGCAGTTCGACTGACCCCAGAGGGCACAACGGTGCAACGCGCTCGAGTAGTGAAGAAGCAGTTGAGGGCGACGGTAAGGAACCGGTCCCTTGGATAAGGTAGAAAAAGTCCAGTGGTCTGGATTTTTGCCTGTTATGACCTGGGGACGCCCAGTGTCACCCTAGGATATGGGGCAGGGACAGAGTACAGGCAGGGCACGGTGTACACCCTTAAAATGCATTCTAGCGAATTGGAAAGTGCTTGGATCAAATCCACTAACTAAAAGCAAACTAAAAAGTTCTGTATAGTAGACTGGCCTCAATATCAACTAGAGGACCAGAAAGGTGGCCACCGGAAGGATCACTTAATTAGAACATAATCCTCCAATTACTCCTGTTTTGTCAGTAAATGGGTAGCTTCTAAAGCTGTTTGTATGAAGAGCTCTTGTAAAAATACCCCACTGTAGCTCCAGTTCTTCCCTCTGTCTGGCAAAGTGCAAGGATCCAAAAAGCAGGTTAGGGATAGTGCAGGGACAAAAAAGGGACCTGTCTAGAAAGGGGAGACCCTATGTCCTAGTGCACTCTCTCCCTGTTGTAGCTAAAAAGCAAGATCAGATGCAAAATGGTACCTGAGGCCAGTGTAAGTGACTGTTACCGGAAGACGCCCAGAGTACCCTGTGAAGCAAAAGCTCGTGACCAGAACTACTCTAATGCAAGCCCGGTAACTAGTGGATCTTTAGGAGGTCCGACCCATGGTGGGCTGACTTGGCCTGGCATCATCCAGTGAGGAAGCTGCCTGGGTCTAGGAGTGTGTGTACCCATCTTCCCTTCCCCTTTCCTTTCCGTGTGGGCTACTAACAGTCTAATCATCTCTCTGGATGCAATCAGAGTAAGCGGCGCCATCTCCCAGAGACTAGCTGACGCTCTTTGCTGAAGGGAGGTGTAGGAGGGTCGTGGCCATTCTTGTTAGCCTCTCCTGTGTGAGTACCCTGTAGGGAAAAATCCTTAGTTTATGAGCCGCTTGCGCAGAAAGGGCACCCTCCCTGTGTGTGTAAGTGGAAAATGGGGGGGGGGTAGTCTAAACATTCCCCCCATTTTCCACTAGGGTACCCCAGCATATTACATGTACGTACATTATGGTTCAACAACCTGCAGGTATTTAAAAAAATGAAATATTTACATGCATGAAAATCCATCTAAACAATGCCCACTAAAAGGTACTTCAATCTAAATAAAATCATACATCTAAGAGAAGCGTTTAATCACCAAAAAGCCCTGACACAGGGTAAGCAAATTTGTCTATTAAAAAAAAAAACGGGTTAATTTAAAAATCATCTTGGCCCAGGGATGGAAGGGGGGAATTGCTCTGCGTTCAAGGTCCAAAATCAAAGCAAACTATGCTAAGTACAAAAAAAAACTGCTTTCGGCCCCAGCTGGCTGTGAAAAAAAAAATATAAACAAAGGTGAACCAAAGGCAATACAAGTTACAGAACTAAAATTACATTTGCAAAGCTTAACTGTCCAGTAAAATCCAACAGTGTGCCTTTGTGACCCCGGAGCCGGTGTGGCTTGGTAACACTAAAAAAGCCGCAGGCAGCTAACCTGGACTGGAATCTCTGAAAAAGACGCTGCAGAAGATTCCAGGGTGCAAGAGAACAGTCCTCCAAAAAGCGAAAGCATGTTAAAAATTCTGGACAAGCTGTATACAGAATAATCTCCAGTCCACCTCTCCCCCCTTCTCTAAACATTATACACAGAAGTGGCCAGTCTGGACGTATGTGTGTGGGTATGAAAGGGACTTGGGGCATTAATGTTTTCCTGAGTGATGAGGGAGCGTTCCCAACACTCTCCGTTGTTGTTTTATTATTTTATTAATAAAGCTTTAAAATACAGTTATATGGTGTGTTTTCTTTATCTTCCCCCAATGATCCTGTAGTGTCAGCCTAATCACCTGACACAAGGAATAAATTGGTAACAAAAATTTGTCACAATTTGGTGAGCAATTAAGAAGGGGGGAGCCCTGCAGAATTTACACCATCTATTTGTTTTACCCTTGTTATTTTGTGTTTGCTTTGCTTGGTACTGTTGGTGTTATATGTTAAAAACTGCATAAGTAAAAGTAAGTCCTAATAGAATAAAAAAACGCTATGTGGTTCTGGTTCTGTTCTGTTTAACCGGTTACTGTTGTTTTCCTGCTCTGTTTATTTGGGCGTTAGGAGTGTGGGCGAAACTAAACCTCTCGTTCGTAATTCCTCGAAGTGAAAGCCATGCATGCAAGGAAGCTCTAAGGTCAAATTAAAATCCTTCTGTCCCATCCCCTGTAGCGGTCAGTGTATAAAAGTGAAAAAGTCTGGCTTAAACTGTAATTCCCTCTGCTCTCTGTGTAATTCTCTTTTCTGTTTAAGTGTCAAACAAATAAATAAGTCTCTGGGTAAACCCTCTAAAAATAGTCCTTTAAATTATATGTTAAGTAAATGGCCTTTGCCCAACGGGCCATGTGTTTTTGTCCAGGTGGCAAGCCTCATGAAAAAGGACTCGGGTAGTCTTGTAAGTAAAAATGTTTAAGGGAAGAAACCAGGAGGGGTGGGGGCTAAATAAAAAGCCCACCCTCCTAGCTAAACTGGTAGTGGAACAAGTTGGTGCCCATGGAAGGGACGGTTCAGCAAGAAAAGCAGAATCGGGCCCAGGCAGGCAGGCAACAGAGAGAGAGAGAGAAAAATTAAAAAGCAGGTTGAAAAACTTTAAGGGTGTAGTGGAAGGAAGAAGTCAGTAAGTGTAAGCATGGAAATTTCAAATACCCAGGACTTACTTAAAATGGTAATTTAAGTTGATAAAAGTGGCTGTTGGAAAACAAGCAAGTAATTTAAGGAAGAGTAAAAAGTTAACTCTGTAGTTGCTAAACAAAACAGCAGTTAAACTTTGTAAAAATGCTAAAAAGAAAAAGAAGTTTTTGGTGTCTGTAAAATGTTTGTAAATAAATTCAGGCAAAAAAGTTATTGAATTGCAATCATTTGGTTTGGCTATAAACAATTTAGTTAAATTAGCTAAAAAATGTATACAGTGTTATGTAATTCAAAACCTGGGCTGCCTATAAAACAAATACAAAAAACTATGGGGTAATTCCTCTGTTTTGCCTGAAGCCAACAAGAGTATTTGTATATTTCAAGCAATGATTGTCTGCCCAGAAGGGGTGGGTAAACCTCTCTTTTTTTTGTCTTTCAAATAATCAAAAAAAACTAATGCCAGCTAAACAGCATTCAACGTACCATGCATTTACTGGCACAATAGAAATCATGTTTTGTGTTCTATGTTCTGTCCTGTGGTGTTTGTCTTGTGGCCAAAATTTTTGTGTTTAATATTTTTATAAAATAGTCTAGTTTAAAATCAAACAAAAAGGTTAAATTAAAATGCCACTAATAAAATGTGTTAAGTTTCTTTTCTCACAGGTAAAAAAGCGCTACCCAAAAACCCTAGCAGCCCTGCCACTCTTTAAAACCAAAAGATGAAATTAATGTAAAGGTCCACCGACAAAAGTCTGCTCTTGCTCCACCCTGAAAAGGCCCTTAAGTCCCGGTAACTACCAACATCGCTGTAAAATGTCAAAAACTGACTGCATGAACCCAAAATTCTCACTGCAAAAAAACCCCTCCACATCGGGAAAATTCTCCTACTAATGATTAGCCTATTTCACCTTCTAGCTCCACCGTGCCTTCTAAACAGTAGGAAAAAAGTACAAAAATGCTGCACCACGACTGTTTTGCAAAAAAAAAAAAAAAAAAACACTCGCTCCACTAAAATTGCCAAAGTCCAAAAATTCCTAACTAAAAAAAACATTAAAAACTAACCCTGGTAAAAAAACAAAAAATTATACACTGGTAAAAGAACATTTGTGGAACCCATGTTTAAAAATGTGGTATTAATTAAATTTTGGGGTTTATTCTACAGGCTGCGCCCTGTGTTTTAAATAAATCCTTCAGCATATATATCTCTCTCTAATTAAATTTTAAATAACAAGTACCCAAAAAGTTTGTTCTGCTACTAAAAATTTTACCCGTATTAAAACCATTCCAGTAACTAATAATGTATGCTATTAAAAAAAATGCCTTTTAACAGTACCTAAAAATAGTTAAATAACAGGTGTATTATAGTACTACACCAAAAAAAATGGTATTAAATATAACTAAGGCTAAAAAGGCATTGCAGTAAAATCTAGTATGTTTAAAAATTCGCGATTTCCTAAATAACCAGCTAATGGCCATTCAAAGTAATCTTAAGTACCAAACTTGGCCCACTGCCCTTACAGACGCATCAGGAATACCATCTAATCTGTAATCATAAAGACATACTTGGACACTTCCTGGGTGGAAGTGTGGCTTCCCAGGGCTGGGTGTGCGCCCTTATAGGGAATAAATGCTGTACTTATGTCCCAAAAAGCGCACAGGATATTAGCAAGCACATCCTGTCAGCCAACAGGCTTTTAAACAGTAAAAGGCCCAGAAAAAAAACCCTACTCTTTCTGATTCCCTCTGGGGCTGGTTACTCTACCTGAAAGAACTAGAAAAAGGTATTGTTCACCTCCTGCTCACTGGTGTGGTGTTGTGTATCGTTACTCTTCTCTTGCTTGCTTGCTGTAAAGCACTCCAGCTCCCTAGAGCTTAATCACATGTTATCCTTTAAATGTAAAAACACTCAGCCAAAAGTTTGTTAAGTATTCTCAAAGGAGGGAGTTGTTGGTGTCACTAAGCATAACCCTACGTAACTCGGGAAGGTGGAAGGCCACAAGAGTATGGAGCCTTCCTGGTTAAAGAATGCTGCAGCCGGACAGAAGAGGGAGGGGAAACGGGGGATTGCTAGTCAGTAAGAAAAGTTCTCATGGATATAAAGGAACAGACAGCTTGTTTTAGGTGTGCTTGATCTGAGTCAATCTCCCTGCACCGCTTTGAGATCTCAAATAAACTTGGTTTGCTTCTCCACCCTGGTGTGTTTATTGGCGCGGCACACCAGGCAACGACCCCCCCCCCCCCCGCTGTTGCTTGGCCTCAGGCAGTTATCTGCCGGCAACAGGGGTGCAGTGAAACAGGGAGAAACTCAAACAGGGGAGGGGCACAAGCACACAGGAGGGGGCATGGGCACATGAGGGGAGGGGCGAATCAGGGCAAGGGGGAGGGGAACAACCAGGCTAGGAGTGGGGCAGAGGAACCCAGGGGCTAGCTTCAGGGCTGGGGCAGGGCAAACATACAAAAGCTGCAGACAGAAACGGGCAGGACAGACAAATTGAAGCTAGCGAGGGGAGCTGAGACAAAGGGGAGAAGCAAAAGGCAGTAAGGGGCAAATAGCAAGGAGCAAAGCTGGGGGCTTGCTAGGGGAGGGGGGTTAGTCCAAGGGGAGGTACATGCACCTGCACAAAGAGTCAATATAGGTTGACTGCTGCTTTTGGCCCAAAAGGTGGTGAAAGGGTGACACAAGCCAGGTGAGCAGCCAAGTCCCAGAGGCAGGAGCTGAGGCAGATGGTGAGTCAGGGCCGTCCGGGGGTGGGGGTGGGGGCAAGAGAGGCAATTTGCCCCAGGCCCCGGGCTCCGCAGGGGCCCCCACTAGAGTTTTTTGGGGCCCCTGGAGCAGGGTCCTTCACTCAATCCGGGGGGCCCGGAAAACTCTTGCAGGGCCAGGCCCTGGAGCTTCTTCTGCTCCCGGTCTTCGCCGGCGGGAGGTCCTTCCGCTTTGGGGCAGAAGGACCCCCGCCAGCAAATTACAGCCAAAGCGGGACCTGCCACCGAAGTGCAACCCAGTCTTCAGCGGTAATTCGGCGGCAGGGGGCCCTTCCATTCCGGGACCCGCCACTGAAGTGCCCCGAAGACCCATGGCGGGGGCCCTCCCGCCACTGAATTACCACCGAAGAGCGGGCTGCACTTCGGCGGCGGATCCCGCTTCGCTGGTAATTCGCCAGCGGGAGGCCCCCGCCGCAGGTCTTCGGGTCACTTCAGAGGTGGGTCCCGGAATGGAAGGGCCCCCAGCCACCGAACAGGGCCGGCTCTAGATATTTCGCCATGCGAGGGACGCCCTGCTGCTTGCCGGTCCCGCAGCTCCGGTGGAACTCCCGCAGGGGTGCCTGCGGATGCTCCACCGGAACCGTGGGACCAGCAGACCCTCTGCAGGCACACCTGCGGGAGGTTCACCGGAGCTGCCTGCTGCCGACGGCCCCAGGCCCCCGGAATCCTCTGGGCGGCCCTGTGGTGAGTAGCCAGTGAGGGTGCTGGAGGGGGCAGCAATGGTGGTGGGGAGTTGAGAGGAGGGACACAGATGGACCAGCGGGCAGGCTCCATACCACACCCCCTGTGTCCGCACAAACGCAGTCTAGACCCCCACCACAAGAGCACAGTTCAAAAGTTACTCAGTCCTTGAGGGCCCCTCCGCAGTGGTCTGTAGAGTTGCTACGTGCTCCTTCACTGGTAGATGGTCTTCTCCTCCCTGAGGCTCCAGAAGCTCCTAGGCAGCAAACACAGCAGCAGCTCTAGGCGGCAGTCTGGTAGCCGGCAGGAAGGACCCCTCTCCGGTGGTGGTGCCCACAGCAGCAGAACAGCTGGGGTTGGGGTCCCTCACTCCCCTCCTCTGGAAAGCAGGCCAGCAGCCCCCCCGAGGCTACAGCAGGAGCAGCAACAGAGGGTTGGAGTGGTGGTGTCCACCAGTCAGCAAGCAAGCAAGTAGCAGAGAAGGGATGTGTGTGTGTGGCTCAGCCAAGGGAACAGCTGAAGCAGTGACAGAGAGAGCCTAGCAGCAGCCACCCCTCCCTCTTTCCTCTCTCCAGGCCAGAGGGCAGCAGGAGAGTGATCAAGGGGAGAGACAGTAGCCAACCTTTTCCTGGGTAAGGTAACAGGGGTGGTTACAGAACTTGCTGGAACCAATTAAGGCAGGCTAATTAGGACACCAGGAGCCAATTAAGAAGCTCCTAGAATCAATTAGGACAGGCTGGCTAATCAAGGTACCTGGGTTTAAAAAGGACCTCACCTCAATCAGTGAGGTATATGTGCAAGGAACTGGGAGCAAGAGGTACTACTGGCTGAGAGTGAATAGTTGTACTGCTGAAGGGCTGAGGAGTACAAGCATTATCAGATACTAGGAGGAAGGTCTTGTGGTGAGGCTAAAGAAGGTGTTGGGAGAAGGCCATGGGGAAGTAGCTGAGGTAGTTGTAGCTGTCACATAGCTGTAATCTACAGGGCCCTGGGCTGGAACTTGGAGTAAAGGGTGGGCCTGGGTTTCCCTCCTAAACTCTCAACTCCTGATCCAACACAGGAGGAGTTGACCTGGACTGTGGGTCCCACCAGATGGGAAAGTCTCGGGTCTGTTTCCCTGACCCATTAGCAGGGGCAGCTCCAGGCCCCAGCACACCAAGTGCATGCTTGGGGCGGCATGCTGCGGGGGGTGCACTGCGGGTTGCCGGGAGGGTGACAGGTGGCTCCAGTGGACCTCTGGTCCCGCGGCTCTGGTGGTCCACCAAAGCCACTTGCTGCCCTCCCGGTGACCGGCAGAGCACCCTCCGCGGCATGCTGCCCTGCTTGGGGCAGTGAAATGTTTAGAGCTGCCCCTGCCCACTAGGTGGATTAGCAGAGACTGCAGGGATTATTCTTCCTTTTTCCCCATGCTAACCAGTGATGAGGTTAGCTGAGTGAACAGCAGAATTGAGCCATAAAAGTGGCCAAACTGAAGGCTGCTGTGTATCTCGGAGGTGAGCAAATCTGCCAATAAGTGCAGGCCTCACCAGGGCAGAGGAGGAACTTTGTTTCCATAGATATATATCTTTATGCAGCCCTCCTTCTGCCTTTCTTCTGTCTGACTGTATTCTAAACAATCAACTAGTTAGTATATTGTTTTCATGATAATGCTATTTACTGGCATTTAACCTGTACTTTCAACAATACAATGAATAAAAATTGAATGATTGTCTTCTTTCTAGCCCTGCTAAAACATACATATACACAATTTATATATTTAAATAGAGCTAAGCAAAGATCTAGATGTCTTTGAAATGTATGAGTTGATTATTGGCTAAGCTATTAGAATATTGTTTGCTCTACAAAATAACCTTTGGCTGATCGAACGAAGTAGTTCCCTTTGTCACCCAAGCCTGAAGAACTCTATCTTATCAACCAATCACCAGAGCTTTGTGGTGGGAGTAACATACCGAGAGTGCATGCTGCATACGTCTGTGCTAACTCATTAGCTTCCTCAAAAGTCTCATACCAGTGAACCATGGAGCTGCTTGTAAATGTAAGAAAATGGATAGAAGAAAACAAAGCTGCTTTTTTGCCCCCAGTGTGCAATAAGCTTATGTAAGTAAATGAAGATCTCGTTTTACCTTTCAAATTCTCAGGGATAAAAGGAAACTGCTGTAAATTTCATGCAAATGGCAAAAATTAATAAGTATGGATAAAATTGTTCTTCAAGTCTGGCCACAGACTCTTTTTGAAAGACAAAGCGTTTGAAAACTGTTCAGTGATTTAAAATAGATGGACTGCTGTGTTAAGCATGCTGCAATCTATGGCCCTGACCCAAAATTCATTGAATTCTACAGCAGTCTTTCTACTGACTTCAATGGGCTTTGGGTTAGGCTTTATGAGAGGGAAAAATCTCATGCGGTAATTTCATAATTCATGAGTGTGATCCTAACAAATTGCCACTACTTTCCCCCATACTTTGTGTTTCCAGACTTGGTGGTGAAAGCCATCCCAGCCATATGAGAGGGGCCACTCCAGCTCCAGAAGGGAGGGAAGACTCCATTATTACAATCAAAGAATAGCAGAAGGAGTAATCCATGAGAGAAGAGGGCAGGGAAGAAGAGGGATGATTACCATAGCTGGAGGCTTTGCAAGCTGCTCTGGCCTATTCAGTTTCCTATCTGTGTCTACGCTAGCACTTTTGTCAGTATAATTTGTCACTCAGGAGTGTGAAAAAACACCTCTCGGAGCGACATAAGTTTCACTGACAAAAGCACCAGTGTGGACGCTTGCAGTGTGGCTGTGCCAGGGTCCAGAATTTGGCACCTTCTTCCAATCACAGTAATTTCTTTTGTCAGTGGAATAAGGCATAATGTGTTTTCTTCAAAACCTACAGTACATGAATAAGAAAAAAAGGGCTTCCTTGAGAAGAGTTTCTATTTCCTAACCCTCTTCATGATATTTTTATATTATAATTCAGTTTTCACATTATATTATGTTCCTTTTATTTTCTGTGATATGTTTTAATCAAAAGGAAATTGTAAAAGAACAAAACTTCCAGGAACCACTTTTTTTTCCTAACCCCAAAGGATTCCCTGTAATTGAAAGTTGAATAGCCAGTTCTGACAGTTAAGGAATGTTAATGCTTTTCATGACTGTGTGTAAATGCTTGCTTTTCTGAATAACTATTCCAAATTTCTGTACAGATTTCACTAAGGATCGCTATGCACGTTCCCCCATCTATTAAAAGTACCATACTATGTTCTATTGTAGACAGAAAGAAAGACAAAATGCTAGGCCTGAGTAGATCTCATTGAATGAAAGAGCACAAAGTGTCTTCTGTTTGTGATTTCTTAGTTTAAATATTTCAGAATGAATTCTGCTATACTTTTGCAAGGTGTCTTCACTTCTAAGCTTAACGATAGCAGCTGGGCTGTGTTGAAGTATTTTGAATACACCTCTATCTTAATATAATACTGTCCTCAGGAGCCAAAAAAATCTTACTGTGTTGTAGGTGAAATCGTGTTATATTGAACTTGATTTGATCAACTGGAGCGCACAGCCAGCCCCACCCCCCGGAGAGCTGCTTTACCGTACTTTGCTGCGTGGTGGATGAAGCTTCCTCTTGTGGAGGCTCTGTCTAGCCCCCTGACCTGCCTCTTCTGGCCAAGGCCATGCCCCTGTTCGCTGCTCTCAGCCCCCCCACCCGTGGCCCTGGCTGGTATGGGGTGGGTGGGTCTGAGAACTTGGTTGGGGCCACCGGATTGCAGGGGGGTTGAGACCCAGCCAGGGTCAAGCTCTCAGTCCTGGCTACCTACCCCCATTCTGCCCCTACCCCACCTCTTCTCCCCTGAGGCGCTGTCCCCTGCTCACTCCTTCCCCACCTCCACTGCAGCCCTAAGACTAGAAAAGCTCTGTGCCCCCTCCTTGGCCCCAGGGGTATTACCTGAGTTCATGGTGGGGAGAGATTTTTCCCAGGGGCCCACAAATCCGCCACTGCCCCTCACCCTTTGGTGTAAGATTTGGAGAGGCTTAGCCTCCCCCAGCCTCAATTACGCACTGCCCATGCCCACCCAACGCTAACTTATAGCCCAGGGATTAGGTCCCTCTTCTAAAAAGTGCGAGTATTGGGTTCAACTCCCTGATCCAAATTAGGCAGTGAAGGAATTTGAACCTGCATCTTATACATCCTGTGCCAGGCTCTGACCATTTAAATATAAGGGTTGCTCCAGCTGTACTTTTGATTTGATCTGCTGGAGTGCACAGGAATGCAAATATGCCTACCTGATCAGGCTCTGCAGTTGAAATAGGCTAAATGCCACCAGGGCTTAACCAGCTCAGTGGCATCTGGACTTAGGTGGCTTTGCAGAAATGTAGGTGGAATTTAAGGACAAGACTAGCTCCTCCGTGCCCTTTAAATCAATGGTGCTTTGCAATGAAATGAAACACAGTGAAACCTCACTATAACACGATGTTTGGGGTCCAAAAAATTTCATCGTGATAAATGTGGGGTCACGGTATAGCGGGGTTTCAAGCCAGTCAGTTTAAATCAGTGGTCCCCAATGTGGTGTATTGATGTGCGCTGCCTAGTGCCCAGCAGGGGAGAGAAGCTGCGGCCCCACATCTGCCGGGGACAGAGAACTCCGAGGCTGCGGGCGCCTGTGCTCTCTGTCCCTGGCAGGTGCGGGGCCACGGCTTCTCTTGAAGCCAGAGAGAAGCTGCGGCCCTGCGCCTGCCGGGGACAGAGAGCATCGGTGCCCGCAGCCTCAGAGTTCTCTGTCCCCAGCAGGCACGGAGCCATGGCTTCTCTCTCCTGCTGGACACTAGGCAGGGGCACATCAATGTCCCAACGGGCGCCATGGCTTTGGGGACCACTCGTATTAGGCCTTAATGGGGAGCCAACTTATGATCGCATTATATGTGATTTCGCGTTATGGCGGGGCATGTTATTGCGAAGTTTGACTGTACCTTGATTTCTATAAAGATTAACAACCCTCAGAATTCAGTCATGATGCTCTCACATGCTAACAATATTCTTCCACCTTTTATTTTATAGCCCAGCCCATGCTTTGAATCTTAATATTTCACGAGTTGTCAGCTATACTACTTACAGCTCTGTCACCACTACAGTCCTTTGTGCCCTGCAACAAGCACAATGTCACTATAAGTTCACCAGTGCAAAAAAAATAAATACCTTGGAAATGAACATTAAATCTGCATGATGCAAGTGCTTATGATTTTGGATCCTTATTTTGTGATGCTGCCATAAGCTGAGTATTATAGAGTGTACAGCCTCCTGATGTGGAAATAGTTGATTTGAATATTGTAATTTTATCATTTAATTTGTGTAGCTTTTATTTAAACAAAGGTAGTTTATTGTTATTTAGCACTGTTGTATATTAGGGCCCTATGTTTCATATCACCAAAATGCTCCTTGCAGTAAACAAAACAAAGGTGGCAAAAACAAAACTACAAAACAAAACATACATGTTCAACATCTCAGAAACTCTCCCAGCATGACTCTGTTGAAGATGGCCAAGTGTATAGGCATTGTTACAACACATTAAGCACTGAGGCCCAGATTCAGTGTGAAGATATTGCTTCTCTATTTCTGTTAGCTCTGCATCCCCCTGCTCTCATCCCGGAGTTGAATTCCATGGTAGTGTTGCTCCATTGCTACTGGACTACCAAGGATTTCCCAGCATCCCCTTCAATAGGGGTCTCTGTTGTGTAAGATACTATCTGGGAAAGGTAATACCTCTGACTGCTGACCTGAGGGAAGGGTGAGATCCACACACAGGGGGTCCCTTCTGCACATGGAACTTGGAGGTACAGTCTGGCCTGACGTGAGCTGCCTGAAGGCTAATTTTGGCATTCGGAGTAGTAGAACTGAGAGGAAAAGTGCTCATCAGAATTCACAAGTATGGCAGAATTAGACAGAGAGCCTGATTCTCCTCTCGCTTCCTCCACTTTAAAATCAGGGGCAACTTTGGTGAACTCATTCCTGTGACACCATTGTAGGAGTGGTGTAAGTGAGAGAGGATTCAGGCCCAACATTCTTAACATCAATAGCTTTCAGTAACTTTACTAGCTGTGAAGCATTACATTTTACTTACAAACGTCTAGTCTTATCAGATGATATTCCAATGATAATAATACTTAGCTCTCAGAAAGCACTTTTCATCTTTAGATCTCCAAGTGTGTCACAAAACCCAGGTCTCTTGAGGGCCTATTCACTGGGCCCTATTGCCTAAACTATTTAATAAATTAGAAGTAGTTTACAGCCAATAACTAAATCCTCAGATGAAATATAGAAATGCAAAATATTCTTGCTGATCTCTTTAACTATTTTTTCCAGGCACTGTCAGAAGCTGAATGTGATGTTTGTTGGAGGACCAAACCAAAGGAAGGATTATCATATTGAAGAAGGAGAAGAGGTAACATATAGGACATTTGTTTTACTGCTTTTATAGATCTCTAATATTAAGAAATTTAACTACTGTATAAGTGACACCTGCAAATTGGTAACGTCCTGCTTAATTCTATTAAACTGATCAGATGTCGGCAGAGAAAATTGACAGAACAAGCAGTTCCATCAAAATACTTTATGAAATTGGGTCCATTTCATCAGAATTTCGTTTAGAAAAAGAATGGAAAAAAAGTTCTAACAATGTCAGAATGTCCCATTGCAATATTTTCAGAATGAAACTTTTTGGTCTTTCATGTTTTAAATTATGTTTTGTTTTGAATTTTGTGTTATATATTATAATATAATATAATATATTAACACTTTTAAAAATATCAAAATCAAAATGAAACATTTTGATCAACCTAAATGGAATTTGCCCCTCAATTTTCCTTTGTGGAGAATTTAAAATTTTTGGTTTGTATTCCGATTCAGAATGGGGAAAAAAAATCAACATCTGGAAATCTTTCATGAAATGGAATTTCCATCCTTCACACAACTCTGGTATCTATGTAATTGGGTTCTGCCTTCTACTGACAGAAAGCATCCTTTGCACCTTGAGTAGCCATTTGCCCATGTGTGGAGTGCAAAGAGACCAAATCAAATCAAAATGGCAACATCTTACACCCAAATTTACACGGTTGTAAGCCTGGGATTTTCAACTACACACAAATGAGCTAGATACAGAACTTCCATTACATTTCAATGGAATTTGACCACCTAGTTCCCGTAGTGTAATGAAACATTGAAAATGACAGCCTGAATGACTTCAAGGCAGTACAGAATTAGGTGTAGCATTTTTTTAAAGACTCTGGGAATTTATATACTTGCTATGGAAACAATTAATATAATCATATCTTAGGTGATTTTATATTGTAATAGTAATATAGCTTAATTGTACCTGAGGTGAAAAGCAGCTGTTATATATTTATAAACAAATACTGCTTGGGAAACTGAGTGCATTTTTGTCTATAAGAAATAAGATCCTAGTGAAAGAGATAATCGCAACTATAAGATGTCAGGTTACAAAACATTTGAAGGAACCTCCAATCACTATTCTGATGTAATACTACATTATTATTACGTATTATTGATAGGGTTGGGTGAAGCTAAAGGAGTTAAGGTTTGGCAAAGCACTGGAGCCATTGTGGTGGACATAAGCACTGGAACTAGGGTTGCTACCACACCCCCTGGCTTGAAGTGATTTCCATCATATACAGTGTTTACAGTTTGGTTCAATGACTGTTGGTACCCCTACTATACAAATTGTTCCAGCATCCCTGGTCATGGGGTTGCAAAATTAAAACTAATGATCGCAGACCACCCAAACAGGTGAAAACTAGGGGTGTGCAGTGAGAAGAGGTGGGATATTTCTGTACTGAAGCAGGTTATCTTGGGGTATTTGGGTAACCCATTCCATGATGTAATCTACTTCTCTTGTGGAGTGTCTTTGTTTAGTGATGTGTGTTCAGGTCTATATCCTGGACTTCCTCCTCAGAGCATATTCTGTGGTATCTGAGTGCTAGCTTTAGATAACAGATTTCTGGGTGTGTTTGGAGGGGTTACTGGATCTATGAAGGTAGGTGTGGTGATCCATTTGTTTCTTGTATATAGTTGTCTGTAGCATTCCGTTGTTGAAGTTGATCCTGGTGTCCAGGAAGTTGATGCTAGTGTGGGAGTGTTCCAAAAAGTTTAATGGACAGATGGTGGTTGTTGAAGCTGTGGTGGAAATTCATACCCCTTGTTGTCACCTACCACCCCACACTGGAACCCATACGAGGTATCATCCAACAACTATAACCTGTACTCAATGGGGACCCCATCCTGAAAGAAATCTTTCTTGAACCCCCTCTTCTGGCCTTCAAACAACCACCCAACCTCCCCAAGCTCACTGTGAGAAGCAAGCTCCCCATAGACCAGGACACACCAACTCAAAGCGGCACCAGACCATGCCAGAACAACAAATGCAAAACCTGCAGACATGTCTCCACTACTACAGTGATCAACACCACCCACAACACACCTTTCAAGATCCATGGGTCCTGTGATCAACACCACCCACAACACACCTTTCAAGATCCATGGGTCCTGCACATGCCTATCACAACATGTGGTGTAACTCATCTCGCGCACTAACACCCAAATAACAGCTATGTGGGTAAAAGCAGACAATCGCTATGCTCTTGAATGAACTCACACAGGAAATGATAAAAAACAAAACCACCACATCACCTGTGGGTGAACACTTTTCACGAAGTGATCACTCCATATCTGACCTATCAGTCCTCATCCTCAAAGGAAACCCGCACGAAAAATGACCCTGAGCTTAAATTAATAACTTTGCTAGACACTAAAAGTCATGGACAGAACAGAGACACTGGATTTTTGGCTTATTACAACAATCTATAACCCACTAATAACCCTCTCCCTCCCTTGCATTTCCCCCTATGACTAGAGGGGTGTTAATGGTCCACTTTACTTGAATGGTCCCTGGAAATATGTGTTATCTACTTATGCTAAACACTTTGTTCACCTTGTATTTAGCTGTGACACTCTGAGCCCTGGTTTACACCACAGAGTTAGGTTGATGTAAGCTGCCTTGCATCAACCTACCTCTTAAAGCATCTACACTAAAATGTTGCTCCCGACAATGTAATTCACTCTACACCAGGGGTCGGCAGCCTTTCAGAAGTGATGTGCTGAGTTTTCCTTTATTCACTCTAATTTAAGGTTTCATACATTTTAGCATTTTTAGGTCTCTTTCTATAAGTCTATAATATGTAACTAAACTATTGTTGTATGTAAAATAAATAAGGGTTTTAAAATGTTTAAAAAGCTTCATTTAAAATTAAATTAAAATGCAGAGCCCCCCCAGACCGGTGGCCAGGACCCGGGCACTGTGAGTGCTACTGAAAATCAGCTTGTGTGCTGACTTTGGCACATGTGCCATAGGTTGCCTACCCCTGCCCTGTGCCGACTTAATAACTCCACCTCTGTGAGAGGTGCAGTGCTTAGGTCGATGTATTTTGTTTGAAGCAGTGTCAATGTAGACACTGCATTGCTTACATCAACTGTTGCTGGCTTTCTGAAGTCATCCCACTGTACCCCGCACTGACAGTTCAATTGGTGCAAGTGCTCCTGGTGAGGATGTGTAATGCCAGCATAAGCAGCAGTGTGGACACGCAAAAGCAATTTAATTACTGAGTTGGCTGTATGTCAATGTAACTTCGGATGACATAATTTTGTAGTGTAGACATACCCTAAGTTTCCCTGCCCTGAAGAGCTCTGCGTAAGCTCGAAATCTTGTCTCTCACCAAGAGAAGGTGGTCCAATAAAAGATACTACCTCACCCACCTTGTCTCTTGTTTTCTGTTTTTGTTATGAAGCTGGAAAGAAAGAAAGAAACAAAACTGAACACTAGTTGTCACTCTAAGCCCATCTTTCCTGTCTTCATATCCATCTGTCTGTATTCTCAAGCTGCATATGATGGACTTGGCTTTTACAAATTGCTGAAATAGAAATGACAGGAGTTAATTAATTTCTGCCAGGAAATTCAAGAGGACAACAAATAAAGCTGAGAAAGGCAGTAAGAGGTTTAGCCTTTTCATGCATGAACTGCTCTCTGTTTCCAACCTTTCCAGTCTTAATGCTGAATCCCATCTGTTTGCACTGAATGCACTTTTCAAGTTCCGAGACTAGTTACCTGGAAAGATTCCTATGGTAATTAACATGAAGCTCCTTGAAAAACAGCAAATATTTTTTAATTCCCTAACTGTACACATTATGACAACACAGATAAAAAGCAATCAAATCTCTTTTACAGCAGCTGCCTATTAAATATGGTTTCAGACTACATCTACAAATCAGTACTATGGAATTCTGAATCTCTGCTACCTGCTTTATTCTATATCACTACTTGTGTCCATGCTTCCTGGGCCTAGGGCCCCAGGAGATAGTGAAGATGACAAGCTCTCTCCCTTGTCTCCCCAAGTGAAACAAGGTCTAGCCAAAAAATGCAGCGGTACTGCACAGAGCAGTAGGCTCTCTGCAAAGCCTCAGCCCCTCTCGGTTTTGGAACTGAAGTGCCACCTATTTCCTTTTGAAGAGCCAATCAAACCTTTGTCCCCATGAGGTGAGAGATTGTGCAGCTGGGCAAAACTGCAGTGGCAGAAGGCATCCATCACCGCCTCAACAGTGACTCAGTATCAAGAGTACTGCTCTTTATTGTACTCTAATGACTTTTTAATATCTGGTGATATCACCTACATTTGGACTGCGATGGATGAGGGTGGAGCAGAGTTAAGGAGAGGAGGTAAGTCTTGGATACTCCAGAAAGCTCAAGGGAACTAGGCCAAAACCAAACTGCCACTCTCACGCGGTTATTGATTACTTTTCAGAAATGCTTTGCACCTGCAGCTCTCAATAGAGACATTGGGTATTCAACACTTCTGCAGTATAAAGCCATATGGTCAAGATAAAAGGCCACTTCTGAATTCATGATAACCCTGGGAGGGGGGGAAGTAATAGGTAAGGATTAATAAGAAAGCAGGGAAGTTTTGCAATAACAGGAATGGGAGAGTGTCAGATAGTAAATAAGAAAGAGCTCAAATAAAAAACAGAGGGGTGGGGGAAGAAGATGTGTAACCCAAATTAAATAAGAGTATAAAAATTAGAAGACATTAAACAACCCAAGCCTACCCTTGTTTCTGTCTCTTCTCTTGCCTGTACATTCTAGACCAGGGGTAGGCAACCTATGGCACGGGTGCTGGAGGCGGCACACAAACCGATTTTCAGTGGCACTCACACTGCCCGGGTCCTGGCCACTGGTCTGGGGCGGCTCTGCATTTTAATTTAATTTTAAATGAAGCTTCCTAAACATTTTAAAACCCTTATTTACTTTATATACAACAATAGTTTAGTTATATATTATAGACTTGTAGAAAGAGACCTTCTTAAAATGTATTACTGGCACACGAAACCTTAAATTAGAGTGAATAAATGAAGACTCGGCACAGCACTTCTGAAAGGTTGCCGATCCCTGTTCTAGACCATATGTTCTTTAAAGCAGGGATCTGTCTGGGGCCCATAGCAGTTTGGGGGACACAATATAATTGATAAAAAATGAAAAGAAAAGCTAACACAGTAAACACAATAGCCTGATTTCCTTTGTCTCCTGCATGTTACTGAGACTGGACATCAGATTCTCTTTCAAAACAGACAAAGAGGCAGATGCTATGTTCCAAGGCTAGGCACAAAATAGATGCTCTGTCCACACACTCACTGCAACCACACCCACCTACTAGAACCAGACTGCTTACACTGCCAAAGGATTTTCTGTGGCTGTCTAGGAAGGGTTGTATTTGCCCCAAAGTAGGGAGAGATTCTACCAGCACATGGATGACAGTGTTTCAGCAAAGGACAATAGTCCTATATTTATTACTAGCTATTCCTATGACTGTTGAAATGGAAGGGTCATGGGCTGTAATCAGGGCCGGCTCTAGGTTTTTTGCCACCCCAAACAAAAAAAAATTTGGCTGCCCCCACCCCAGCCCTAGGCTCTTCCCCCCCCCCACCCGCACCCCCTGCCGCCCCAGCCCTGGGCTCTCCCCCCGCAACCCCCTGCCGCCCCAGCCCTGGGCTCTCCCCCCGCAACCCCCTGCCATCCCAGCCCTGGGCTCTCCCCTCCACACACCCTATGCTGCCCCAGCTCTTGGCTCTCCCCCTCCACCCGCATCCCCTGCCAACGCAGTCCTGGGCTCTCCTCTCCTCCCCCCCCACCTACCTGCACCTTCCTTCCGCCCCAGCCCTGGATCACTGGTAACTTCCTCCCAGGGCAGGTCATTCAGCAGGAATTTTGGATGTGCACAGAACACAGACAGGATTGGTTCCCATATGGTTACAGAGCTGCAGTAAAGTGGAACAATTTTCAGCTTGTGTGATTGGAGGATATCTGGATGCATATTATAAGACTGTCCTCCATAAATGAGGAAAAGTTGAGGTACCTTTATTATTCTTTTGTTCCACTCTTTGTTTCTATGGGGAATTTGCTAATTCAATATCGCTGTCTTCCTTTTAAACAAATAAAATTTTTTTAAAAAAGGCAATGGCTGTTGAAAATAGCAATTCCAGTCCTAAAAACCACTGGGAAGCATTTCTTGTTCAATTTTACCCTACTTTTTCTACAGCAAGTTACAGTGGATCAGTATATTTGATTTGGGGGAAATGAAGTAACAGCTGCCCAACTTGAGCTTGAGCACTCCTGAATTTTGAGGTGTTCAAATCTGGAAGGCAGGTGCTAGATTCCCTTTCTGAATATTAGCTAAATCTCGAAGGGAAAAGTCAATTTCTGCTTTCATGGCTCAGAAGTGGAAATCCTCCTAAGTGTCTGGTACTGTATCTAAAGGTGCTCAGGTCCAGAGCCTCCCCTCCCTTACTTTTCAATTAAAATTATAGTGGGATCCACATACCTCCCTTGCTGGGCCTCAGATAGAGAGGGGCACTGTCCATTTGGTCCACCCAATTCCTTCTTTGGGGGTTGCAAGGTGAGATCACACCAGTATCCCTAATCCAGTCTGGGGATGTCTTCTGAAGGGGATATCTGGGCCAAAGCCTTCTACTCCTTGGGCACACTTGTTCCCCATTCACAGTGCCATGCCACCCAGCTCTAGCAGTGAGCTCTCCATTCACAGCAAGCTGCAGCATGAGGTTTCAGCTACCATGCTCCCTCCCCCTCCCTTTCCTGTTGATTGTGGCCAAGGGAATGCTTGGAAATGTAGTTCTTTCCCTGCTCCAGGGATGGCTCTATAGGCAGGGAGCTAGCCAAGGAACTATAGCTCCCAGGTCCCCCTGTTGGTTCTCAGCTCCCAGGCTTGATCCCTGCCAGCTGCCGCCCCTGCAAATAGGCTGTCCCAAGCAGCTGCTTGCTTTGCTGGTGCCTAGAGCTGCCCCTGGCTGTAACTCAATGAGCCATTAAACAGATGACAGTTGTCTTGATAAAGTTCAGAAGCTATAATTAGCACAGTAATGAACTGGATAATTACTTCCACATGTGCACCTCAAAATATCAAATGATTTTAGGTGAATGAAAAGTTCATATTTTTTTCTTGAAAACCATTTCAAAGAATAAACCCAACTTGCTGTGAAAAGCATTGTTATAATATAGTTGCAGAAATATTTGAATTGGGTAAAATGGAAAAAAACCAAAGAAATCCACACCAACACCACAAACCACTATTTGCAAAACAACTCTTAACAACACAGCAATGAATTCAGAGATAAGGTTCCTCGGTATTCCATTAGAGCCCTGTACCATATAATTCAAAGGGCTTTTTCCCATTGACTTGAATGGGAGCAGGTTCACAAGCAATCAAACATTCAATACAGGAAAGATTCCATGATTACTCCTGGTCACAACAGGGTGAAATTCAGCCCTGTGCTGAAGGCCAGCACAAGCTCTATGCACCCACAAAATAGGGCTGAAGAGGCACACAAGCCTTGAGCTGGCCCTCTGCATAGGGTTGCCAGGAGTCTGGTTTCCAACCGGAATGCCCAGTCGAAAAGACCCTGGCGGCTCTGGTCAGTACTGCTGACTGGGACGTTAAAAGTCCAGTTGGCGGCGCAGCTGGGCTAAGGCAGGCTCTCTGCTTGCTCTGGCTCTGTGCAGCTCCCTGGAAGCGGCTAGTACGTCCGGCCCTTAAGCGCAGGAGCAATCAGGGAAGCTCTGCATGCTGCTCCTGCCCCCAGCACCAGCTCCGCAGCTCCCATTGGCTGGAAACTGCTGCCAATGGGAGCTGTGGGGGTGATGCCTGCAGGTGCTGGCAGCATGCACCATGCAGAGCCGCCTAGCTGCTTCTCCACCTAGGAGCCAGACATGCTGGCTGCTTCCAGGAGCAGTGCGGAGCCAGGACATGCAGGGAGCCTGCCTTAGCCCTGCTGCACCACTGACTAGGAGCCGCCTGAGGTGAGCACTGCCCGGCCGGAACCCACACCTTGAACCCCCTGCCCCAGGTTGGAACCCCCTCCAGCACCCTAACTCCCTCCCAGAGCCTGTACCCTGCACCTCCTCCCACACCACAGCCCCCTGCCCAAGGTCAGAACTCTCTTCCCACCCCAAACTCCCTCCCAGAGCCCACACCCCATACCCCAATCCCCTACCTCTGCCTTGAGTCCCCTTCCAGAGCCCTCACTACATAAACCCTACCCCAGCCCTGACCCCCCACATCAAACTATGTCCACAATATGATGAATCCAGAGATATTACTGAATATTTCATCACCTTTGAGAGACTGTGCACCCTCCATGCAATCCCTGAAGATCAAAAGATGACCACACTGACTGGCAGAGCTCTGGATATATTCAATAAGATGCCTATTGATGATGCTTCAAACTATGGTAAATTTAAGGAACTGGTTTTGAAACAGTTTCAGATTATACCTGAAACCTACAGGGTTAAATTCAGGAGTCTTAAGAGGGGATCTGGATTGAGTAATGTGGCTTATGTAAATGAAATGAGAAATTTGGTAGATAAGCGGGTGAGGGGGGAAAGGCATTACAAGCTTTGAAGGAATGTGTGATTTGGTTACTCAGGAACAATTCCTGAATATGTGCCATGATGATGTAAAACAGTATTTGTGGGACAAAAAGGTAAATACAGTGGGTGAATTAGCTGGGTTTGCAGACTCTTATGAGCAAGCACAAGCTGCAATTAAACATAAACCACTGGCAGAGGGGTACAGGATTGGGCGAAAACAAACTCACCTTTTTAACCCTGGAAAAAAGGAGGCTGGGCATTCACTTCCCCGTTCCCCTGTTACTTGTCCCAAATTTCCTGTACAAGCAGAGGAGCCAAAGAGGTATCATTGTAAGTCCACTGAGCACCTGAGGAAAAAGTGTTCCTTACCGAATGGAAACAGGCAGCAAGTAACATATGAAGCTGCTACTTCTCAGAGCCAGGCTGCAGCCTCTTTCCACACAGGATTTGTAAAGCTTGCTTCTGCACAACCAAGCAGTGAGCATATGCATGCCGTTAAACTGAATTCTACGTTACACATTGAGTTGAGAGATACAGGGGCTGAAATTTCCGTGGTCAGGAGGGACCTGATCCAGGAGAAGGATGTGTTGCCAAGGAAAATGGCAGAATTAGAACTGGTGGGAGGTTACAAAGTCCTTGCACCTTTAGCTAAAGTACACATGCAAACTAGTCATTTGCAGGCTGAGCTGACTGTTGCAACAGTGGCCCACAATTTTCCACCTTTTCTACTAGGGAATGATTTCTTTAATGTGGCAGAATCTGTCCCAGGGTTGGTTAGCAGTGAGAAGGAATCTTGTGCTAAAAGCCCCGGAAGGGAGGGTGAAGTCACATGGACTGCTGGGGGAATAGGAGGGTGTCTCCTAGGGTACATCTTCACTACCCGCCGTATCGGCAGGTAGCAATCGATTGCTCGGGAATCGATATATCGCGTCTCATCTAGACGCAATATATCGATCCCCGAATGCGCTTATATCGATTCCGTAACTCCACCAACCCGAACGGAGTTGCGGAATCGACAGGGGGAGCCGTGGACATCGATCCCGCGCTGTGAGGATGGTGAGTAATTCGATCTTAGATACTTCGACTTCAGCTACGTTATTCACATAGCTGAAGTTGCGTATCTAAGATCGATTTTCCCCCCATAGTGTAGACCAGCCCTTAGATTCTTAGGAGCAGCAAAGAATGCAGCTTTGGGGGCAGGGATGGTTGTAGCCAGTTCCTGTAGCCCCGGGGTTCAAGGCAAGTTCCAAAGGGAGGGACTGGACGAAGCCAGTTCCTGTCCTGTGATCATCTGTCCCGGGGAGGGGAATGTACCACCTTGTAGTGTGGGGGCCACTCCAGCTGCTGACTGCCAAGAAGTTGCAGGTCAGCAGGGGGCAAGGCCTGCCTGGGGGTGCACATAGACATGTGTTCTGAAGATGGAAGTTGGGGTCCTGGTCACCACTGCGGTGGGAACAGACCCCAAGGACTCGGTAGCTGGAAGCACGCCCAACCTGAGTGAAAAGGCGGGAATTTTGCTGGCCAGTAAAGGGTCTGCCATAGCTGGTAGTTGTGAGCCCACAGCTGGACCAGAGTCACCTTCCCTTTTGGGGGACACAGGAGTATCTGACCCAGAGGGGAGCACAGAGAGGGAAGCCCAGATGGAAGATGAGTGGAGGCAGAGTCCATCCACCCTTTGGAGGGAGGATCTTTCCCAGAGGAGGGTGAAGAATCTGTATTTAAAATGCCAGACCCCTCTCCTGTGGATCAGGGTTTAAGGGAAAACTGGGGGTCAGATCTAGTGGAAGGGGGTACCACCCCCCAGCTAACAGAAAGAGGGGTATCCAAGGGGATCTTACCAATCCAAAGCACCCCATTGAAAGATGATGTTCTTGCTATGCTTGTAAGAGATAAAATTGTCTCTTCGAGGCAGGAGGAAAAAAATCTCTGCATAGGTGAAGCTTCACAAGGGAGTGGGGTCCAGCCCAGAGAAATTCCAGAGGGAGGGGCCCAGTGCAGGCATGATTGTAGGACACTGTTGCCTTGCCAGAGCCTCAAACACATGTGTGAATTAAAAGCCTTCTCCAAAAAGGCTGAAGAATCTGCATCAGAGTGCCTACCAGGGGACACAAAGAAATGGGAAAAAGAGTAGACACTAAACAAGCTAAATTGTGTGAACAAAGCCTGTCCACTATAGGTTTGCTGTTAATCTTGTGTCTTTTTTCTTAATTCATATATGGGTTAAAACAAAGGAGTTAATGCTAGTGGTCAACGCTTTAAAGGTGTGGGACATACCTGATTTGTGGAAGAAATTGTTGTACATGCTAGGGATGGTGACAGGACAGTCCTGCAAGCATGTTACCCTGCAGCTTATATCTGTAAACAGGCTGGAAGCTTGGCACAACAGCAAAAGCATAACAGGCCCATGCTGCTGTGTAGAAGGGGAAACTGAGGCACACCATCTCATGGCATTGGTGGCTAAATGCCAAGACACCTGCACTTTAACAGATATTGCTGTTATTCCAGATCCAACTGACTAATAGGAGGGAATTCTATGCAGGGGGAGGGAGAGGCATCCACCTACAAGAGAAAGTGTATTTAAACACCTGGGAGACCCCTCCATTTTGTATTTAGCTGGCTCAAGAGAGAGCCTCATCACCCCCAAGGATACCTGAGAGAAACTGGAACAAAGGACAGTAACTACAGTGGGTATGAGTGATTGCTGGACATAGACTAGAAAGAAACTAGTCTGTAAAAGGAAGCTCACTGGAATACCTCTGAGGGTGAGGTTTTATCTGTATTCAGTTTTCTTACTGTATTATGCTTAGACTTGGATGTTTGATTTTATTTTATTTGGTAATTCACTTTGTTCTGTCTGTTATTACTTGGGACCACTTAAATCCTACTTCCTGTATTTAATAAAATCACTTTTTACTTATTTATTAACCCAGAGTATGTATTAATACCTGGGGGGAAGGGCAAACAGCTGTGCATATCTCTCTATCAGTGTTATTAAGGGTGAACAATTTGAGTTTAACTCTGTATAAGCTTTATACAGGGTAAAACAGATTTATTTGAGGTTTGGCCATCTGTGCGTTAAAGACAGGAACACTTCTGAAGTTGCTTTCAGTTAAGCCTACGTTTGTTCAGGGACATGGTTCAGACCTGGGTCTGGGTTTGCAGCAGGCTAGCAGGTCTGGCTCAAACCAAGCAGGGCACTAAAGTCCCAAGCTGCCAGCGCAGGAAAATAGGGGCAGAAGTAGTCTTGGCACATCAGTTGGCAGGTCCCAAAGTGGTTTCTGTGATCCAACCCATCACACCCCTCCAACACCCTTAACCCCTCATTTCCAGCCCAACTCCAGAGCCTGCAACCCCAGCTGGAGCCCTCACCTGCTCCCACACCCCAACCCCGTGCCCCAGCCAAGTTGAAGTGCGTGATGGTGGGCGAGAGTGAGCGATGGATGGTAGGGGGTGGAGTGATTGTGTCGGGGGGGCCCTCAAAGCAGGAATTTTACAATCAGGGCACTTTGAGATTTTTATTTTTAGTTGCAGCAACAAAGTCGGGAGTTAGCCATTAGGAAGAGAGGATGTAACTGTGCCTGAGTGATTTCCTGGGGCTGGACATTAGCAGACCTTGGCCCTTTCTGTCTTCCTGGTCTGTGTTTCCATGGTAATGTTCTGCAGCAGCACCCTGAGCAGCAGATATCAGCAAAATATGGCTACCAAAGAGAGCACTTCAGAAACTGCTTTTCAATTACCAACATGGCCAATGAACAGGACTTTGTGATAGTCACTGTCAGTCTTAAAATTCCCCAAAAAGAGATGGGTTATAGAGCAATCTTCCACTCGAGTCACTTTATGCTGTAGAATGAGCCATCAGCCTTGTCAGTGAAGCCTATCGTGGCATTTTACACACTCACTCACTGATACCAGACCAAAGAAAAATGACAAGGGAGTGAGGTGGGGGGGAGAGAGATAGGGGAGGTTAAATGGAATTACAGGGACAATAAAGGGATTCAGACCATGGTTAGGTAACCAATTCAGACATGGGTGGCGGGTGAAGCTTCCCCCCAGGGAGGCTAGCCCCCTGCCCTGCCCTGCCTCTTCCAATCAAGGCCACGCCCCCGCTCACTCTTCTTAGCCCCCCTGTGGCCTCAGCTGGGGTGGGGGGGGAGGTAAGAGTTTGACCGCTCCTCCCCATGGCTCTGGCTGGAGTCTGAGAGCTCGGTCAGGGCCATGGGCCAGGATTGAGATCTCAGCCCTGACTGGGACAGTGGCGGAGCTCTGGGCCCTTGCTGGAGTTCCAAGCCTGGAGCCCTTCCCCCTTCCACCCCTTCTGCTCGCCCATGGCCCCACCCCATCCCACCTCTTCCCCTGCAGTCTGCCCCCATGCTGCCCGTGGCCCCATTCTCATTCTGCCCTGTTCCCCATTCTGCCCCCACTCTGCCTCTTCTCCCCTGAGGCCCCCCTCTGCCCTCCTCTGTGACCCTGAGGTTGGAAAAGCTCCGCAGCAGGAAGCAAGATCTCCTCATGCCAGGGCCATGGCATGGGAAGATTTTTCAGGGGGTCCCAAATTGGCTGGGACCCCTGAGCATGGAACCCATGGCCCATGTGATAATCCACCACTGCCCCCTTCGCCCCCAACTGCACAAGGTTTGGGAGAGGTCTATCCTTCCCCAGCCTCCATTATGTGCTGCCTGTGAAGTCAGTGCTATAATTGATCCACACTTAGGAGTGGCAGAAAGTCTCTAAAAGTGTGTGTGGGGGGACCCACAGGCACCCAAACCGTGGCTTTGCCCCACATACACCACCCTTCCCCCAAGGCCCTGATCCCGTGCTGCCTCTTCTCCCGTGACACCACCCCCTCCCCCACTCCTTTCCACCTCCCTCACCTTGTTGCTCACTCTTACTGTATGTAAAAATGGGGCGGAAGCATGGCTTCTGCCCCGCCTCCAGTTCTGGCACCTCTGTCTATATTGATACCCCCTGACATGAAGTGAGCGGGGGGGAGGGGCTGTTTTTCAGTACACACATTATAAAAGCAGGTCTCCTCCTTTACCATTCCATTTTAGAAACATGTGAACTGGTTTGGAATCAGGTAAGAACAGGAAAAATCAAGTAAGACTATTTTCTGGAATAAGAACAAAGTTGTTTTTTGGTTTGGTTTTGTTCTGAATGTTCACACACATTCTGATTTTTGCCAGGATTGGGAATAGAAATACCAAAACACTGCAAAGAAAGTTAGTCTCATAATAGCCATGATTTTTAACTTGGCCTTAACCATGCCACAGGTATTATCCGTAAAATTAACAGCACCAGCAATTGGATCCACTTAGATACATTTGCTCCAGGACTCACAAACCAGATAGATAAGCCATATAGAATCAGTTACAGTGATGGGGAGGGACTGTTGGTTAAGTCAGTGGGTGGGCAGCACAGTGAAAGAAGTAAAGTTTCTTTATTTTTGCTCTGGTTTACATAGAATGAAGGAAATTGTGCCCCTAATCCAGGCCACACAGAGCCCTGCTAACAGAAGAACAGATTTGTAGTTTCATTGTCTCTAGAACAGACGTGACTCCAGTACATTGCAGAGTCCAGAGCTCCAGGCAGATAGTACCTTACCTTACAGTCATGAAGGGGTGGGGGGAGGGCTGTTGGAGGGCCACTGGAGGAGGGGGCTGGGTCTGTTAGAGCTGCAGCTACCCGAATGCAATGGCCAGTTCCTTCACATACACAGTGGGAAGAGGTGCAACGGGTGCAGTAGCAGTGACAGAAATTAAGTACATTAGTGTACAAGTGGGGTTTTGCTCCCATTTTAGAAAGCTCAAACAAGCATCTGTAAAAGATCAGTCATGAGTAGTCCTGAAAGAGTGGGCATGAATAGTTGAAGGTTATCTTGAGGGCATCTGAAAATATAGCATTTAATTTCACTGACTAGTTGAAAAAGATTTTAAATTTAAAAAGGAAGCGTGTTTCAGTTGAACTGAAATATGGCATAATGAGAAGTCAAATACAATAGTACTAGTGGAGAACAAGTAGAGTGTCACTCACTCCTAAACTGATATGCACGAGACACCAAATATGGCCACAATCATGCAAAGGGTTATCTCCAGACATACACGAAGTCCCATGATTTTCAAAGGAATTTAGATGCCTAAAGATGCAGCTGGGCATCAGTGGCATTTTCAAGAGCACTAAGCAGGTTAGGTGCCTAACTCCCATTGGGTTGGATGAAAATCTGATGCTGTAAAGTTACAGTCAAAGAGTAATTTTATTGGATCTTATGTCTATGTATACAATAGTTGAAGTGGCTATATTGAATCTACTGATACATAAACATGGTCTTACTGGTTCAGAGCAATAGTCCATCTAGCCCACTATCCTCTCTTCCAACAGTGGCCAGTACCAGATGTTTCAGCAGGAATGAACAGAACAGGGCAATTATCAAGTGATCCATCCCCTGTCATACAGTTCAACTTTTAATCTTTTAATCAGTTACTGATCCATGAGAGGACCTTTCCTCTTATCCCATGGCTGCTTATTTTGCTTAGGAGCTTTTGATGCAAGATCTTCCCAAAGGCTTTCTGAAAGTCCAAGTACAGTAATTCCTCACTTAACATCCTCCCACTTAATGTTGTTTCAAAGTTATGTCGCTGCTCCATTAGGGAACCTGCTCATTTAAAGTTGTGCAATGCTCCCTTATAATGTCGTTTGGCTGCCTGCTCTGTCTACTGCTTGTAAGATTCTGTGAAAAAGGGAGCATTGCACAATTTCCTCTTCTCCAACTCCTCTCCCACCCTCCCAGCGCTTCCCCCACCACCAAACTGTTTGGCGGCGCTTAGACTTTCTGGGAGGGAAGGAGAGGAGTGGGGAAGTGTCGCATCTCCCCCTCCCTCCCAGAAAGTCCTAAGCGCCGAGGGGGCAGAGAGGAGACATGGCGTGCTCCAGAGAGGAGGTGGAGTGGGGGGGAAGAGGTGGGCCTGGAGTGGAGTGGGGACGGGAAGAGGTGGGCCTGGAGCATCCCCTGGCAAAGTCAGAGCCTGTTCTTCTCTGGGGAAGCTGCCACTGCTGCTGCGCAAGCTGCTTCCCAACATCCTTGCCTGTAGCAGGCTATGCCTGTGTGAGGTAAGCCAGGGGCACTTCCCAACCACAGTACAGTACAGTACTATACAGTATAATGCCTTTTGTCTGCCCCCCCAAATTTCCTTGGAATGTAACCCCCCGCATTTACATTAAATCTTATGGGAAAGTTGGATTCGTTTTACATCATTTCACTTAAAGTTGCATTTTTCAATGTTAAGTGAGGAGTTACTGTACACTGTTTCAACTGGACACCCTCAAAGAATTCTAATAGCTTGACGAGGCAGGACTTCCCTTTACAAAAAACATGCTGATTCTTCCCCAACATATCATGTTTGTCTATGCATCTGATAATTCTGTACTTTACCATAGTTCAACCAATTTCCCAGTATTGAAGTTAGGATTACTAGCATGTAATTGCAAGGAATGCTTTTTTCAATGCCATCTCGTACAGAGGCTGACTTAAAATGAGACTTTACATACCATAGTTACTAGTTCTGCAATTTTGAATTTGAGTTCCTTCAGGACACCATCTGGTCCTGGTGACTTATTACTGTTTAATTGTATCAGTTTGTTCCAAAACCTCCTCTAGTGACACCTCAATCTGGGACAGTTCCCCAGATTTGTAACCTAAAAAGAATGGCTCAGGTGTGGGAATCTTCTCTCACATCCTTTGCAGTGAAGACTGATGCAAATAATTCATTTAACTTCTCTGCAATGGCCTGGTATTCCTTGAGTGTTCCTTTGGCACCTTGATTATCCAGTGGCCCCACTGATTGTTTGGCAGGTGTCCTACTTCTGATGTACTGAAAAAAACTGCTGTTTGTTATTGTGTCTTTTCCTAGTTGCTCTTCAATTCTCTTTTTGGGCCACCTCTTTATACTTTTCAATTGACTTGCCAGAGTTTATGCTGTTTTCTATTTTTCTCAGAAGGATTTGACTTCCAATTTTTAAAGAAAGTCCTTTTGCCTCTAACCACCTCTTTTACTCTGTTTAGCCATGGTAGCATTTTTTTTTGGTTCTCTTACTGTTTTTTTAATTTGGGGTGTACGGTTAGTTTGAGTCTCTATTATGGTGTATTTAAATAGTTTCCATGCAGCTTGCAGGCATTTCACTCTTGTGACTGTTTCTTTTAATTTCCATTTAACTATCATCCTAATTTTTGTAAAGTTGCCCTTTTTGAAATTAAATGCTACTGTGGTGGGTTTCTTTGGCATTTTTTCCCTTACAAGGCTGTTCAGTTTAATTACATTATAGTCACTATTACTGAGCGATTCAGCTATATTCACCTCTTAGATCCTGTGCTCCACATAGGACTAAATCAAGAACTGCCTCTCCCGTAGTGGGTTCTCTGACTAGCTGCTCCAGGAAGCAGTCATTAATAGTATCTAGAAATTTAATCTCTGAATCTCTGAGATGACATGTACCCAGTCAATATGGGGATAGTTGAAATCTCCTTATATTATTCGGTTTTCTGTTTTTCTAGACTCTCTATCCTCTCGGAACATTTCACAATCACCATCACCATCATGGTTAGGTGGTCGGCTATACTCTTATTCAAGCATGGAATTTCTATCCATACATATTCTAGGTACAGTTTGATTCATTTACAATGTTTATTACATTTGACTCTATGCCCTGTCCTTCACATATAATGCCACTCCCTCCACCAGCACAACCTACTCTGTCATTGCTATATATTTTGTACCCTAGTATAACCATGTCCTTTTCACTATCATGGTTTCACCAGATTTCTGTAATGCCTGATAGTCTCAGCTATATACCTCTGTGCCTCCCTTAGCTCCTCTAGTTCAGCCACTCTGTCCTCTGGAGACTGTACTCAGTCTCTGAGGGGCATGAGTTACTTGCATCAAATGCACACACATATCCCTCCCCTCCACAAGGTAGGTAATCATACATTCTGCATTCGGTGCATTAAACCGCATAACTCCCCACCCTGCTGATGGAATTCTGCCTGCAATATTTGTACTCTTTAAAGGTGGGGATTATTTGTTTGTTCTTTGCTTTGGGTGGGGGAGGGCTACTGATGTAAGTATGGAGTTTATTTGTTAAGTGTTTCTGGCTCTCATGCTCCTCCCTCTCTACACTCTCTCACAAAATTCCACTGATTGCTACTTCCTCTGGTTGCTTTTTAAACCTCTGTCCTCCCTGAGTTAGCCCCGCCCCCTTGTGAAGAGATCCTTAAGGGCTTAGGGATCAAAGGATTGCAGGCTAGAGCCTCTTTAGCAAACTCACATGCTTTAATGTCATTTTTTCTACACAGTTATTTTACCAGGTGGAAGGAGACATGTGCTTGAAGATCATTGAAAATGGAAACCACAGAGATATCCACATTAGAGAAGGGGAGGTAAACTGGGGTTTGTTCTTGTCATTTTTGCATGTGTTAAATGACTGTCATAACAAGTATTTCAAATCAAACTTCCACTGCAGTGCAAGATAAAATAATGATCAATTAATGAATAATAATATTTTGAATTCAATATAATAAATTCCTTTCTAAAAGGTACCAAACCACTACACAAACTATATATTGCACATAAAATTTCAATGAAAAGCAGCAACTGGAATATAAAATGGCAGCCAGACACAACACTGGAAATAGTGTGGAGGAGGAGGGAACACTTTGTCCAAGGACATTGGGGCAAATCCTTGTTCACTTATTTACAAAGTCTCAGGCTTTAACCACAGCACTAGCCTACTTTGGCAGGTAGCTGCTGGAAAACAAGTTTATTTCCAGACTGCAGTAGCAGACACACACACAGAGTTTGTTTTTTTTTCTCTCAGATCAAGTACCTCCTATTAGTCAGTTGGGTCTGGAGAGAACCACATGCCCTATCAGTCAATGATAAGCACTTGCCATGTTGGAGAAATAGTAATGGAGGACTAATTTAGGAATCCTGTTGTGCTAACAACAAGCTTTCTTTTAATGTCACTTACCACAGGTCAGAAATTATAGTAACTTCCTAGATCTCAGGTAGGGTGACCGGTTGGTTCTTCATGTTGATTGTCTAACAGCCATGAATGATACAGCTGGCAAGAGAGCAGCTCAATATCCGAGAAGGCAGTGCCCACTGCTGAATGAAAGCTTGTCATTAACAGGACACCAGCCTGAGAAGGCTAGCAACAGCATCTGGTTTGATGCTGGTATCAACGTGCGCTCAGTTGCCAAGAAACATCATATCAACAGGAATAGATGATAAGCGAGAGGGTGAACAAAGGCCTGCAAAAAAGAAAATGAACCTATATGACACTGTTATATTTATTGTTTCTAATATCTTTGTCTGGGCAGATGTTTCTCCTACCTGCCAGGATACCACATTCTCCTCAGAGATATGCAAATACTGTGGGACTCGTGATTGAGAGGAAAAGGCTAAACACAGAAACAGATGGACTTAGGTGAAATATGGTTTTCTACTTTGGACATATAGTTAATCTGTTAAACTTCAAAATATGAGAATCAGTTATTGTTTCACTACAGTATTGTGTTCTACTTCTTTCCTGGTAAATTACCAATGGAAATTGCATGTTTTTATTATATACACACAGTTTAGTAAATAGTGTTCTTCATTGAAATGTCTTATATAAATATGTTATATGTTTGCACTTACATACTAACTTTCATCTAAAAATCTCAGAATACTTTAAAACCATGAAACAAGCAAGGTTTACAAGATTACTGGCACACTGTATCATTACTTTCATTTAAAAACCAAAAGATAGAGAGGTAGAGGAGTGGCAAGTCAGAAACAGAACGTATGTCTACACCTCTAACTACTAGACAAAAATCTCTAAATCAACGGTAGCTCAGAACGGCTCTGTGTTTTTCAGTGTTGCTCACGCTCCCATAGAAATCAATAGAAGTGTTACTGTTGACGTCACTGGGAACAGGATCAAGCTTTGGTTTTTAGCCCTGGTGAATTTGTTAAGTGTTTAACATTGCAGGTCATAGCAGTGACTCTGGCCAATTTAGAGGGGATTGCTGTTACTGGCTGTATAAGACTGACAGGGGAGGCGAGTTGTATGGGGCCATGGTGCCCGCGCACAGGAACATTCAAAGCATGGGGGCACGGCTCCACCAAAGTTCAAGGCCAGGGCAGCCTCCCCCAGAGCATCTCCTGGCCCCATCTGCCACCCCTGGGCAATTTAAAAGGGCCCAGGGAAGCCTGCCACCATCACCGGCAGCGCAGCAGGGCTAAAGCAGTTTCCTGCCCACCCTCACTCACACGGCATGCCACTCCAAGACGTGACCAGCATGTCCCTGCGGCTCCTGGGGCAGGTGTCTCCATGCGCTGCCCCTGCCCTGAGCGCCGCCTCTGACATTGGAACCGCAGCAAATGGGAGCTGCAGGGATGGTGCCTGCAAGCAGCAATGCGTGGAGACCATCAGGCCCCCAACCTAGAAAGCTGCTGCCAGAAGGGTGTGCGGGTCGCTTTTGGGAGCCGCCCGAGATAAGCGCCATATCCCTCACCCCCTCCCGTACCCTAACCTCCTGCCCCAGCCCAGAGTCTGCACCCTGCACCCAAACTCCCTCCCACAACCTGACCCCTCATACCTCCTGCACCCCTACCTCAACCCAGAGTCTTCATCACACACCCAAACTCCCTCCCAGAGCCTGCACCTCTCACCCCTTCCTGCACCCTAATTCCCTTCCAGATCCCGCATCCCTCTGCGCCTAAACTCTCTCCGGGAGCCTGACTTCTCACCCCTCGTGCACCCCAACTCCCTGCCCCCAGCCCAGAGCCCTCACCAGGCACCTAAACTCTCCCCCCAGAGCCTGCACCCCTCACCCCCTCATGCACCCAAACTCCCTTCCAGAGCCCGCACCACCTGCACCTAAACTCCCTCCCAGAACCCGACTCCACACCCCTCCTGTACCCCAACTCCTGCCCCAGCCCAGAGCCCTCACCACCCAAACTCTCTCCCAGAACCCGACCCCTCACCCCCTCCCACATCCAAACTCCCTCCCAGAGCCCGCACCTCCCCGCACCTAGACTCCCTCCCAGAGCCTTAGGCCTGGTCTACACTACGCGTTTATACTGATTTTATCAGCGTTAAACCAATTTAATGCTGCACCCGTCCACACAACGAGGCCCTTTATATCAATATAAAGGGCTCTTTAAACCGGTTTCTGTACTCCTTCCCGATGAGAGGAGTAGCGCTGAAATCAGTATTACCATATCGGATTAGGGTTAGTGTGGCCGCAAATCGACGATATTGGCCTCCAGGCGGTATCCCACAGTGCACCACTGTGACTCTGGAAAGCAATCTGAACTCGGATGCACTGGCCAGGTAGACAGGAAAAGCCCCGTGAACTTTTGAATTGCATTTCCTGTTTACCCAGTGTGGAGCTCTGATCAGCATGGGTGGCAATGCAGTCCCAAAGCCAAAAAGAGCTCCAGCATGGATCGTACAGGAGATACTGGATCTGATCACTGTATGGGGAGAAAAATCTGTTCTATCAGGGCTCCGTTACAGAAGATGAAATGCCAAAGCATTTGAAAAAAATCTCCAGGCTATGATACAGAGTCCACAGCACAGTGCTGTGTGACAAGCGTAACGGAAAGCCAAAGAATCAAATGGACGCTCATGGAGGAAGGGAAGCGGGACTGAGTACTCCAGCTATCCCACAATCCCCGCAGTCTCCCAAAAGCATTTGCATTCTTGGCTGAGCTCCCAATGCCTGTAGGGTCAAACACATTGTCCGGGGTGGTTCAGGGTATATCTCATCAATTTACTCTCCCTCCCCCCCCCCCCCGTGAAAGAAAAGGGGAAAAAATCGTTTCTTGACTTTTTTTAACGTCACCGTATGTCTACTGCATGCTGCTGGTAGACACGGTTCTGGGGCAATGAACAGCAGCATCCTCTCTCCTCCCTTCCCCGGTGGCAGATGGTACAGTGCAGTAGGACTGGTAGCCGTCCTCATCCTCATCCTCATCCTCATCCTCATCCTCATCCTCATCCGCAGCCGCAGCCGCAGCCGCAGCCGCAGCCGCAGCCTGTGAGTGCTCCTGGCTGGCCTCAGGTGAGGTCGGCCGGGCGCGCCTGGGTAAAAATAGGAATGACTCCCAGTTATTCCTGACAGATGGTACAGAACGGCTGGTAACCGTCCTCATCATAGCAACTGGGGGCTGAACTCCATCAGGCCCCCCCCCACACTTTCATGTCTAAAGAAAAGATTCTGTACTGCCTGGACTATCATAGCAGCGGGATGCTGGGCTCCTCTCCCCGCCACCGTTTAATGTCCTGTCTGGACTATCACAGCAGCTGGAGGCTGCCTCCTCCTCATTTTATCTCACTAAAAAATCAGTGTTTCTTATTCCTGCATTCTTTATTACTTCATCACACAAATGGGAGGACCCTGCAATGGTAGCCCAGAAGGGTTGGAGAAGGAGGGAAGTAACGGGTGGGGTTGTTGCAGGGGCACCCCCTAGAATGGCATGCGGCTCATCATTTCTGTGGGATCTGACACGGAGCAGCTATGCTCTCTGGTTCTTTGATGCACTGTTCTCTAGTACACTTGCCCCATATTCTAGGCAGGACTGACTCTATTTTTCGATACAACATAGAAGAGGGAATGACCCGGGGGGTCATTCCCATTTTTGTCTTTGCGCCCCTGGCTGACTTCAGTGAAGGTCAGCCAGGAGCACCCATGACAGTAGCAGACGGTACAGAATGACTGATAACCATCGTCTCATCACCAATTTACAATGGCACAGCAGATGGTACAGAACAACTGGTAACCGTCTCTGCTACCTTGCAACGGCAAATGAATGCTGCTGTGTAGCGCTGCAGTACCACCTCTGTCAGCGGCATCCAGTACACATATGGTGACAATGACAAAAGGCAAAACGGGCTCCATGGTTGCCATGTTATGGCATCTGCCAGTGCAATCCAGGGAAAAAGGGCATGAAATGATTGCCTGCCGTTGCTTTCACGGAGGAAGGAATGAGTGACGACATTTACCCAGAATCACCTGTGACACTTTTTTTGCACCATCATGCATTGAGATCTCAACCCAGAATTCCAATGGGCGGGGTTACTGCGGAAACTATGGGATAGCTACGGGATAGCAACCCACAGTGCAACGCTCCAGAAATCGACGCTAGCCTCGGTACATGGACGCACACCACCGAATTATTGTGGTTTGTGTGGCCGCGTGCATTTGCCTTTATACAATCTGTTTTACAAAACTGGTTTATGTTAAATCGGAATAATCCTGTAGTGTAGACATACCTCCAGGCAGGGGTGTGGTGAGGGAGACTTGGATGCTTTCTGGGCACCACCAAAAGTTATACAAACCTGCCACCTCTGAAGACTGACCAAGCTGAGTTTTCAGCTATGCATGTGATTTACAGAAGGCTTAAACAATAGCAGTAATAGAGTTATTAGGTTTTTCATTAGCTACATTCAGGAAAACATGACATTGAAGAGCTGTGATTCTTCTATTGGGGCACATCACAGTAGTGAAAAGAACTCCCTATAGTAGATATGCTGAGCCAGAGGAATAAATTTGTTAAAATGGGAAGTCTAGAGAGAGAAAAAAGAACTGAGAATAGCACCTTTCAGAAAGTCAACTGAATGGATTCTGAGTTACAGGCACACCCAATATACTTGAAACACTGTTCAGCTACAGCACTGTATCTTCCTTTCAAAACAGCTCAGAGTCATATGCATTTATAAAAAATGTCACTTGGCTTATTTCCATAAACCAGATATATTGAACTGGAAACACAATAGACTAATACTTGAGGAAACCTTGTATATTTGTACTTTAAAACTGAAGTTCTTCACCAACATTACATAGAATGACCTTTCCTGGTTAAAACTTCTCCTTCCTAGATGTAATCTGTGACTGTTTAGGGTGGGGGCATATGGTTTCTAAGAAGCTCATGTAGAGTTGTTGATTCTGATATATTCTTGCTTTCATAACCTGTGAAGAAATAAAAAACCAACATCTTGTTTGCAATTGGCAAACTAAATTGTATTCAAGTACACTTTTCAGTAAATAGCTACTCTAACAAATAATGCAGATTGCATGTTTAGTGCCTGTATGGGTAATCAGCAAAATCTTGATTTATAAGAAAGTAGTCATTGTCACTGCCAACCAGTGACAGAAATCAAGAGTAGGAACTTACAGTCCAGCATTTGATGCGTCTAACATGGATCTCACTTTCACTATTCTGATATTCCCAGGCACCAGATCCCACTTTTGAGACTGCACTGGAATTAAATTTAATCATAACACTGAATTTTTCACAAGGTTTTTATATAAATTAAAAGTGTTCAGGCAAAGAAAAACAATCAAGCAAAGCTAGAAATTCAAAGTAGCCAACCCCCCAAGCTATTTCTAACTCCCTGTTAAGATTATTAGGCACAGCACTATCAATGAAGGGCTTGTCTACCCTGCCCCACAGCTCAGACTACAGGAGTGTGAATAGCAGTGTGCACCAAAGTGGTGCTCTGTAACTCCCCCATGCGGTTGCTGTGGGTGTGAACTGAAAGGTTCCTAGTTTGCATTAACTTAATTCTCTTCAAACAGGGGTCTTCAAATATGGGAACCAGAGAGCTTAGCTACACTTGCAAGTTACAGTGCATTAAAGGAGTCCCGGGTGCACTATCTCACTACCCGTCCACACTGGCAAGGCACGTGGAGTGCTCTGACTCCGGGGCTACAGTGCTGCTGTACTCCACCCCGGCGAGTGGAATAACATTTGCTGCACCCTGCTGGAGTGCCCCAGGGTCAGTGTGAATGAGGTGTTGCATTACTGCACTCTGATCAGTCTCTAGAAACGTCCCATAATCCCCTTAAGTCAAGTGGTCACTCTTGTAATTGTTTTGGATATGGCCTTTGAAAGCTCCGTTTGACAGCTGGCTGCTTATCTGCTCCAAGACAAAGCAACCATTACTGTGGAATGCTGAGAGAGAGAGAGAGCGAGAGGGGCAGGGTGATGGGGAGATCTGCTGCTGTCTGAACTTACAAGACAGCATGCTGATATGCTCTCTCTCCCCCCACATACACACAACACACTCCCTGTCACACTGCACCCCACCCCCCCATTTGAAAAGCATGCTGCAGCCACTTGCATGCTGGGATAGCTACCACAAGGCACTGCTCTCTGTGACCATTGCAAGAGCTGCTAATGGAGCCATGCTCCTGTCCTTGGAGCTGTCAGTGCGAACAGACTGCAGCACTTTCCTTACTGCGCTCTACGAAGGCTGGTTTAACTCACAGTGCTCTATATCTGCAAGTGTAGCCATGCCCTAACTCATTCCCACAAAAAACACCCGAGGAACCTAAACAGCCTGACTCCAGGGCAGTTTCCCATTCATGGATCACTAAGCAGAGATAGGCACTTAAATCCAGGCTACCAGGAGAAGCCTATCTCTGTGAGAGGGGCGGGGCTTAACACACACCCATCTCCTCAGTATCTCCCAGTGGCTAGCTTAAACAGCTGCCCACCTAGTATGTTGGCTTTTTGTGAATTGCTTTCTGAGGCCATGGCTACACTGGCGCTTTACAGAGCTGCAACTTTCGCGCTCAGGGGTGTGAAAAAAACACCCTCGAAAAAGCCTCAGTGTAAACAGTGCCGCAGCACTGGGAGCGCGGCTCCCAGAGCTGCAAGCTACACCCGTACAGGATGTGGAGTACATGCAGTGCTGGGAGAGCTCTCTCCCAGCGCTGGCGCTGTGACCACACTCGAAACTTCAAAGCGCTGCCGCGGCAGCGCTTTGAAGTGCAAGTGTAGCCATACCCTTAGGTGCCTTTCTCTCACCTTCACTGTATAGGGAAGCCAGACACCTAACTGCTTTGTGGAGCCCAGTGTTGTTCCTGTGATTTTTTTTTAGGTGCCTAGAAGTTAGCCACCACGACACTCAGTGCTGCAACACCTCAGTCCATTTGTGGATCCCACTCTTCGTGACTTATCCAAAGTTGCTCCGCAAGACTATTAGAGCTGAAAATAGGACCGAAGAGTCCTGACTCTCCATGCTAGCCACTAGAAAATACTGTCCCTCTAATGCACTGTACTTACTACTAAAATATAGTTCATTGCATTAACTCTAAAGATGCTATTTTTTTTTTAGAAAATAACCATTATGCAATGGAATGATTTATTAATGTTGTTACTTTGTCAGATATTATGTTGGAGAATCAACCAACGTCCTGTTTGAAAGGTGGTTTCATTGTGAGGATCTTGGCACCCAACTTATACCAATAATCCAAGAGTAAGTCTGTATTTACTTTTCTGTTTATACTGCATTTTGAATAGTAAAATTAGTCACCGTCCTACAAAGAGAAAGTGAGCATGCATAACTGCCACTGAAGTGGATGGGAGTTGTGTGTGTACTGCACCTTACAGAATTACACCCTGTGCAGAGCATGGACCAAGACAGAGTTTGGGGAGATGTTTAAGGTAACAGGAATTAAGTTTCACTGTAACACTGAATTGATGTTAGCGCTGTGCCTAATAACCTTCTGGGGATGTAGAACTAGCCTGGGGGTTTGGCTTCTTTGACTTTCTAGCTCTGCTTGTTTGACTGTTTTTGTTTGCCTGAACTTTTAAAATACAGAGATAAACCTTAAAAATACAAAAACATTAACAAAAACAAAAAACCCACCACAGTTCCTTCCTGAAACTAATTCTTTGGAATTGCAGGTAAGACTAAAAAGGCCTGCTCAGTTCCACTGGGATATTATTAATGGATAATCAGGGTTTTGCTAAACTTGCTCGAGCATGTGAAAAGCAAATGTCTCCAGGCAACATGTAAACTTGTCCATTGATGTAAGTGAGCTGCTGTCTTCTGGTAAAGGATGAACAACTAGCAGGGCAAGCTTTGTATTACAGGATGGCAAGGCAGTCGCCTAAAGCTGCAGAACATGAAGTCAGCAAAATGTTTAGTGACTATTGTGTGAATGACTTTGGGTTGTAAAGTGCCTTAGGGCCAAATCCTCTACTGGTGAAATTGGCATAGTACAATTGAAGTCAATGAAGTTATGTCTAGTTACACCAGCTGAGGATCTGACCCTATCTATTTTGCAGATTGCTTATGGTAGTACACAACTTCATAGGTTGTGTTGCTCCATAATCTCAGCCTACAAAATGTGAACATTCGGTTTTAGTAATGCTTAATGTTTATTATTACAGGTTTTTCAGCTCAACACAGTATCACACTGGAAAACCAAATCCAGGTAATGAATGACTGTCCCAATTATAAAATTAATTTACATCTGATTAATTAAGCAGCAATGATTTTAACTGAATAAAAGTTATTTTACTAAAAGGAAGTTCTGTTTTTCCTTTCTCGCTGCTTCTGTAAACGAAAGTTACTTTGGAAGGAAAAATAGGAATTCTCTTTCCCTGCACCAGAGACAAGAAAAATGCATATGTATGAGCAGCATAAGTACCTAGTCTGCTCATGAGAGGATATCAGAATGAACTATTTAGAGCATTATATAGTGCAAGAGCTAAGAAACTCTGTTCTGCTTCCACACTGTTCGAGCACCATGCAAGCCAGAGTGAGTTTTAGTAAGTCAAATCACCACATTGCACTGTTATTTCTCCTCCTTTACACAGGATTGTGTATTTTATCCACACTCTGAGAGTAGGCTTGCCAACTTTGTACTTGCACAAAATCGAACACCCTTGCCCTCCCCCCCGAGGCTCCGCCCCTTATCCAAGGCCACATCCCCACTCACTCCATCTCTCCTCCCTCTGTCGCTCGCTCTCCTGACCCTCACTCATTCACTTTCACTGGACTGGCTCAGGGGATTGAGGTGTGGAAGGGGGTGAGGGCTCCAGCTGGGGATGCAGGCTCAGGGCTGGAGCCAAAAATGAGAAGTTCAGGGTCTGGGAGGGAGTCCAGGCTGAGGCAGCGGGTTGGGATTCGAGAGTGTGTGAGGGATCCAGTTGGGTGTATGGGTTCTCAGGTGGGGCCAGGGATGAGGGGTTTGGAGTGCAGGAGCGGGGACATGCCACTGCTTCTGGGAGCCATGCAGAGCCATGGCAGGCAAGGAGCTGCCTTAATCCAGCTGACCATACTTTTAACGATCTGGTCAGCAAAGCTGACTGGAGCCACCAGGGTCCCTTTTCAACTGGGCATTCCGGCTGAAAAACAGACACCTGGCAACCCTGAGAGAAAGGGCACTTACTCTCTGGTTACTCAGGACCTGATCCAAATCCCATTGAATTGCACTGGCTTCACTAGGCCTTGGATCAAGCCCCAGTGCTGATTGCAATAGAGTGGGTACTTAACTCACTAATATGTTCTCAAGTCACCCTCAGGTTGGAGTGGAAATCACTTCTCTTTGAGGCACCCCCCAGCAGCCCAGAGAGAGGTAGCTATGCAGACCTAACTCCCAATGTATTCAGTGCTAGGTTGAGGGACGAATTCTTCCGTTGCCAAGCTACTGACTCCCAGGGAGGTGGATTAAATACAGTGACAGGAAAACTGCTACAGGTTTAGTGCTACTACTGTGCCGCTGTAGCGTTTAAACTATAGACATAGACTTAGAGAGTATGAAAACTTTGCATAAAGAATATCGTATCTGACCCTCTGATGGAATGCTAAACTGTATTCTACCATTCAGCCACTAGGTGGTGTCATGTGTAACATACCCTGTCTGAGCTAGTAATAGCTAGAATAAGCAGGGCATTGAAGGCTCTTATAATGAACACATCTCTGGTGTATCCTCCGGGAAGGAAGCTCTGTAGTCAGTCCATATGTGATACAAGGGCCTGCCTGTAACTTACTGTGTACAAAAGCTACATGACAGACCTAGCATCAGTATTGTGTTCTCATGTACTCCTGGCAAGGAGGTTTTTGACAGAGGAGGGTTCCGTGCTTTCATGGGAAGCAAATTTTGTCTTCCCAAAAGCTCATGATCTACTTACCTCATAGAATAAACAAACCAGTTTATTCTAACACACGTGTCTCCCAGTCCCCAATCCTGTGTGCTTTTGGGCAAATCACTTAATCTCTCTGTGTCTCATTTCCCAATCAGTAAAATGAGGATTGTTTTTCTCCCATTTTTCACCTGTTTGTCTATTTAGATGGTAATCTCTTCAAGGCAGAGAGTCTCTCTCAATTTATACTTGTACAGTGTCTATCACAACGGGGGCCTAATTTCAGTTGGGATCCCTAGGTGATATTGTAATAAAAATAATATCCTCAATCTCACAGACCATCCATCCTTGGTCAATTTAATGATTCCCAATAAACACAAGTAAGATATATTTGAGCAAATCCCTTCCCCATCAGAACTGGAATGTTGTAGCTCAGGAACTAGTGAATTATATTGAGCAGGAAAAAATGTAGAATACTAAATATTAACATTGGCAGTATTTTCACAGAAAGTAAGAACCACAGGCTAGACTGTCACATGCCGTAATAGTTCTTGGAGGTTTGCAAGAAATTGTTACATAAATCTAGCAAGGAAGATCTTTCTTCTGTTGCTGTTCAAAAGTCCTTCAAAGCTCAGGAGTCTAGGGAGAGTTTAATTAGAGCTAAAGGAGAAATTTTCAAGAAAAAAAATATTAAGCACTTAAGCGTATTACATTTGTTCTGAGCTCATTACATCTTTTTTCCCCCTGAATGATTTCCCACTTGGATTTAGCGACAGAATCTAGAATACAAATATTTTCACTGGTTTTTGGCTTTGCTCTTGCCCCAAGTAAAAGGCAATCAGAAAAGGTCTGTGCAGAATTTCAGCCTGGTAAACAACTCAGTGCTCCTGATCTGTGTATCTCAGAGACAGTAATAAACACAAGTTTCCAGAAAGAGCTTCTGTTGTGCAAAAAAAGCCACACAAACCATTAAACTCAGTGGAAGTTGTGTGTCAGACCCTGCACAAAGCCATACTGAAGGTTGGGTAAGCTAGTAACAAAAAGTACTAACTTCTTAAGTCATGTTCCGCTGATGGAGAATGTACCCTCCCAGAGCTATGATTTCCTCTGGGATCTATACTTTTCTCTCCTCGGTGCAATTCAAGGATCAGCATAAGATGCATGCAGTATGCAAATCCAATTTAAGCCCCAGGTACTTAAGTGGTGCACAAATCTTGTGCTGGTCCTGGGCAAAGGGGTGTATTTCAAGCAAGGAGAGCAGTCTGCTTCTTTAGTCAGCAGCAATAAGGCTTCAGCAAAAGCTCTCTCAGCGTCATCTCCACAGGAGTCCCAGCTGTTCCACAACCTCTGCAGAGAGACAGAGAAATAGAAAAGGTAAAAGCAGCAAGAGAAGAATCTTCAGAGGAAGTCTTGATAGCACCTCTCTCTTACAGGAAAGCTCTGAATGGAATCAATCACTCCGTAACTATTTTTGCCTTGAGCTAAGTTTTCTCTAGGTTATTTATGTATTTTGGCCAATTTCGGGCCTCAGTTACACTAAGGCAATCCTACTGAAATCAGGATTTACAAAGGTACATGCAAGGGTAAAAATAACCCTTTGGGATACATTTTAAAAGAATGCCTACATCTGTGCGTGCAGTAAGTGAGCAAAATTATGCATGCAAGAAACTGGGCAGGTCCCTGTCTAAATAGCCATTTTCAGGGACAATCACATGAACTGCAATCATGCACACATTTTTGCATACGGACCTCAGGCCTCCTTCTGTGAAACTACTTGGTACATTGCTTTACACTAACCTAAAGTTTTTGCATATGATGATAAAAGCTGGCTTGCCCACCCCTTATGTAAACAAGAACCCCTCCTCTTATTTCTATGTAACTGTAACCCACACCCCTCCTGGGTGTGGTGTTCTGTCCTCTCGTGAGACCACTTAGAGAGAGTTTAATGAGTCTGCCTTAGCTAATAGGCAGTTGACTTTTAGCTCAGGCATTAGAGACTCATGCACTAAGCTCCAGAGATCCCTGGTTCAATCCTGTCTGCTATTGACTGGGTTCTGTTAGCGTTACATAACTTTAGTGCCCTCATGGCCAAGATGGAGTCTGCTCTGCAGGCAGCTCTGTCAAAGAGAGGGCACGTGCAGGAATGCAGCAGGAAAAAATCCCTTCCACCCCAGGAGCACCTGTTTCAACCCCCCCAGAATGAACACACCCACCCACTGGAAAAGTACAATGGATATAAGAAAGGGAAATATTTATTTAAAGAGTGATGAAAGGAGAAAATCAACAAGGGGAAATATAGGGGGAGCGGTAAAACAGTGTTGCATCCAAACTAAGGCCCCACAGGCCCAGTGGTAGCACAGTGAGAATGGGCAGACACCAAGCAAGATGTCTGCACACAAGAGTTGAGGAGGCCTGAACAAAGTTCCAGTTCAGTGGTGAGTCTTGGGTGCTCCTGGTCATTCTCGGTGCCAGTGAACTTTCTCCCAACAAACCCCTCTGGTGCCCTCTTCTGCCGCTGTCTGCAAAGCTACACAGAGCGACCACCTCCCCACTTAACTAGCTTGCAGCCTCCCTCCTTATTCTCAATGCAGAGTCAAGCCCCAGTACTCACAGCCCCATGCAGCTCTGGGCAGCCGTGATACTGGGTCCAGCTGCGGCCTGTCCTTCTGAGGCAATTCATCCCTGGCACAGTGCCCTCCTGGCTCCTGTCTGGGGGTGTCCCTGATCGGCCGCCTTGGCCTTTCCAGGCTTCAAGCAGGTTCTCTGCTGCTTCACTTTATGAGAGTCTGTGGGCTGCTGCCCTTCTCTCTCTGGAGCTCCAGAGCCATCCTGGAGTTTCCCTTCTTTCTCTCACTGCTCCCCCTCCACCTATAGGAAAAAGATTTAAAGGGGCCATGTTTGTTCTCTAAACCCCAATTAAACATGTTTTTTTTTAAAAAACAACCCATGATTTGGGGTCAAGAAAAAGTTTCAAATACATTTGTTTTATTATTACAGTCATGATATGTGAAACTGTAAGTGCCAAAATGACCATGGGAGTTTGTTGACTTGGGATTTCCAGCTGAAAGCCAAAGTGCCAGAAATCTCATCAGAAAACCTGATCTTGTGATGGTGCTCTCCCAGTTTTGCAAACTCAGAAAGTTCAGATATGTTCGATGAGCTTCAGATCTGAGGTATCCGAGGTTTCAGATGATTATTTGAACCAAACCCAAATGAAGGGCAGGTCTACATGGTGCATTTGTCTGCACCAGAGGGGTGTAAATTCTAGTGCACACTAGCATGTCACACACTAACTGGCCCATGTAAATCCTGCTGACCTGCACTAAAATTCCCTAGTGCATGGTAATGTAGTCCAGTTTCAAACAATATCATTTTAACATGCACTTGGGAACTTTTAGTGTGCACCAACAGATTCCACATGGGCTATTTAGCGTGTGACATGTTAATGTACTAGACTTTACACTCCTCTGGTGTAGACCAATGTACTGTGTAGACAGGCACTTGGTGTTTGCTCATCACTAGTAATGGCCAGCAATGGTTGTGCCTGAAAAGCTTCAGAGATTTGGTTTACAAAAGCATCCAAAGGTTCAGAAGCTTATCCAGTGTTCCCTGAAATGATTCACACTTAAAATCGGGGCTCAAAAATTTGTGCCAACTGACTCTCTTCTAAGATATTTGGTACCTGTTTCCAGGTGGAATGGAAATTTTGTCAGAATGTCCTCAGAGAATTTAGGTGCTTCCATTTCCACAAAGGGGAGAAACCCCCTAAAGTTTAATGAACTTCACTACAGGGCTTTATGAGGACATCATCATGGATATAGAAGAATATCGTGCAAAGAGCCTGATTCTGCTGTCATATCACATACACAACTTCTATTGTTCCAGTGCATGGAACAACTGCAGTATTGGCTTCAAAGCCTGGTTAGTACAGCTCTTGGTAATCACTCGGCATAGCAAAAACAAAAAATATATTAACAAGTATGAAACGTTGTGTGCTTTACTCATCAAGTTGGGTGGGGGGGAAGATAGAATGTAGTCTAAGGCCTGGTTTACACACAAATTTGCACCAGTTTAACTAAAAGCATTATATAAATTATAGATGTGAGCTAAACCAATGTAAACCAGATTTAAAACCAACATGAGTGTCCACATTACAAAGCTGCATTGGTTTAACGTCATACCTTTTGCTAATCTGGTGCAATTTTTGTACTTAGACAAGCCCTAATACCTTGTAGGGAATCTTGCGCCAATAGAGCATGAAATCAAGCAAGTCAAGAAGAGTGCAATACTGTTCTCAGCAGACACAGCCCAGTTGTATGTTATGCAACAGACCGCCTGATTTACAGCTAGGACTATTTCCAGGACATCATCCTTAGCCCTCGTCCAGACTAACCCGCGGCATCGGCAGGTTAAAATCGATTGCTCGGGGATCGATATATCGCGTCTAGTCTGGACGCGGTGTATCGATCCCCGAGCGCGCTTACATCGATTCCGGAACTCCATCAATCCGAACGGAGTTCCGGAATCGACGCGGAGAGCCGCGGACATCGATGCCGCGCCGTCCAGACTGGTGAGTACCTCGATTTTAGAAATTCGACTTCAGCTACGTTATTCTCGTAGCTGAAGTTGCGTATCTAAAATCGATTTTAATTCCTAGTCTGGACGTGGCCTTAATTTAGCACACATACATTTAAGTGCAATTATCAGTTAATTGAAAATAAAATAAATAAAGAGAGTTAAATAAGATAAACTGTCCACTGGCCAGTTATCTACTGGTTCAATTAAATGAAAACTGTACAACTTTAAAAAAAAATCAAACTCCAAAGGGCAGAATTCTGCTGTGTTACATCAAATAAATCTAGAGTAACTGTTGAAGTTCATCAGATTTGCATTTGTGTAACTCAGAAGAATGTGTTAAAGATCATAGTTGAGCCAACTGAAATATATAAAAACAAGTTTTCCTATGGAAATTGTATTTTCCAGTGTTATGCTCATATATGCAAAAAAAACCCTATAAATTAATATTTTAAATTGCAGTTATAATTAAAAACCGCTTTTACCAATATCCTACATTTCTCTTTTCCACACTCTAAAATAAACCCACACAAACACTTAAAACATTTTTTTAAATGATCCTGATGTTGAAAACATTAATCCTGGCAATCTTTTGGCTCTGAAACAGTTTAAGATAACGATTGCTTGGCTATTACATTAACGGAGGAAGGAGAGGGAAGTTAAAAGGCCACTAACACATTGGGCCAGATTACTCAGTTCTCTTCTGTGACCAGTTAATCCTCTCTCATTGTCTAATATATGGGCTCAAGACGGTGACTGAAGTGTGCAGATGTTTAAAAAGTGGCCTTGCTGCTGGGAACACCCACGTCTCTGCATATTGTGCAAATCTCAGCCAAGCGGCACTCAAGTTGGGCTAGTTAAACTCACACCAATGATCACTTTTCAGGGGTGATCGTCTGGGGCCATGAAAACTTCAGAATTCCATGAGACATTATCTATTCAACCCCTGCCTGTAATTCAGACCTGGTTTCTTTTCGCATCTTCCCCTCTCATTCTGACAAAGATACTAGCCTCAGTACCTCTTCCACCCTTTTTGTCCATAGGTCCCCCCACACCTTCATCTACACTGCCCCTTCTTCTTGGAGCTCCCCCCCAAAACCTGTTTGCCAGGCCAGCTCCCCTAGCCACATTCAGTCCCTCCTAAAACTCATGAATGCTGCACAGTCAACAATAAGTAGAAGGAATGAACTGGACCCTCTAAATATGTACATGCTTTACCAAGTAATCATGTGATCTTGCTGTCCCCCTTGTCATTTCCTTCCCCTCCCCTGGTGTGTGTCTATCCCTTACTAGTAGTGGCGTGTGCAGCCAAGGCTATGCTTTTCTGGGCAGCGACTGTGTTGTAACTAGCACACTTCTGGGCACTTGGAAAAATAATGAAAGTCTAAATAAGAAATCCTCTAGGAAGAGTCAAAGTGTCTATAAATACTATAGATTTTTCTACTAAATTCTATAGGACTTTTCCAATAAGGGTGGCAGACAGAATAGCTGATCCTGTGCTAGTGCACTGTCCCTCCTAAAGGGACATGAAAGATGTCGCCATACCAAACCCCTTATCCTACTCCTCCATCTTGCTGCACCTATGTGAGCAGTCTGCACCATTCCCAGTAATAGCTCAGCATGCATGCTCAGCAGCTCTAGAAGAGACTGAGTTCAAAGCACAGTCTGCTGCTAAGCAAACAGACTCTTCTTCATGGAGGCTTGGCCTCATGCCATGTTTGCAGGTTTGTTGTTGTTCAGTTATTTTTCAGTTATTGGTAAGCAAAAAAAATCTATCTTTTAAACTTCAAGAATGTATTTTGCTTCCACTTTCCCATTGTTCAAAAATGGCTAAAAGGATTCATTTCACATTTTTAAAAATAAATAAATCTAAAGTTCAGTTCCAAAAAGAGCTGAGACTGAACAGAGTCTGAGTCTTAGAGAAAATTCTTTTCACAAAGATATGAGCATGAGAAGACAAGGTGTTTGAATGGAGTGCCAGATGTCAGTCCACCTGTAGCATTGTGGCTACAAGAGCTAACAGAAGCACAGTTTAAAAGACAGAATATAAATTACCTAAAAAGAAGGGGTGGGTGGGGTTAAGTCATAAAACTAAGAGTCATGTGACCCACTGGCTCATCCACAGACTGTATGTATGGCAGGGGCATTTAAGCATTCAATAGTAGGCTACCAATTTTAGGTGCCCAATTTTAAAAATCTAAGTGACAAACTGGGTGTCCAAAATTGTGGCACCCATAATTAATAATGTAAAAGTTGGTCTTAATATTTCTGAGCCTTTGAGATGAGTGGGAAACTGTCTGCTGACCTTAACTGGCTTTGGATCAAGTCTCATGTATAGGTTTCCCATCTATAAAGTAAGGATCATGCTTACCTAACCCCCTGGCATCTGGTAGGGTGAAATTCATTGCTGAATGTAGAGCACTTGGCAGGTGCTATCAAAATGCAAAGTATTTCTATCAAAACAAGCCCCTGTGTAGTTTTTTTTTTTAAATTTATTTACACATCAAGAAGTTCAGTAGAGTGCATTTTTTAATTAAGAGCTAAATGGTGGCTTTGTCACCGTTCCCAGACAAGGAGCAGCATGTTGTTGCACTGTCCTAGGAAGCAGATTGTGACTCACTGATTAACAGTCTGCCTCCCAGTTTTCCCCAGCTCCAGCCATGTGCTAGGCCTATACCTGCCACTGTATAATCCCCAAGCATGTTAGTGTAGCAGAGCTGACCAGTGCATGGGGGAGGGGGGAGAGACCAAGACCCCACACCCCATATGGGGGCAGGAATGTAGAAGCTCTATGGAGCCAGCTCCCCCACCCTGAAGATACCCACAATATATGCAGCCAACATATGGGAATAAATGGTCATATTCTCCTGCACAGACCCAAAGGATGGGCCATGATTGTCCTAAATTAAGGACATAGGATAGTAATATTTTTAATTGAGTTACACCGGGGATTTCCCTACACCCTTGAATTTCCCCAACCCCTCCCCCCCGCAGTTTTGTGAACTAGTTACATGCGGTGTTGCCAAATTAGTGATGGTTTGGACATTTGAATTGAAATTGAAACATTAATACATGCTTAAAAAGCATATAAAGTGTATGATAAAATACATGTATCTGAAAAAGTGTAATAGATTTGAAAAGTATGAATATAGACTAGCTTCCTTCTACAGCTGTTGTTTTTATGACAATGTCAGTGCATTCATTTCGGTGATGTTGGCCAACCTAATAATTTCAAATTATGATTTGTAAGCAAAGTCTAAATGAGCTCTCCCTGACAGCTAGTGATGAGCTGGGGATGGGAGGTGGGGGAAGGCTTCAAGACCAGATTATGTTTACATTCAAACCTAATCTACCTAGGTATCCAGCAAATGGAGCTTTCTTCCCCATGTGATAGATTTTGGCTGGGGTTGGGTTACAAATCACTTAAATGCAGCGGGTAGGGGTAATGAAATGTTATTCTTATTGTAGGAGTACGGGGTAGTAGAACTGTACTTACCCTGTGCTGATTGAGGGCATCAAGAGAGCGTGAGGACAGGTGTTTTGCTTGATGGTCTGCCTAAGTCACAAGTACTATTTGACTTGCTCCTCTCCACTGTTTAAAGACAGAGCTGATTAGGCTCCATAGATAGTCTTTTGTTCTGTTAAGTGATCACTGCAACAGAAATCACTGATAATCAGGTCTAAGTGCTTAGATCTGCTGTGGGACAGTGTTTCTGTGGAAGAAATGGCCCAGTCTGCACTAGCAGCGAGGTTCCCACACTGAGAACTCAGATGAAATCGCTGAGAGCTGGGTGGAACCTCAAGAGACCAACTCGCAAAGGTCACAGTGGCAGCAGTGGCACAGTGGCACAGGGCCATTGGCAACAGAGTGATGGAGTGAACGGTGGCACAACGAACAACAGTGGCCAGAGTGAACAGTGAGCAGCTGGAGGAACGAGCAAGATGCCTTCTTGCCCCTCACCTGTCAGGTGAACTCATGTGAAAGCACCTCTGAACTCTTAGTCTCCACTGATCAAGGACAACACCGGTGAGTGAAGATTCTCTGCACCTTGAAGTATTTAAACCGTGATTTGAGGACTTCAATGATTCAGACACAGGGTTGATACAGGAGTGGATGGATGAGATTCGGTGGCCTGCATTGTGCAGGAGGTCAAACTAGGTGATCATAATGGTCCCTTCTGACTTTAAAGTCTATTATTCAATGAGTGTTAATGAGGCTGTTAAGAATGCTGGAGAAACAACACAGTTCATGCGAACAAACATGGCAGTGGCATAATACTTTCTATATAAGCAAGAGATACCACACACTACAAACTGGAGGCCAATGTTAAGTGCATTGCCACTTGGTCATCCTGAAGTTGAACACTGGCTCCGAACAGACCAGCAAATGCTCACTATCTTTCTGCAAGAAACTCAACTGACTGTCTAGAAGCATGTAGTGCAATAGTGAAAGACTCAACAGTTGAAAAAGTGAAGAACTCTCTCACCACATTCAAAAAATTTGCATGCATGGCTGATAAATGCACTGATGCAAATGGGCATCAAGTATTAAGTCACAGTGTACATTATCTTGATGTTGTTGGTAGGCCAGTAGATGCATTTCTAGATGTTCAAGTTATAGAAGATACATCAGCTGCATCTGTGACAACTCACGTCTTAGAAGAGTTAAATGCTTGTCAGTTGGACCCCAGAGGGTTTTCCCAGATTGGACTAATTTGAACTTCAGTCCCAGGGTATTTTCTATATTTTCCTAGATATTCAGTCTTTTTGGACTCTTGCTGAAAAAAAGACTATAATGAAGACATTACATTTATAGCTTTTTTAATGTCTTTTGAAGAGTCTGCATCATGTACTAGTTCTAGTTGGAGTAGATGGCCTCTGCAGTGTGTATAGGAGAGATTAGGGTTACACTTTTCTCTGAGCAAAGCTTGTACTCGACCATGTCTTCCAGAGAAGTTTGCAGCTCCATCAAATGCATTCAGGAAGTTCATTAACAGAGTTGTGCAAAATTAGAACAAGAAACCAAGAAGGATGTAGATGTAGTACTTCGTAGAAGGCTTGAGCAGGCAACTTTAATTTGTCTGATGATTTTAAAACATGAGTTAAATCTAATAAAATGATCATGAAGCATTTCAGTTTTTACTATGGTGCCATACAGCCCACCTTCACCCTCACGGTCTCACCCCTCATCGGCCCCGAACCCTTCCGCTGCAAGTTTGACACCCCCCCAATTTCAGTTCCTGGGGAAAACACTGAGTTACACATTGATTTACGTAATTTGCCATATGAAAACTTTCACAAAACCTTTAATCCCAAATCTCTAAATTTCCTACAGATCTCAGGATTCTAAACCATGGTTCCCAGAGGAGTTCCTTAAACACAGTGCACTCGAACGACCACCAAACCCATGCCAAAAAAAAAATCCCAAGACACAAAGAGATCTCTTCTGTTCTGTAATACTGTCAGCTCAGACTCCAACAAGTGAGGCAGAGCACAAGCCATAATCTTAAAGAGTTATCCTAAAGCTTTGCCATGAGAACTGAGCCATTGCTGCTCTTTTGCACATATGTATTTAATGACATTGTCAGAGAAATCACAAAAATGCTGTGTCAAAATGCTCTTCCTTTTTTTGTTCAATCTTTGGTCACCAGAACCAAAGCTTAGATCAGTCACCTTATTAGAGGACATGAACTTACTGGTTAATTTCCTTCTTCTCTTTTCAAATGCACCCCAGACAGCAACATCTAGAACAGACTGTGCACCAAGAGAATCAATCTGCTGTCTTTTGCCTTACCCACACCCAGTGCTATTTAATAGTAGTAGTAATAATTTGCACCTCGCAAGCCCCTTCCTTACGGAGATCTAAAGGGCTTTCGAGAAATTATTTAAGTTTCCCATCACTCTTATGAGGTAGGTATTAACATCTGTGTTTTACAGAAGGTCGAAATCAAGTCACAAAGATACAAAAGGGCTTGCCCAAAGTCATATGCAATGTTGTTGTCACCATGATGGTCCTAGGATATTAGAGAGACAAGGCGGGTGAGATAATTTTGCAAGGTCATACAACAAGTCAGTAGCAGACTCAGAAATCGAATCCATGATTCTCAATTTCTAGGCCTGCATCTAGAACACTAGACATTTTCTATATGTATTACATGGCAATCCTGACCACGGTGATACAGACCCACCATGCCCTGAAGAGTTTACAGTGGGCCTCTAGTGAGATGCCCCGGGCTCCCAGCTGCGCCTGAGAGGGCTGAGCAACTGATGCCGCCAGAGTGGGCGGAGCCACCACCGCCAGTTCCCGCCCCCCAGATGTCCCGGGGCGGGACAGGAAGTATAAAAGCCCAGCCCCAGCACTCACTCGGAGGCCAGCCGCCGAACAGACCAGACGCGGGTGGCCGAGCTCCCACATGGCCTGAGCTTCCCCATGCTCAGTATCCTGACGGGCTGCCTGAGCTTCCCTGTGCCTGGTATCCTGAGGAGGACTGGCCGAACCTGCCCCGTTCCTGGTGTCCTGAGGAGGACTGGTTTGGCTCCGGGAGAGCCTGAACCGATGTCAGTGTGTTGCAGCCAGGATCCCCACTGACAGCAGCGTGCCTTTGCCGCTGTTAGGGCTCCGGGCAGGAACGCAGTGGAGTGGGAGGGCCTGCGTTCCCCCTGCCACCCTGCCAAGGTGGCAGACTCCCCTTCTCACTGGCCTGAGGAGGCCTTCTTTATAGACTTCCTCGTTGAACTGCTTAGTGCCCCGCCCTGACCTAGGGCCTGGGCTTTATAAACTATTTGTTTGCTCAGCCCCCTGCTGAAGGAGCTGAGCCCTGGACTGCCTAGTGCCCCGCCCTGACCCAGGGCCTGGGCTTTATAGACTATTTGCTTGCTCAGCCCTCTGCTGAAGGAGCTGAGCCCTGAACTACTTAGTGCCCTGCCCTGACCCAGGGCTGGGGCTTTATAGACTACTTGTTTGCTCAGCCCCTGCTGAAGAAGCTGAGCTCTGAACTGCTTGGCACCCCGCCCTGCCCCAGGGCCTGGGCTTAGAGACTGTTAGTTGGCCCTACCCCTGCTGAGGGGTCTGAACCCTGACCTATTTTGCCATCTGCAGTGAGGCGCCCTGGCTCCCAGCAGTTCCTGAGAGGGCCGAGCCCCAACGCCGGACGTTTACAGGGCCATAACAAGGAATTAGACCAGGTTTTGCTACTTGAGCAAAGGAAGAAAGCACATACAGTTCCCTTTCTCACTTATCCCCTTGTCTAGCTGACTACACCTCCCTTTTGGAGAGGACAAAACATGGGCCTGTGCCTAGATACTGTACTGGGTGTGTGTAAGTGTGTGTGTAAGAGAGATTTATATGAAATAAGAAAGACAAGGTGAAATAAGGCTAATATATTCCAAACTTGGGTGGCTAAAGTTAGACACCCGAGACTATATTCAGGCACTGGATGAAGTGGTTTGATTTCCAGAGGTACTGTGCGCTTACAACTCCCACTGACTTCACTGAGGCTCTGATTCAGGAAATCACTACACAAATGTTTAAGTCCATCCCAATTCAGGAAAGCAGTCAAACATGTGCTTAAATCCCATTGCACTGATTTAATGTTAAACATGTGCTCAAGTGTTGCCCTGAAAAGACAGGTTTGTTGGTTTTTTTAACTGAGGTTTTGAGAACTGAACACTCAAGCACCTTGGATCATCAGAACAGTTATTTTCGTTGTCACTCCACTTTAAAAACATTAGCCTAGATATTTAATTGACATTGTCAGTAAAATAATCTGCCTAGAATAGCGTTTGATTGCATCAATTACAATGCAGCTGTCTCGAGTTATGTACATTATTTAAAGATATTAGTGTTTATGGGAGATATGCTTGTGCATGGGGAGTTAGGTTTACATATCCGGGTAGAGAATCTTAGGATATAACTCATTGTTAGCAGGAACAATTAAACCTTAACATATGCCAAGTTATGGAATTATAGCTAAACAGATTCGTTAAGAAGAGGTGGAGGGAGATGAATGCAAATAGAACAAAAAAGTAATGAAGATGCAAACTGTAAAGTAAAAGGGTGTGATTTCCCCATCTCCACTCCAGCACCTTTTTGCTGGATAGAAAGGCCAGAGAAGCATGAAAACCTCTGTTCCAGCTACAGAAGAATTGCTCTGATGCAAGCACAGAGAAGACAGCCATAAAGCTGTCTCCTAACCTCCCTGCACAAGCCCTGGCACAGGGGGTATGGTTTTGCGGGGTGCACAGCACACAGATATGTGGAGTTTCTGGAGAGCATTATGGCCCAAAGCCTGCTCTCACTTAGACAGTAAGGTTACCAGGTGTCCGGTTTTCGACCTGAACACCCGGTCGAAAAGGGACCCTGACAGCTCCGGTCAGCACCACTAACCAGGCCGTTAAAAGTCCGGTCAGCAGCACAGCGGGGCTAAGGCTCCTTGCCTGCTGTGGCTCCATGCAGTTCCCAGATGCAGCGGCATGTCTCCTCTCTGACTCCTATGTGTAGGGGCAGCCAGAGGGCTCCGCACGCTGCCCCGCCCCAAGCGCTGGCTCTACAGCTGCGGGAGCGGCGCCTGCAGACGGGGCATCATGCAGAGCCGCCTGGCCACACCTCCACATAGGAGCCGGAGTGTGGACGTGCTGCTGCTTCCAGGAGCCACCTGGGGTAAGCACCGCCCGGAGCCTGCACCCGACTCTCTCCCGCAATCTAACCCCCTAACCCAGTCCTGATCCCCTCCGCCCTCCGAACTCCTCAGTCCCAGCCTGGAGCACCCTCCTACACACCAAGCCTCTCATCCCCAGCCCCATCCCAGAGTCTGCACCCCCACCCAGAGCCCTTGCCCCCCCACACACACACCTTAACCCCCTGCCTCAGCCTGGAGCCTCCTCCTGCACCCCAAATCCCTCATCCATGGCCCCACACCAGAGCCCTCACCCCCAGCTGGAGCCCTCACCCCCTCCCACACCCCAACCCCCTGCCCCAGCCCGGTGAAAATAAGTGAGTGAGTGAGGGTGGGGAGATCTAGTGACAGAGGGAAGGGGGATGGAGTGAGCAGGAGGCAGGGCCTTGGAGAAGGGGCAGGGCAGGGGGCAGGACTAGGGTGTTTGGTTTTGGGTGCATAAAAAATTGTCAACCCTATTAGACACGAGTGTGCAAAGGTAGCTTAAAACTATGTCTGCTAGGCTGCGCCTCCTAAAGCAACGGCACAGATTCTCACCTAAACAGTATTCTCTTTCTTAAGCTTTTTTAGCATGATGACATGGGAGTTTGTGCATGTAGCTGGTTTCACAGTTTATGAAGTTTTCCATAACATATTTTATCAAATTTTCTATACTTGACTGTTCCTTTCCTTAGTAACATCTCAGAGAGGGTTGCTGAAAATATACTTATTTTATTGCCTGTAATAGAATGAAACAGAAGTGATATTGTCATTTGTGGCCAATGTGGAAGTATTATACAGGGAGTGTGAAAGCAATATTACTCCAGCCATTTGAATTATAAGTAGGGTTTTCTCCAGTGTCTCTTAAAGCGGGAGCTAGTTTTGAGATGTAGTCTCAGATTTACTTGGCCATGCATAACACTTAGGTGCAAGAGTGAATTTGCAAGTCTTGCATCTAGGGCAAGTGGAGAGTATGAACCAAATTCAGCTCTGCTGCACACAAAGGCAGATCCTACTGAAGACTCTAGAACACACACCCATTGTGCCAGGGCTGAATTGGACTCTGAGTCAGCTGAATCAGAGCTTTTTGTAATAAAACTCATAACGAGGTGAGTTTTTGCCAGGTTACAGAATCCAAAAGGCCCAGGCTTAGCCTGAATTGTTAGTACTCCCAGTCTAGTAGTGGATGAAAACTATGCGAGACTTGGTGGTTTGGCATAATTTAAATCCCAAAATAGGGTAAAATTTACTGTTTTCATCCATATTTTTATTTAAAGTTTTAGGTTGAGGTCAAGGGGATCTGAGCTCTCTGAAACCAAAACAAGGTTCAGATGAACTAGAGAAAGGCTTGAAATAAAATCCCAGATCTAAATTTCAAACTCTGGATGTGACTCAGAGCCAAATCCATCCAAATCCACATTTTAGGCCTGCCTTCTTGTTGTTGTTGTTGAAGTATTGCAGTTTTTGGATGACTAACTTGCCGTACCTTAAAGTGACCTGCTGAGCATCTGTTTTCTGAAAATCAGGCTCCTTTCAGGTGTCTGAAGATGGGCAGCCAAAAATCACTAATCTTTGCAAATGGTGTATATTTTATAATGGACTGAACAAAAACCCAGACCCAGACCATCCTCCCTTGAAATTTGAGGTGTTAGAAATGTGGATGTAGTTCGATCGATGCTCTTCAATCTGTAGACTAGTATTGGGGGATAGCCGTGTTAGTCTGTATCCACAAAAACAACAAGGAGTCTGGTGGCACCTTAAAGACAAACAGATTTATTTGAGCATAAGCTTTCGTACATCTGAAGAAGTGGGTTTTTTTACCCATGAAAGCTTATGCCCAAATAAATCTGTTCTTCTTTAAGGTGCCACTGGACTCCTTGTAGTTTTTATCTGTAGACTAATCCCTCCCATCCAGTCAGAGTGATGTTGATTTTAAAGTAACATAAACGGCCTGCATTAGCAATGCTATTACTGAAGTGCTGTGATATTTATTTTTAAACACACTGTTGTTGCTGTACAAATAGCTAAAGAAGCTCAATAAAACCAGAAAAACAGCAACAACTTATTGATACAAATAATGACAAAGTTGAGGCATGTAAACCTGGTGAAAGTAAATCGGTGAGCATGCAGGCAGAGGGCAGCAGTGAAAGCTCCCAGAGTCAACGTGTCTCAGTCAACTACCCTAAAAATGTAAGTCAACGTATATTAAGTTGACTTACAGCCACCGCAGTAATTACTGCAGTGGTGCATGTCCACACTACCCTCCTTGGGTTGGTGGTACACGTTCTCACCAGAAGCACTAAAGGGGGCAGTATAGAGAGCCAAGAGCCCAGGCTCTCAGCTCCTTTGGCAGCTTACTGCCAGCAGCCCTGCTGCCCCACAGGTTCATGGACTCTCAGCAGGCTGCCCCCCACTCAGCTCCTTGTTCCCCTCCAGGAGTGGGGGGAAGCTGCCCAAGGCTTCTAACCTCCCCATTCCATGCCGGGGGAAAATCCTCCTGGGGCTTCTGGCCCCCGGGAAGTGGGGTCCAGCTGCCCCAGCTTCTTGCCCCCCCCCCACTCTATCAGCTCCTCACTGGTTGCTGGGCAGCCCTGTCAATTTCACAGCTCCCAGCCAGGAGTGGGACCCATTCTTGCCCTAGTTCCCAGCCAGGAGCGGGGTCCAGCTGCCCAGCTCTCCAGGGAAGCGGAAGACAGCTGGGCTCTAGCTGCCCAGCTTTCTTGTTGACAAGAGTGCTAACTGCGGATGCAAGTAACACAGTATCTACACAGACACTGCATTACCCTAACTACACCACCATAAGCCCTATGCCTTTTGTGGAGGTGAAATTATTATGTCAGTGTAGCAGGGCACTTGCATCGGCAGGACAAGTGTAGACACTAACATGATTAGATTGTCATAAACTGCCTTATGTAGACCTAACTGTGTAGTGTAGACCAGGCCACAGACTCAATGCCTGCCAGAGTGTTGAGACACTGTAGGCCAGTCATCCCTACTGAAGCCTTTTACAATTTGAAGCATGCACACCCTTTGCCCCATTCAGTGGAGAAAGAGAGGTTGCCCTACCCTGTCTCCTTTGAAGTGCAAGCTGGAAGGAAGGACAGACCGGAACTACTCTCATGCAAGGGTTTGAAGTTGTTGAAGTTTCTTGAAACCAATTCCTCCCCTCCCACTAAATCCTTTTTGCAAAGCCACATAGACCTAGTCCCAGTCTTCATTGTTTAACTGAAACTGACCTGCTCCAAAAAGTGTCATTTTCTTTTATAAATTCATTCAGCAAACCTGATGGTTTTTTCAGTTTAGCATATCGTCACACTTTATCAGCCAAAGCTGTAAAAAAGCACAGCGAGTTTATAACACTAATGGTTTCACACTGAATTTTCACAGTATGAATATTTACTAGTAATGAACTATAAAAATGGACCTAACTATTAAACTCTTTAAATGAAGCTCTTCAATATTAGGACATGTATGAAAATATTTAGAGTTGATGACTTAATGATATGGCGTTTGAGGGATAAATATACTAATGCTTTTGGCTGTCTAGTTTGAAAGTACCGTCTTCTTACATTTTGCCTGCGTGTTCCACTGCCCCCAATAAATTAATTTGTGTTTGCTAATTGTCTCATAGTGCCATTAGCATATCAAATGTTAAGGAAGTATCGAGAGACCCATTTGCTTAGAAATGAGTTAAAGCAAGAGAACCATCCATAAACATAATCAGTCCTATCAAAACAAAAAGCCATTGGGTGATGAGAGACACTCAGTTCCCTTGGTTGTTAGGTTGTAATGAAATGCCTGTTTACCTTGCCTGCAATGTGAGACTCTCTCAGTCTCTCCTGTTGAAGCTGTTCCACTGTGGATAAATAATTAAAAGTCATTGGAGCAGGGGGACTGGATGCTGGGTCTCCCACATCCTGGATGAGTGCTCTAGCCACTATGCTATAGAGTCACTCATGTTTGTGCACTCTCCCTCTGGCCCAAATGCCCCTAAGTATTTATCCATAATTCAACAGCTTCAACGGAGGCTTAGGGGGCCCGCCACCCATCAGAATGCCCCTGAAAGGTAGATCACTGTTCAACTCCTCATCAGATGTAGGGGGAACTTGAACCAAGTGTCTCCCATATCCCAGGTGAATACCCTAGCCATTGGCTACAAGTTACAAAGGAGGTCATCCTCCTCCTCTACCTCCCTCCCTTTCCTCCACTGTTTTGTCTGAACTCACCTGAGGGGCCAGATCCAGTAGGCAGCCTCAGAGCAGGCCTAACCAATCCCGTGAGTTCGGTAGCTGAACGCTCATCTTCCCCTGGTTTGTGACAGGTGACCGGATGCCTAGAGCGATGCCTAGAGAACATGCCCAGAGGCAGAAGCCCAGGCGCCTAAGGAACTATTTACTGCAAAAACATAGGTGCCAAATAAGTTTAAGTACTTACAGAGTTCAGCAGGAGTTTTGTGAATCACAGTGGAGCCTAGAACTGGGACTTGGATGCATAGACCCAGACGTAGGCACCTAAGTACTTTGTGAATCTAAGTTTCCCTGACTGAAAGTAACATTATCCTCCATCTCATATGGGATTTAACTGAAACCATTGGATAAGGGCTACAGTGTGCCTTTTGGCACAGCTGCAAGCAAGGGGGACAGTTGGGGCAACACCCCAGACTGAGCCTCTTTTGACCTGAGACAACCCCTCAGAACCACAATCCCTTCCCTGCATCACACCTGCCTTGGCAGAGGTTGGGGTAGTGATTTTGCTGCAGGCCTATACCAACCATAAGTTACGATACCCTGTTGGCCGCCACACTGAAGTCCATCAGTGAGACACTAGCATGAGTAAGGCTGGCAAAACGGGCCTCACAATCAGTGAGCAGCAGATCCTGGGTTATAATCGGCTCCTGGGCCCATACTCAGATTGACTCTTTCCATTTTTGGATCAGTTTCCCCTTCTTGCTTAGAAAAACAAACAAGGTAGGGGATTTCTCCTTGCAGGGTTCTTCACATGTCATTTGAACCCGCAAAGACCCCCAGTTTCCCTTGCTTAAAACTATCTCTATGCTCACCCTCAAACTCCCAAACTATTGCTGCTATTCCTCCAGGCCAAGAGCACTGTACTTCCTTTTAAGCCTCTCACTGGGAACCTTAACAACTGGAAACCAAGTGTGTCACTGCCAAGTAATGTCCCAAGAGGAGCTGAACTTGCTGATACACCTCACTGTTCTCCTCCCATATCAGGCTGGATTGAGAAACACTGGCCCCATGTTCAGGTCTCCCCCATGATAGGGAGCATTACGACTAAGCCACTTGTTGAGCTCCAGAAAGTTTTTCCCAGTTAAACAGTGCCATATGTTCTGTAACATTGGAAATAACTCAGCTATCTAAATAGTGCTCAATAAAGCAGACTATTACTGTGAACCAAACAAAGCATCTAAAAATCAATTAGAACACTAATTGCACTACGTACCATGGTGGAATGTCTTCAATTTCTCTCTGCTGTTATGTGTAGATATGAATTATAAAAATATTTTACATACAATCCCAGCCAAAAAAACTTATGTTAAGATGCAGCTGAAGTTGAGAGTTCATATCTATAATATAAGGATGAAGAACATTATATGCATGTGGTAATTATCCCAAAAATGAGCATTATGAACCTAGGAAATTAGTTAAACCTAAAAGAAATCCAAACATGTTCAGGTATGAAAATGGACAGTTAAGGCACCCAGACAATCTTTACTCTGCCCTGTAGTGACACTATGCAATAACCATTCAAACAGAATTAATTCTTATTAGTGTTTGCGATCCCACCTTACATTAACTGATTTATTGCCATGTTTTTTCCTCATTGTGTCACTCCATTTCTAGGGTTTTTTCTGCTTTGTTTTGTTTTACAAAAACAAAATTGTTCAGCAATAGAGCTGGATAAGACAGAATAAGATGCCTTTTGCTAAAATAAATGTTAAGTAACAAGAGGCTTAACCAAAAGATTCCTTCTTTTGATGTTAACATTTTATATAATGGAGAGAAGCATTACAAAAATAAATGGTTTGCTTATAAATGGAGCTTTGTTAACCTGTTTACTTTAGCATGCATTGATATAATAGAGATTTTAATTTATATGACAGAAGAAGATGTTTCTAGATCAAAAGCTGCTGAAAGGGGTTTGATACCTATAATCATCCATTAAACTGTGATAGCATGTTTAATACAGTACATTGCATTTCATGCACTGACCTTTCTCATAAAAACTGTTGTACAAGGATCATATACAAGATGGCCTTTTGGGAAAAAATTGTGGCAATTTACATTCAAGATACCATGGTGTGATAACACGTTCAGTGAGGTTTGTAATTTCTAGAGAAAAGGAAGGAGAACATCATATAATCAACAGAATGAAACTACATTTCTAATACTCACAACATTTATCTGTGCTGGGACTCAGGCTTTGTCTATGCTACCAAGTTTTGTCGACTACACTTATATTGACATTGAAAAGTTGACTTAATAAGAAATCAGAAAAGCTTGTTCACACTAGCCCTCTCTGGCAACAGATGATGTCCACATTGGGGACACCATCATTGACCGTGTGAGCAATGCATTGTAGGTACATATCCCCCAGTGAAGGGTGAGAACTTCTGTTTGTGGGAAGGTGGAGTGGGTCATGATGCATCTTGGGACCTAACTAAATGTCCCATGATGCATTGCTTTGTCCCCCAGCACTCCCTGGGCTTCCAGCTTCCTTTTGTGGCATTTTTGCAATGGCCCTTCTCTGCTGTGCACCCCAGCATCTTTGTGAGAAGGGATGGATCCTGCACTGCTCTACTATATGCTCTGTTAAGCGTCAAGAGACATTGTGCACAGCAGTGCAGTGAATTGTGAAATCACTGACAGAAGACGACTTACAGGCATCTGACCTATTTATTTTTATATGTATATATATGTGGAAGATATACCTATCTCATCGAACAAGAAGGGACCTTGAAAATCATTGGGACCAGTCCCATGCCTTCACTAGCAGGACCAGGAACTATCCCTGGCAGGTTGTTCCGCCCCAATCCCTAAATGGCCCCCTCAAAGATTGAACTCATGACCCTGGGTTTAGCAGGCCAATACTCAAATCACTGAGCTATCCCTCCCCCGTCATGCTGTATGAAATGGATAGCAGCAACTTTACATTGCTTTTGACATTCACAGAGCAACTGCATAGGGTAGACTGTCACTTTTGGGCTAGGGAAACAAGCTCTGAATGGTGGGATCGCATCATCACAATCTCACTGTTTTGTTGCCAAAAGGTAGTTTTAGGCGACAAAACTTGGTAGTGTAGACAAAACCTAAGATTCAGTTGTGTGTTGATTACCTTGATGCCTTTGGGAGTCAGTGACTTTTTTTCTGCATCTACTTGCGTGGAATTATTACTTGAAAAAGCACCCCAGAGGCATTTTCCACCCCTTCTCAGAACATTCTACCTAGCAGCTCCTGCTGTTCACACTGGCACTTGTCACCGGCAAAACTTTTGTCTTTCAGGTGGGAGAGTGGGGAAGTTAACACCTCTGAAAGACAAAAAGTGTTGTTCAATTGCCAGCATGTTGACATAGCCTTAGAGGCACGTCTGTAATGACACAGCCATGTTGCTAAAAGTCGTGCAGTGTAGCTGCTGTCTGCCAACAAAAAACTTCCACCCCCAATGATCGGGGTTAGCTTTGTCGGCAGGAGAGCACTGTGGTCGTTCAATTGTAGGGTGACCAGCTGTCCCGATTTTATAGGGATAGTGCCAATATTTGCAGCTTATTCTTATATAGGCTCCTATTACCCATGACCCACTGTCCTGATTTTTCACACTTGCTGTCTGGTCACCCTATTCAATTGTCAGTATAGGCATAGCCGTAGATAACTGCATTATCTCTGCAGTTTACTGAGGATTGATGGATTCATAGAGTTTAAGGGCAGAAGAAACAATTAGATCATCTAGTCTGACATCCTGCAATACATAGACCATTAAATTTCACCCAGTCATCCCTGTATGTAGCCCAGTAACTTATGTTTGGCTAAAGCATGTCTTCTAGAAAGGCAGCGAATCTTGACCTGAAGACATCAAGAGATGGAGAATCCACCAACTCCTTCGGTAGTTTGTACTAATGGTTATTCACCTTCTCTGTCAAGTTAGACATTAGGAACAAATTTTTAAATGTGTCCATCTTTAACTTCCAATCACAGGTTCTTGTTATGCCTTTCTCTGCTAGATTAAAAAGCCTTTTATTACCTGCTATTGTGTACCCATGAAAGTACCTCTAAATCATAATCAAGTCCAATCTTTTTTTGATAATAAATAGTTTGAGCTTTTAAAGTCTCGCTGTACAGCAGGTTTTTTTTTCCAGCCCTCCAATAACTTTGGACGATTGAAGTTAATTTCAAATAATAGCAACACAAGACAAACCTTGAACCTCATTAGCAAAACTGAAGCTGCATTCAGCCCTCTAGTTGTTTTAAAATAGACCAGTTATGAAGGAGAATTACTGGAAATTAATTCCAACTACAACTGCATGAACATCATGAGAAAGATTCTTTATTAAATTTAAGACTGTGATAACCGATTTGTTTCACTCTTTTCAACTCAACCTTCATAATGCCTCAGAACACACGGTGGAGAGGAAATGAAGAGAATTTCATTGCTGAATATGTGAAAAACAGGCCTTATTTACATAGAGGTCATACTGAAGTCATAGAGATGAGAATCAGCCTATCAGCATGATTTTACCAGTTTTAGGGACCAGTGTGGAAAGAGAATGAATAACCTGCTAGCAGAAAATATGCAACAAGCTTTGATCCTTTGTATATCTATAGCATAATTTCTGAATATAATTGTAATACCCTAACTATGTCATGTGTTCAGGCAAACCACTTTTGAAAAGAGATTGAAAGAAGGCTACAAGCCCTGATTTGGATAAAACTTATGTGCTTGGTCTTGTTATTAGTCTAAGCATATGGGAAGCATAATTCACCAGCCATATTATGGAAAGTGCTAATCTGTCAGGAAAGTGCTATTCTGTCAGTGCACAGAAACATGCATATTATCCATAACATCAAATACAAAATTAAGATTCTATAACAGCACACATTACTTGTCATTGGCATCCTCATTAGCCGACATCTGTGTTTACAACTGCTTAGGCATCGAGAATGATCAGCAGGGATCAAGTGGAAGAGACCTTCATTACTCTTTGCTTTGGTTACAGATGATCTCCTGAAAGACACCCCTTTCCCACTAAATGCCACTGGAGTCATGGATCCATTTTCCTTCCAAATCTGGCTGAATGATCATCGTGGAGAAATAAATCAGAAGAAATCCTTGACCATGTTTGGAGACAACTTTGAGACAGAGGTAGAAGCTTTTATTTTTGTCAAGAGACATGGAAAAATGTTCAAAACCACAAATGGCAGTCAGGTACCCAACTCCCATTGGACATCACTGGGAATTAGGCGACCATTTCCATATCTGTTTTGATAATTCCCCCCACCTTTTTCTTATGTAAAATTAATAAGTAGCAAAATGCTATAAAAATTGTTCATTATACCCCATTCATTTCAGATAATATTCTTGGCACTGAGGCCAACTTTGATTTGTTAATCATGTGATTTCTCTCTTTAATCATAAAATAGGAGAGGATAAGGGACTGGTTGATTCAGGGGATCAGCAATGGAAGAGCCTTTCACGTCTCCATCACTAGTTCAAATGCAGTCCCACTTGAGAGTAAAGTTGTTAGCATCTGGTGTCTGTTCAACATACACAGTCCTCTACAAAGTGTGTAGAAAGTAACATGTCTTCCCTGGATTACTTAGAATCACACTCAGAAATATGAGACAGTTCCAGTGACAGAAGGCATGGAAGCGCTGTCAGAGAGATCAGTGCAAACAGAAGGAATAATAAGGCTTTGGAGGAGGAAAAGGAGGACACGGAGGGCCTGATCTGCATCCCTTTGAAGTCAATGGGAAAAATTCTATTGACTTCAACAGGCTTTGGATCAGGCCCCATGTGGCAGGAAGAGAGGGTGTTTGTTCCAAGAGTAGGAGGTGGCAAGAATAAAGATGCAAAGCTGAGAGAGGGAGGAGGCAAAAGAAACAGATAATTAAGGATATGGAGGAGCATAAGGAGTGGCAGGTGTGATCACTTCTCCTTTTATCGGTAGGTATCTTTAAGAGATTAGCAAATGTAACGTGAATTCCAACAGTGTACGTAAAATAATCTCGCATTCTACAAACACTTCCCCTAAAAATAAAATGTTTTACATACTGTAGGAAGATTCACATATACTTCAGTCCCTGGGATAAAATCCATGACCTTTCCCCCATTTTATGTTTTAGGCTGTAGTTTATGGAGAAGGAGTAAGTGAAGGAAGCAAAAAGAATTCTGATATCTGGATATGGCAGCTGGTAAGTGACATGCTTACGGACTAAGTGTGGGTTTGTATTTAGATCTGGAACAGCTCACTCTGTGAGAAAACTTCCTAGCCATGGGCAAGAAAAAAAATATTTTTGATTCCTTCTCTAAGACGACTCTCTAGCCCAGGAACCACCTGTGAGTTAATTTTAAACCAACAGTCACTCATCAGTGCTTGAAAAGTAACCCTTCTTCCTCCCCATCCCATGGTGGAATGGCCGGGGGTCATTAGCATCCCTCACCACATCCTGGATAGGGGTTAGATTCCTTCCAGCATCCTTCCCCTAGATCCATGGAGGACATACCATGGGCTGCAGGAATCTCTCTTCTACTGTCCCTCCCTGGCCCTACAGAGCACTTGACCTAGTTTTACACATGGACTTTTGTCCTTCCCATGGAGGAATCAGGTAGGGCTCTGAAGTTGATTTGCGTGGTTGTCTACTTAAAAGTGAAATAGTAGAGCCTCTCAGGCTCAGCAGTCCTTAATTTAGAGCAGGGATCATTAGACAGAAACTAACCTAAAGGATCCCAAAAACAAAGTAGAGAAGATTTGCAGCCCAGCAGAAAAGAGAACAGAAGAAAAAGTTCCCATTTATATAAGTCAGGCAGGCTGCCAGATAGTCCCACTAGTTCCTGTTCTGTTTAAATTTGCAGGGACTGACCATGAAATGCTAATTTTAAACAAAAAAAAAACCCCTCCAAAGGGACTTGTGTGTTCTGCTGGTAGAAGATACAGCAGACAAGACCTTGTTAATGCTGGCAAGAGTCTGGCATCTCAAAGTATCACTGTCTGACAGGATAGTGATGAGTCCATTTCAGTATACATGGGTTCCTATCAGTAATTTCTGTCAGCTCTCCATTGACTTGTGAACTGCTTTTCAAATCTCAAAAAAGAAGCTTGAAAAATACTCCAGGGGTCTAGCCCTGTGATTTTCAGGGAGGCATATCGATCAGCTGGCTGTTAGGTTAGCTGCAATGAATCAGCTATGGGGAACTGGAGGAACTATGAAATGTGAAGCTTTGTTTTTAACGTTGCTAACTCTCAGGCAGGGAAGATCTGCTAAAGTTTAAACAAAGGCCACACAGGATGGAGCAGTTTTCAAGCGTTATTTCTGTGGAAATGTTAGATTTTCCTTTTTTCTTTCTGCCAGGGACAGCACATGAAGAATTAAAAGCCAACTACTTGTTCTTGTCTTTCAGGAAGGCACATCTGTTGTTACTATGGATGGTAAAACACTGAGTCTAGCTGCTGATGACAGCCTGCTCATCCCTGCCCCGTCTAGGTGAGTGCAGAACAATGGTTCTATGCATGGTTTTGGCAACAGAAGCCCCAATTCCATACTGGTATGCACAGGAGACCTGTGAACATGCCTATTTGAGCAAGGTAGCTGCACAAAACTTCTAGCAAATAGACTCATTCACTACCTGCTAGGGTGTGTGTCAACTGTCACATCAGAATATAGCCCCAATGAATATAGTATCAGCATAGGCAATATTACTCAAACAAAGGGATGTTGAGGAGGAAATGTCATGGCGCTGACAGATCAGTCTAGATCCCCTCTTGAGGAGTCAGGGAGAGAAAATAGCTCTCACTAAAAGCATTGGAACAACCAGAAAAGGCCGTGTGTACAGGTAAGGTGGTGGGGCGCCAGAGCCCATATCCCTCAGAAGGGGACTTCCTGAGCACGATACCAGATCTAACTGGTGTATATGAGCACCTCCTATCTAGATGCCAGTTCAGGAGCACAGCTTTCTCCCATGTGCATTATCCTGGTGAGGAAAGGGGATCATGGCGTGGCCATCCCTAAGTAGGCTGCTGATAGAGAAGCCATTTGCAAAGGAGAGTTGGTGAGAAGTTTTCCAGTGGAAAATGGAACATATTTTAGTTGGAAGAATGTCATTTTCCTGCCAACTCTTGTGAAAAGTGACACAAGCACCCAGCAGAGAAAGCACTCCACTTCGAAAAATAAAGGATAATGCATGCACATTGGTAGGTGCAGCTGGGTATAGGAAGATGATAGTGATGACTTTTTCTTTCCTATGGAGGAACACTAGCCCAAGAAAAATATTTCTGATGCTGGATCTACTATATTAATATCCCATAACACTAAAAACCTTGTCTGAAGACTTGAAACCATCTAATTGTGCACAGAACTATAAAGTCAGGCCACTTATCTAGTGAGCTTAGTAATCTTTTTAATACATTTTAAATAGGATTTAATACAGAGTCACTGTGATAGATGTAACTTCTTATAGTGTTTTGGGTGGAAGTGGCCGCCATGTTAATAGAATTATAGATTTTTGGCTCAATTAACGACATTGAACGTGATTTTTGTGTGTATATACTCTGCTGTTATCTAAGTATTTCACTAAATACTCTGCCAGAGGGCCCCATACCCCCTTTACTTTGTTTTATAACAAGTGCTACACAGCATATTGCTACCCTTTGACATATGCCATCTATTTGATTAAATATTTTCCCAGTAGTGTATGAGCTCGTTCTATTGTCTTTATATTGTAACCTAAAAAATATTTTAGTGTCATGCAGATTTTTTTTTAAATAGTAACTATAATTTCTTACATTTATAGAAATATGAGGTAGCAAAATGTTGTTAGAGCCTCTATTTCATCTCTTTACAAACTCAGGATTGTTCTGGCTTTGAAATCATTTTGCTTCGACCCTATAAAACATGCTGTTTTCCATGACTACTGTTGGCCTCATTTTGTTTGTTAATAAAGCAGAGCAAAATCTAAAGTGGCCGCTTTTAATTTTGTCCTGACAATACAGTGCTGTCTCCAAACTATTCTCTATAAACATGTGATTCTTACACTCACTCACTCCTCCCTCTACTGTTCCCTCCTATGGTTTTTGAACCCACTTGTCTTACATTAGCCCCTGATCCTGCAATCTGATCAATGAGAGTGGGTCCATTTAGAATCCAATTGAAGTCAGTGGGATTAAGCCTGGCTGAAAAGGTCCACCCAGGCAGATCATATTGTATTAGGACCTTTAATTGTAGTCTCTTTGGGGCAGAGGTTCTCTGACTATGCATATGGACTGCATTTAGCACACCGGGCCATGATCTTGACTGTGGCCTCTGATCAATACTGTAATATTTTAAATACATTCAATATGTAAGTATACAAGTAAGAGAGATGGCCCTAAACCACAATACAAGATGCAAACATTCCTGAACTTTTAGGTGTTTGAAATCCTGGTTCAGATCTGGACTTTTTTAACTAAATTCAGTGCTCAGTGGAGTTACTCTGCTGCTACCCTTATGTAACAAAGCAGAATGTAGTCTTTTACCTACTTGAATATTTCATCTGGCTTAATTTGTGTCTTGCTTCCTAAACTCACTTTTGACCTCTCTTCTATCAGTGTCTGTGAAGAGTAACTCCTCTGAAGTCAATGGAATTACACCAGCATGAGAACAGCATAAGTGTGATCAGAACTAGGCCCCATTATTCTCCCCTGCATTACAAATATGTTAATATTTACATTATTTGATATCTCTCTCTGTATTTTTGAAGGTATCACTGGAAGAGAGAGGAAGGATGCATTGCTCTTTACATTACTCAAGACCCAATACGCAAAAGACCCTATGCCTAATTTCTGGGAACGTAAAGTAAACATTGATGGTCAAAAACTTTATCCCACATAGATAATTTTAAAGATGTTGCTGACAGGGCTGCTCAGAAACTGAATTACATGTCTAATAAAAAGGTTACAATGAAATTTTGGTTTCAAGCAATAGATCCAATTAAATGTAAAGCATGTATACTATATGCTGCATGATAAACTGACAACTATGAGCTATTTGCTTAAAACTCAGAAGACTCATTATTCCAAAAGAAATGTGAAACTGATTTAAGTAAAGCAGCCAAAATGTACACTTGATTTTGAAAGCTGAAGCTAGACAAATTCATCCTGGAAATAAGATGTACCTTTTTAACAGTGAGAGTAATGAACCATTGGAACACGTACCCAGGGTTGTGATGGATTCCCCATCACTGGCAATTTTTAAATCCAGGGTAGATGTTTTTTCTATAAGATTGGTGCTAGGAATTTGAGGGAAGTTCTATGGCCTGTGTTATACAAGAGCTGAGACTAGGTGATCACAGTGGTCCCTTCTGGCCCTGGAACCTATGAATCCCAATTACAGCAAATTAAGGACTTTTCCAAGTAGGAGTTTCTTCTAGTAGCTCAAGGACTTCATATGAGTAACGGTTCCCCACAGTGAGTCATGAGTGTGGCCCAGTGACTACATTAAAGGATTTAGCACTAGACCATACCTTTAAGTTACAATCATTTTGTGAGCTCACTGGTGCATGTGGGAGATATGCAGCTGTCACATACACAGTCCTGTACAGACCACTGCAGTGGGGTGGAAATGGGGCCGTCACCCAGTCCCCACTCGCCATTTTGCAGCATAAGAAGGGGCTGGTCCTAGGGGCTCCCCTAACACCCTTTCAGAGACTGCAGTTGTAGCTGACCCTTGATGTTCATGTTTTCAAGTAAATTAAAAGAGATCATAAAGATAACAGTACAGCTTGACCAGAGCCTATGCAAATCTGGTGGGGAACATACCATGCATATCAAGTAATACAATACTGTATGTTGTACGAAGTATGTATATCAACTGATATTGTGGCAATAGAACTCTAAAGCACACAGCTAGGCCTGGTTTTAGTTCTCCAAATGCCAAAATCTCATTTTAAGGTGACCAGCTATTCTTTCGGAAACCTGAAAGCGATACCCCCTGCTACTTCCCACTTGATTTTAACTTTGGAAATATCGGGCATGACAAGTGGTTTTCACTGGTTTCCTCTGGGGTCTCAAAGATTTTACATGAGCCTGCATATTGGATCCTTTTACAACTGAAACATTGAAAAACAAGTTAGTGAGAAAGGTGGTGTTATCAAATCTTAACATTTGTATGTTTGTGAAAGTCTAAAATTACTGTAGCTTGAATTTTTGCAATTATACTAATAATGTAAATTAAAAACAGACTGTTCCTGCCTATAGAGTTTCAGTATTTCTGCCTACCACCTACAGTGCTTATTAAACTGAGCGGTTATATCTCTTTTATGCTATTATTCATTCCTTTGGGGAGAAGATGTCAGATGGAATGACTAACCTTAACTTCTGGGAAAGGCTCACTCTAGAAGCTTTTCCATTAGAGTGCAGCAGAACCTAACTAATTCCCACTCACAGCTGGGAGATCCATTGTGAATAACTGAATTTAACTAATTAGGGTCCAGTCCTGCTGTGCTTGCACATGTGAGTAACTTTACCACATGAATAGTTCCATTAAATTCATTGGAATTACTCATGTGACTAAAGTTATTCACATGGTTAAGCGCCTGCAGGACTATCTCCTCAGTGAGTAAGGGACAACTTCTGCTCTCACTGAGGTCAATGGGAGTTTTGGCACTGTCTTCAGACAGGTTTTACCCATAAGGTGTTGAGCATTGTAGTCAGCAGGAGCAGAGGGTGCTCAGCACCTGGCAGGATCAGGACTTGAGTGATCAAACAAGTAAAGCAAGATAATAAAATATGCTTGGGCCTGCTCAAGCCTGGGAGAAAGATTAAGCCCTGTATATACCTTTTTAGATATTGTAATGTTTTCAATAATTTTCATTATAGTGTTTAAAAGTATATAAGGAAGTTATTGCTGTCTTTTATATCAACAATGGAGCCAGATCCTCCACTGATGCAAATTAGTATAACTTTATTGAAGTCTGTGGAGTTATGCCATTTATACCAGTTGTCCAGTTAAGTCTTAATATATAAGTAAATGTGTTAAAATGTGGAAACAATTAGAAAGGATGCTGACTAGCAAGATTCTACTATACATCAGCATATGACCGTAACAGCCTGGTCCCACTAAGCAACCACTGTGATAAAAAGGAGTAATCTCAGGTACAATAAGGAAGTCATGAGTACTCACCAACGTTTTCCAGTCTATTGGAACAGGCACAGTGAGAAAATCTTCAGTGGGAGAAGCATACGATTGGCCCCAGTGAAATTAAAGTGCAGTACAATTTGAACCAATAAAAAAGAAATCATTCTCTATGCAACATGCAGAATTCACTGATAAATAGTGGAGCCTGATTTTAAAAAGCACTGGCTAATTTTATCATTAAGAACATGTTTACTTGAGCTATGACTGGGTTAAGAGTAACCAAACCTCATGTTTCAGTGCATAAACTGGTCACTTGTAAAGGATCAGGAAAGAAGTCTTCCTCCTTGAGCAACAATTCAAGCATTGGTGAATGTTACTGCTTCCTCTGAAGCAGGGGTAGTCAATAGGTGGACGGTGGGCCAAATTTGGACCACCAGATGCCTTTGAATGGGCCCCAAAACCTTTTTATTTACTACTTATTTTTTCATTTTCTTCTTCTCTGAAGTGTGGACCTTGACTATACCTTGACCAAGAAATTTGGACCTTGACAAAAAAAAATAATTGACTCTCCCTGGGTTCTGAAGTGCCAGGTTGCAGGCCCTACCTGAAGTAGGATATCAGACCAGTCGGCCCAGTGTTCAGAAAATCTGCACTGTGGCAGAACCTTTGTCCTCTTCCACACTAAGAGTGGTAGGTTTGCTCACACATGGTTAATAGGTCTTACTCTTAGGCTATGTCTACACTAGAGAGCTTACAGCAGCACAGCTGTACCAATGCAGCTGCACTGCTGTAAGAGCTCTCATGTAGCTGCTCTATGCCAGCAGGAGAGAGCTCTCCCGTCGACATAATTAAACCACCCCCAACGAGTGGCAGCAAATATATTGGCGGAAGAAGCTCTCTCACCGACATAGCACTGTCCACACTGGTGCTTATGTTGGTGTAAATTATGTCGCTTGGGAGTGTGTGTGTTTTTTTTCACACGCTTGAGCGACATAAGTTACAGGCGTAAGTGGTAGAGAAGACATGGCCTAAATGTTGTATAGTGGAAGAAGTAGCCTCCCATTTTATAGAGTTAAAAATGCTCGTTGTACAGTGCTTTCAGCTCCCCACCCACACTCGCTTTATGGAACAGATGCATAGAAATCAACTTTCCCATTCACATTCGCATAAAGAGAGAAACTGAGTTATCTATGCATTTTAAGAAGGTTCCTACAAAACATTGAAGTGTTCATAAGAGCTTATACTTCCTACATGGATTTTTTTCTGGGGTTTTTGTGGCTACCAACCTAGACTGCATTTGAAGGAACAAATTCAAATTAGTTCCAGTTGTTAAGATTGTCAATCATGGTTTATTTCTAATTGATGACACAAATAGTGGTGGAACTATTCCTTAGCAGCACAACTTTCAAAATAAGAGCTGGTCAGACTCGAAGTAAAACAGAGCTGATGCATAAGCTGACTTGACTTAAAAGCAGTAACTAAAGAGTGAGTTAAATTTCACACTATATCTCAGAAACAAAGACAGGGCTGCAAAGACAGAGTGCAACCAAGCTAGCTAGTGGAAGTACAAACAGCTACTCCATCAAAGACATTCAGCAAGTCTAAAGGCACAATCCAAAACACACACAGAAGTCAATAGCAAGGCTTCCACTGATTTCGTTGAGTTTTTGATGGAGGCCTGACTCAAAGTTAGAAAAGGATTCAACATGGAACATCAGGGTTGGAAGGGACCTCAGGAAGTCATCTAATCCAGCCCCCTACTCAAAGCAGACCAATACCCAGACAGATTTTTACCCCATCCCTAAATGGCCCCCTCAATGTTTGAACTGATGACCCTGGGTTTAGCAGGCCAATGCTCAAACCACTGAGCTATCCCTCCCCCCGTATTGTACTTGAGTCTGCTACAGGGGTGGCTCTAGACATTTCACCACCCCAAGCATGGCGGCATGCCACAGGGGGGGCTCTGCCGGTCGCGCGGCTCCGGTGAACCTCCCGCAGGCATGCCTGCGGAGGGTCCGCGGGTCCCGCAGCTCCACCGAAGCCGCGGGACCCGCGGACCCTCCGCAGGCACGCCTGTGGGAGGTCCACTGGAGCCACAGGACCAGCGGACCCTCAGCAGGCATACCGCCGAAGGCGACCAGCAGAGCGCTCCCCGCAGCATGCCACCCCAAGCACGTGCTTGGCTTGCTGGGGCCTGGAGCCACCCCTGGCCTGCCAGGTGCTAAACAGCCTCAACTTCCATTGTAATCCTTGTGAGGACATGTAGCACTTCACAGGAACTCTCAGCACCTTTGCAGAATCAAGCACTGAAATAACAAATTTCAGAGCAGCAGCCTTGTTAGTCTGTGCCAACTCTAAGAGGCTAATTAATTAAGAGAAAAAAAACTTTTGTAGTGATAATCAAGATAACCCATTAGAGTTGGTAGCACAACTCCCAACTTTTCATGTTCTCTTTATGTGTATATCTCTATCTATCTTTCATCTGATAAAGTGGGCTATAGCCCATGAAAGCTTATGCTCAAATAAATGTGTTAGCCTCTAAGGTGCCACAAGTACTCCTGTTCTTTCTGTGAAAGCAATGTTGTACTTTGGTTACGGCAAAAGGCTGAGAGTCAGGACTCAGGAGAGCTTGGCTCTGTTCCTATTCTGTGACCAATTGAGGGGCATAACCTTGATTTTGTAAGTGCAGGTACTCAACCCATACTGGAGTGGCCCCTGGTGCATTTCTGAATAAAATTCTGTCCACCTTGCAGTGTGACCCCAAATGTACAGTGCACGGGAGGTCAAAAGTGTGGGAGCACCATTCCCCCATGTTCCTGCTTACAGAAAGATGCTATATTAATGTAAAGTATTACCACCATCATTCAGAAACAGCTAGTACCTGGTTTGGAGTTGCGATGAAAAATTTGAGGCTATTCTCAGTATATCTCAGTAAAATGGAATGATTGGAATGGTATAGTTCTCATCCAGAGCAATAATGCATTCATTCAGATGCTGGATTTAAAAATAGTTTATTTAAAAGACAGAAAGCCTATCATGTAAAATATAAAGCTTGCAACAGATAAAGCCTGTGTGTTTCACTTCCAGTAGATGTGAGCTCTTATACAATACTTGTATTTTAGGTTTTATAGTTTGGAGCCAGATCTGAAGTAGCCAATAATGCCAGACTTAATTTAAAAATTGGCAGATATTAATATAAAGCTTGAAGATTTAATTTATAATTTCAAGAGGTTAAGAGGGGTGAAAGAAAACACACACACAAAAAACAACTGAAGCCGTTTACTGTTAATAGACCTGGCACGATTTATACTAAGAATTCCAAAGACAGCAGTGCACTGAAAAATTGAACTGGTGATATAGCAAATAGGTTTTGATAAAGAAATGCAGACACAATAAAGGCTCCAAATTCCTTCACAGATGGCATTTGACTCCAGTTAAGAGCCATTATATTTTTGCTACTAGGGAGGTGCTCTATTGGAGGCGCTGAGGGGAAAAGGGGAACATACTTGCACACGTGATAGTTGTGTCCAGGAATTAGATGGTTTTGGGGAGAAAATATTAAAGAGATTCATCTGATAACAAAATGTCAGCTTCCTAGAGATGCCAAACCTGCTTACTTAATGCTCCAGTCAAGGATTAGCATTTGAAACAGAACGACAAAATTAATTCCTTTCTTAGTGTTAGCAGCTAGCTAGTGGAAGTACAAAATGTATTACACATTGGTGAAAAAAATTGGACCCCCTCCTCCTATGGAACTGTGACAGAATAAAATACGAACTGTTCTTGTAAGGGAACAGCTTCCATGCCAAGAACATATACAAGAGAAATGCCAAAAAAGAGCACAGGTATTTAGAAATTTGGTCACCTTCTCCAGAGTACTCAGAGGAGGATAGCTCACTAGCCAGCAAGCCAGAATTTTTATCCATATTCTTTGACTATTAACTTGATTCAGAACAAATAATGTAAGATGTAACTGTGACGGGTTGGATCACAGAAACTGCCAACTGATGTGCCAACACTACTTCTGCCCGTGCTTTCCCTGCCAGCTCAGGGCCCCAGCACCCTGTCTTGCTGAGCAGACACTCCCGTCTGCTCCAACAAAGACCCAGGGTCTGAACCACGTGCCCCAAAGTTGCAGACTTAACTGAAAGCAGCTTACAGAAGTGTTCTCATCTTTAACACTCAGATGCCCAACTCCCAATGGGGTCTAAAACCCAAATAAATCTGTTTTACCCTGTTTAAAGCTTATACAGGGTAAACTCATGAATTGTTCACCCTCTATAACACTAAAAGAGAGATATGCACAGCTGTTTGCCCTCCCCTCCACCGGTATTAACACTTACTCTGAGTTAATTAATAAGTAAAAAGTTATTTTATTAAACACAGAAAATAGGATTTAAGTGGTTCCAAATAGTAAAAGATAGAACAAAGTGAATTATCAAGTAAAATAAAATAGAGCATGCAAGTCTATGTCTAAGAAACTGGATACAAATAACACCTCACCAGTTTCAGTAAACTTCCTTTTACAGACTAGTCTCCTGCTAGTCTGGGTCCAGCAATCACTCACACCCCTCTGTTACTGTCCTTTGTTCCAGTTTCTTTCAAGTATCCTGGGGGTGGAGAGGCTGTCTTTAGCCAGCTGAAGACAAAATGGAGGGGTCTCCCACAGGTTTAAATAGACTCTCTCTCTCATGGGTGGAGACCCTCTCCTCTCTCTTATGCAAAGTCCAGCTCCAAGATGGAGTTTTGGAGTCACACAGGCAAGCCACACATCCAGACATGACTCAGAACTACAGGTGGCAGCCATTGTTCACATGCTACCTTGAATGTCCTCAAGTAGACGTCTTATGTGGATTGGAGCATTCCAAGATCCATTGTTCCTTAAGTGCTTCTTGATTGGAATTTGCAAAGTTAAGCACCCATTCTAAAGAAGCTGACCAACTGCCTTACAAAGCTTACTTAGAAATCAAGCAAGTTTACAGCCAATATCCATAACTTCAAGTACAAACATGATATATATGTACAAATAGGATGAATAGATTCAGTAGACCATAATCTTTACAAAAGATACGTTACATGGCACATGTAGCATAAAATATATTCCAGTTATGTCATATTCCTGTAAAGCATTAGAGGATACATCTTCACAGCAATTTTGCCATAATAAAGTTAAAAACACAAAAGGAACAATAGAATGGATACATTTAATCATATGCAGAGGTTCCATCAATTATAATAGTGCCATCGGTATCTGTGTCTTGGTACACAATATACAATGGAGGTAATCAAAACACAATCCTGCTTTGGTAAGTTTATTATGGGACTGTAGAACCACTGGTTGTCTACCTCTTGGTCTGGCAGTAAGTTTCCCACAGGATGACTACACTTGTTGGGAACCTTTTCTGTACTGAAGAAGAAAGTCCAAGCAGGAAAAACCCAGCGGACAATTATTGGGTGATGAACACTATTTTAACATCAGCGTGAATGTCTGAACTGAGTTTTCAGACTTCAATCGCCTTCCCACAGGTCATTCTTACCCTTCACCCTGGGAAGGAATTGGTGAGTGTTAAATGAAATTGAATGTATCTAAAATAAAATCTCCATAAACAAGGCTTGGATTCCATTCAAACCCTTAGGTGTTGGCTTATTCCCAAAGCTATGAAGGTGAACTACATAATTCAAAACAAATAGCTTCCAAGTGTAAATACACCTGTTTGATTAAACAATCCGTGTGCTCATTTCAGTGCTGCTGGCTGTACTGACCTTGTCTTTCAACAATGCATCTGTGAACTAGAAAGGAGGAGAGCTTGCTAGCAGTTGGGCAGGGAGCTGTAGGAAAGAGAAAATGAGCAGAGATTTCAGTTATCACTTGCAGCCATGAACCAGCATGGACCTATAACAGAAAACTGAAGGTGTAACATGGGGAGATACAAGTTATGCTAGAGGTGATGATGAATTAAAACACCATGCTAGCCACAAAGGGCCTGATCCAAAATCCACTGCCATTGACGTCATTGTTTTGCATCAGGCCAATAAGAGGAAACAACAAGAGAACTGATCCTTTTCCCTCTTTTGCAGAGAATCAAAGCCATCATCATAGAAAGAGAGAAATGTAGGGCTGGAAAAAACACAAGAGTTCATTTTTTCCACAGTCCTGCGCAGAGACAGAACCAAATAAACCTCAACAATCCCTGACATGGATGATTGGCAATTTTCAAGACAGGGTTAGTCAATGATAGGGGTTCCACAACTTCCCTTGGAAACCTATTCCATAACTTAATTATCCTTATCTTGAATCTCCCTTGCTGCAAATTAAGCTGATTACTTCTTATCCTTCCTTCAGTGGCTATGGAGAACAATTGATCACTTTCCTCTTTATAACAGCCCTTGATGTATTTGGTTACTGTTATCTAGTCCCCCTCCCCAGTCATCTTTTCTCAAGGTTAAACATGCCCAGGTTTTTTAAACCTTTCCTCACAGGTCAGGTTTTCTAAACCTTTTGTTGTTCTCCTCTCTCCAGTTTTTCCACAGCCTTCTTCAACTGTGACACCCAGAACTAGACACAGTACTGAGGCCTCACTAATGCAGAGTAGAGTGGGACAATTACCTCCCATGCTTTACATACAATACCCTTATTGATAAACCCCAGAATTATATTTGCCCTTTAGATAACTGCATTACATTGCTGACTCATTCAATTTATGATCCACAATATCCCCCAGATCCTTTTCAGCAGAACTACCACCTAGTCAGTTATTCCTATTTTGTATTAGTGCATTTGATTTTTGATGCCTAAGTTCAGTACTTTACACTTGTCTTTAGTGAAATTCCTCTTGTTGATTTCAGACCAGTCCCCAGTTTGTCAGGGTAGTTTTGAATTCTAGTCCTGTCCTTCAAAGTGCTAGCAAACCTTCTAACTTGGTGTGATCCACTCATTTCATAAGCATACTCTCCACCCCACTATCCACATCATGCTTGAAAACATTGACCAGCACAAGACCCAGGACAAAACACTGGCACCCAGTAGATATATCCTCTCAGTTTGTCAGTGAACCATTGATCACCCTCCAAGTATGTTCTTTCAACTGTTTATGCAACCACCTTATAGTAATTTCATCTAGACCACATTTCCCTAGTTTGCTTATGAGACTGTCTCTTTCAGGTATTTTCAGGTCATCTATTCAGTGACCAGAAACAAACACATGATTTGGTGAAAAATTTGAAATGACAAAATAAAAACAAGCCCAGACATTTTGCAGAAAACCCATGAAGATTCCTATTGTTCATTTTTTACTATTCAGCAAACATTTTCAAATACTAAATACATTTGGTAAAATTTGTATTGATTTTCAAAGGAGACAACCAAAAATTGACCAAAATTCAATATGCTGTTTGCTGAACACTACTGGCCCAGCTTTACTGTTAAATCAAGACTATAAAATTACAGATCTGGACTTCACATTACTTTATTCCATCAATTTGAGATCAAAGGACTGGGGAGGCGTGAGATAGGGGGGGATAAGTATTGTTTGCTAGTGACAGATGATTTATAAACCACAGTAATAAACTCTACTAATAATAAACCCTACTGTTTTAACACTAAATGTCACTGAAAATGCTTAGCAAGGTGCATTCACCCCTGAAGAGCGTACAAGTCTCCATAGGGGTCTGTCTCAGATGGACTCACTGAGCAGAGCTCATGGTATGAAGCAGGGGTTCCGCAGATCCACAGATTCAGTCTAAGGAGGTGGCGAAGCCATGTGGCTTACCTTGGAGGAGAGTGAGACCCCTTGAGGGTCTGGCACACTGAGAAGTTTCCTTCTAGAGACTGCTCCAAAGATAGGGCCATAGCTCTGATCTTCTGGACCTGTAACAATCCTTTACCTCTTTCCTGTTTGGGTGCCACAGTATGTGCCATACTCTGTGTTACAGAGTATATATGGCATTCTGAGCATCTTCACCTAATAATTAGTTTCTCTAAGTACCAGTAAGTTTTATGCCAGACCACGTGTTAAGCTTTTTCCTCAAATCACATTTGCTGCATTATAATTTAATAAGAGATAGAAAGAACTGATAGCAAAGGCCACATTATTTATGGCAGACATAGGATATATTTTGAAGTGCTTTGATGGAGCAGTTACCTATGTGTTCTCTGGGGGGTGGGTGCATTCCATCCACATATACTGCCAGACAAGCAGAAAAGCAGAGAACATTGCTGAGCAGCATGGCAAGGTGACTGCAGCGTGCTCCACCTAAAGGACCTCTGAACCTCAGAAATATGCCATGTAGGGGCAGGAGGTGGTTTAACCTATAAGAAATTTACAGTGAAAGATTAACTTACTTACCTTGTCTCTCCCATATCCTGGGAGCAAAAAAGCTATAACAAGGCAAACAAAAAATGTATTCCACAGCAGCACTGATTCTCCCTGCAAGCTTCCACTCCTTCAGAGGGAAGCAAGATGCAGGCTCAGAAAGCCTGACAGGGGAGCCTATGCACACACAGTTTTAAAAGTGAATATAGTGCTGGTGAAAGATGCCAGATTGACAGCCTTGGAGAGGGAAGTCCTTTTTTTATCCACAGAACAGGCAGTGTGGACTTCTAAGGATGCATCTACACAGGATAAAAAACCTGCGGCTAGCCCAGGTCAACTGATTTGGGCTCGAGGGGCTTGGGCTGTGGGACTAAAAATTGCTGTGCTGCTCAGGGTCAGACTGGAGCCTGAGATCTGGGACACTGCAAGCGGGGAGAGTCCCAGAGCTTGGGCTCTAGCGCAAGCCTGAACAGCACAGCAATTGTTAGCCTGAGCCCCACAAGCCCGAGTCAACTGGCCCGAGCCAGACATAGGTTTTTTATCCCTGTGTAGACATACCCTAAGTGGCAGTGAAAGCTTCTTACCTACCAATGGGTCTCCACCTGACCATGAGGGATCCACCATTAGTACTGTCCCCATGCTCATTTGATCACTGATCTCTTGGCTGAGGCTGTCAAGAAGTGTGCCAGGTTTCTATTATGTGGACAACTGTCTGCTGGGAACTAGACTGAGAAATAAATTATATTTCACATGGGCCTGGGAACAGCCATCTTCAGCTCTCCTTGCTCGCTAAAACTGGTATTTTTCACAGGCATCAAGATTCACACAGTTAAAACACACACAAATGGAATAAAATATTCTGAGAAACTGGGCTTCTTGGTTTATTTTCTACAAGTATTTGCACATCACTGTATTGTTTCATTAAACTATTTATTTTCCATATACAAATTTTTAATCATTTTGCATATAAATGATTTTCTTTTGTATCTATATTGGACCAAATTATGTTCAGTCATAATGGTGTTACCCTAGATTTACACTACAATAACTGAGAGCAGAATTTGGCTCGAACCTTTTCCTCCTACCCCCTCACCCCACCCCAACACACAGCTAAAGAACAAAATACTGGTTGAAAAAGCTCAGCACATGGAGACAAATTAGATTAAACAAATGCAGGGTATATCAAATTAAATGTGCTGTTTCTAATGTCCTGTGAGTTGTAGCTTTACTCTAATTGTAAACCCAATACAAGACAAAATTAAAGCAGCCTAAGTATTACTCTATTATGAAATCTCTGGTTCAGGGCTGGTGCAACCATTTAGGAGACCTAGGCGGTCACCTAGGGCACTGGGATTTCGGGGGGTCCATTTTCTTCGACAGGAACTGCGGCGGCTAGATCTTCAGCCGCCCTGGTCACCGCTGGCATTTAGGCAGAGGGAGCTGGGGCAGGGGAGCGCTAGGAGGGCTACCTACAGCAAGTAAGGCGGGGGGCGGCATGCAGGGGAACTCCCCGCCCCAACTCACCCCTGCCCCGCCTCCTCCCCGAGCACGCCATGGCTGCTTCACTTCTCCCGCCTCCCAGGCTTGCAGCTCCTAAGCTGATTGGCTCCGCAAGCCTGGGAGGCAGGAGAAGTGAAGCAGCGACAGCGTGCTTGGGGTGCTCGTGCGTGGAGCAGGGGTGAGCGGGGGGGGTGCCTCAGGGCAGAGGGGAGGAGCTACTGCGGGGGGGGCTCAGGGCAGGGGCACGGAGGGGGCACAAGATGAAAGTTTCACCTAGGACGCGAAACATCCTTGCACCGGCCCTGCTCTGGTTACAGCTACATTTGTCTTTGCAGCACTACTATAAGCTATTAACCTTGCTCAATGGAAAAGTGACAGCTTCCAGGATGGTAAGACCTTAAGGAGACTGACTGGCTGGACACAGAATCATAGAAGATAAGGGTTGGAAGAGACCTCAAGAGGTCATCTAGTCCAACCCCCTGCTCAAAGCAGGACCAACACCAACTAAATCATCCCAGCCAGGGCTTTGTCAAGCCAGGCCCTAAAAAACTTCTAAGGATGGAGATTCCACCACCTCCATAGGTAACCAATTCCAGTGCTTCATCACCCTCCTAGTAAAATAGTGTTTCCTAATATCCAACCTCGACCTCCCACATTGCTCCTTGTTCTGTCATCTGCCACCACTGAGAACACCCTAGCTCCATCGTCTAGAGCACGAGTTAGGACAGCAATGAAAATACAATTAAGAAACTAATTCTTGTTCTTTTGGAATCTGTTTGAGTGCTTTGTAATTAAAACTTGAATGATGAAGTCCAAAGGAATTACTTTGGTTAACTCTCTTTAATTCCCCTGTCTGAAATAAGTACTTACGATAATTTGATGCCTTTCCACCTTTAAAGTTTATTTTGCACCACTGAAGTCAATAAGAGTTTTCCCACTGACTTCAGTAGGTGATAGATCAGGTTTGTTAGAGAAGAGGCAATATAAAAGGAAGGAATTTGATACCAATAATGTGACCCATATTCATTTTTATAGAAGTCCAGCAAACAGAAATGTAAAAGTACAACTCATGAAAATAATATTTCAGGAAATTAGGAGTTAAAACTAGCTTCCTTAATTCACTTATGGAGTTGACTTCAAATAAACATAGTCCCTAGGATCTCATTTTCATTTATCCTACATCAAAGTCCTTAGAAAAAGATGTTGGGAAAGGGGCAAGTAGCTCTTCCACATACATATCTCATTTCTTACCTGCTCCCACTTGGGTGTCTGACCTTGTGTTTGGGAAAAGAATAGAAATTATCCTGTTTGAAGTTATCTGCCATGAGGTCTTAGACAAGCAGGTTCATGCTGTGTGGATTTCTATGGCAACTACTGAAAGTCACATAAGTGTGCACTTCTTAAATATAAAGTCCATGGAGATGATTGGGTACAGCACTAACACCACAAACACCACTCTGGCGTGGCTGAGCGGAGAACCAGGCCCTGTTCTATTACAGGAATGTATCATGCTTACCAAGAGACAACATTATATAGCAAAAATAACTGCCTACATTCTGTAGTCATAGTCCATGAGCCACGCTCATGAAAGAGACAGAGAGCCAAATGCTGTGGAGCATTTCTTTTAAGGCTGTGTCTACACTAGAGACAGATGCAGCGGCATAGCTGCAAGATCTCTCATGGTGCAGCTCTATGCTGATGGGAAAGAGCTCTCCCACTGACATAATTAAACCACGTCTGCTGAGCAGCCCTAGCTATGTCAGGTAGAGAAGCTCTCTCACCGACACAGCGCTTTGCATACTACCATGTATGCCAGAGAAACTTATGTTGCTCGAGGGGGGGGGTGATTTTTCACACCCCTGAGCGACATAAGTGGAAGTGTAGATATGGCTTAAGTCCATTGCAATTTGGGTGCAGGGGAGCCACAAAGGTGCATGTAAGTTCAAAAAGTTGTTTGTCCAAAGTATCTGGCAAATAAATACTTACCAATATATTAGCAGGACCTGGAGCAGTTCACAAATAATTTGCCAACTAAAAGGGGGCTAAATTAGGTATAAACATTGGGCTAGAAGCCAGCATGCCTCATCCTCCGCCCCAATGGATGTAGAGCCAGTGTAGCCAGCCCCTACATCATCTCTCACCGCAGCCTCCATTGCAGTGGAGATTTGAGGCGAGGGGACACAGAAAGTAGGAATGCTCCAGCAATCCTTGTGTTGTCCAGTGGTCACTAAGGTCTTATCTGTGTGGTGACATAATTCACACTATGGGTGGCGGTGGGGGGTATTTCTAAAGCACACTAATGTGTTGCATATTAATCTTTCCCTGTTGACCCTGCTGGCATTCACTAAAGCAGCAGTTCTCAACCACGGGCCCAAGGCCCTCTGGAGGGCCGCAAGCAGGTCTCAGGGGGTCTACCAAGTAGGGCTGGCATTAGACTTACTGAGGCCCAGGGCAGAAAGTTGAAGTCCCGCTGCCCCAAGCCTCGCCCTCCAGGGCTGAAGCTGAAGCCTGACCAATTTAGCTCTGTGGGGCCCCCTGTGGTGTGAGGCCCTGTGCAGTTGTCCTGCTTGCCACTCCCTAATGCAGACCCTGGCTTTTATATGCGGAAAAACAGTTGTTGTGGCACAGGTGGGCTATGGAGTTTTTATAGCATGTTGGGGGGGCCTCAGAAAGAAAAAGGATGAGAACCCCTGCACTAAAGGCTCCCTAGTGCACTTTAAGTACATTAAAGCATAGTTGGGAAGCTTTAGTGCACACCAGGGTCTACACAGACCAAATAATGCACAACATGTTAGCAGGGGCAGCTTCAGGCACCATTGCACCAAGTGTGTGCCTGGGGCAGCAAGCCAGGGGGAGGGAGAGGCTGCTGGTCGCTGCGGGGGCGGCAGTCAGGGAGCCTTTGGCGACATGCCTGCAGGAGGTCTGCCTGTCCCACAGATTCGGTGGCAGTTTGGCAGGTATACCAAAGCCACGGGACCGGCGGACCTCCCGCAGGCATGCTACCGAAAGCCGCCTGACTGCTGTGCTTGGGGCAGCAAAATACATAGAGAAGCCTCTGCATGTTAGTGAGCTTTAGAAATCACTCCTGGAGTATTCATTGACATACTGCATAGACAAGCCCTCAGTGCTTGCAACAGATCTGCTTCATTCTGGTTCCAACTGGGCTGTGCAAAACAAGAATTTCACTACACCTTGCCCTGGCTCTGTCTGGAAAGTTTAGCCCTCAAAGGCACAGTCCTACATACCACAATCCCCACCTGGCAGATGGCCCCTTGAGGAACATAGCCAGACAGCACAGATTCAGCCTAGGGCTACTGTAATTTACAATGGGCCAGGACTGACAGAACAGGCTCCCAGATCAGGTAGATGCAAAGTCTTTATTCATCAACAAAAAGTCACAGTTAAACAACTCTGTCTTACATTGCACTCTACAGGGATCATTATAGACACCAAAAAAAAGCTGTTTACCTTTACACAGACAGCTGAGAGTGGGAATTTTATAGCGATAAGTAAAGCTCTATAGAGTAACTTGGTTTTAATATTCCCTTTAATTCTCACATCTATTTCAGGCCTCCCTTAAAACTGCATAGTATTAATTTATTCAGGAAAGCATACTAGTCTCCTGCCAGAAGTTCTCTCCATTAAGTTGACATTACTGTCATTTTGTGGAAGGCCTGAACAGATGTCCTTCTTCTGCTTAGGATTATTATTCAAACAAAGTTGCTTTGAAAAGGGAAAGGCAGATCTTTACAGTTAAAGTAAAAAGCTCCTGGAAACAAGTATTCTCTGTGTAGTTCACAATATATCCCCTCACCTTTTTATTTGCTCAAACAATGGCAAAGCACCATGCACAAATAACACCAAGGATATGGAACTAGTCACAAAAATTTAAGGGGCCAACTTGGATGAAGTGGGTAAGATCTTCAGCTGACACTACCACACCTGGGGTAAATCAGCATAAGGATTGAGTTCAATGGCACTATATCAAGTTACATCAGCTGAGGATCTGACCCTATGTGTTTTTAGTGAGGGGAACTCTCTATTTTTCCTCTGCTGCACTGGAAGAGGGGGCAAGATGTAGGGGCTTGTTCAGGGGATGTCAGCCTTCTCCATGCAGCCACTGGAGCTCTCTGGGCATTATCATGGAAGGCAAAGGGAAGACTGGGCTGATCTAGGGAGGAGCAAAGTCAGAGCTTGTGCAGCCACATCTGTGTCTACTTGTTGGCCATTGTTCACCATGAGCAGAGAAAGCAGGATCATTAGCTGGAGAACAACTCCACTGGCAGGGTGTATTCCTTCCCCTTGACTCCTACAGGGAACACCTCTGCCTGTCAGGCTGTGCACTGCAGGCAGGATTTGTCCATGGGACATATTCCAGTACTCTTCACACAGTTCCCATTGTCTTCAATGAAGGTATTGCCTGTATAAGGACTACAGGACCACGTCCCTAAACATCTTATAGAAGAATAGCCATTTTCTGCATTCCATACCATACAGAGCATGCAGGTTAGGTATATATCAGCATATCTGCATGCCCATAGGGCTCTTGCATCAGGATTCTCTGTGTTCTTGGAGAAAAATAAAGTTAGGCCTTTCCTTGTGCTCAGGCTTTGGGGCTCAAGTGTTAAGAAAAGAGCTTTCCTGGAAAAGCATCCTGCTTCATATGAATTATAAACAAAACCAACAGCTCTGTAGTGCAAAGCCCCATTGTGCTGGTCTCTGTACAAACATCATAAGAGACAGGCCCCACCCTGAAGCTTACAGCCTAAATAGACAAGACAGAAAAAGGGAAGCACAACAAAAGTCATGTCAGTTGTGCATTTTTGAAGATCCTATCTGTGTTTGTTTTTCCTTTCAGGAAGGGTGTGGCTTGTCTGTGAGGGGGAGGGTTAGTGTGGGATGCGTAATCCTTATTCTGAACATTTATCCTATTCTAAATATCAGTGACTACTTGCCCTCCTGAGTTAAAAAGAGTCATCTTGTATTACAAATCTGATTCTCTGTTTTGGATACTGTGAAATTGACTATCTGCCTGGGGAAAATGTTTTCAGTACACCAGAAATGAGCAACGAAGACATTCCTGCCACATTCATTGCTCTCCCATCAAGATCTTGTCAACTGATATCCAGTGTCTGATTAGTGATATTCTGAGATGGAACAGTGCCATGGGGTTCATATAAATCCTTCCATCTATATCAGAAGTGTTTCTGATGTCTTTCCCCCCACCCAGCACTTATCTTTATTTTAAACACAGTTTTCACAACTGTCACTGTGGTTGTTTGATCCATACATTGAGTATACTTGATATTGTAATTGTATTTACCTTAAAACATCCCTAAGGATCAGTCCTTGTTCAGGCTCAGTAGTTTATTCCAAACCTTCTCTATTAACCTTGTAACCTCATGCACTTTTAATGCTATCACCACTTGGAACCTGGCATTTATTGATCACTTATGACTCCCAACTGATTTCTGTATAAGGAATGTATAATGAGATTTTACCCAGGCTAGTTTCAAGTGATCCATTACAAGATGATTCCACATTCATCATTGTTGGGGAAATATTCTTGTTATCCGAGGTAATTTTATTTTTTGCCCATATTTGTGATCTCTCAGGATCCATTTCTATAATTTCTTTGTCCTCCCTGGTATTTGCAATGTGTCTCGATATGATGTAGTCTGCCAATTGAATGGGTGGGTTATTCTTTATATTATAAATAAAGTTGTTAAGACATTTAACAATTGTCTCTTTCTTTCAAGGATTTAAAAACCTTTGTAAAGAGGAGGGTAATTAATATTTGTTACTATAACACAAGACTCACCCCTGCAGTGCCTCCTGCTGGTTTCCTGAGAATTTGCTCTTTTGCCAGCTCGAGAGCACCCTCTGCCAGCCAGCATCCCACTTGCCGCTGACCCCTGTGTCCCTCCCAGACCCCAGTGCCCTTTACCCAAGGGTTCTTCCCACTGCAGCAACCCCCAATCTGGGTTTCCCCACTCAGGGGACCCCCCTATCCCCATCCTGCCTCAGTGGCTACTGCCAGTCACCAGCTAGCCCCTGTTCACTGGGGCAGACTGCAGTCTGTAAAGGCCACTCATCATTGCAAGAGGGGTTTGGACCTGCTGCCTTGGTCAATACCTGGGCTGCCTATCTGTAGTCCCAGTACCCTTCTGGGCCTTTAACAAGGCCTGCAGCCTGGGGGGTTTCCAGGCTGGAGCACCCCAGCTCCTCTGGCCTTCCCCCAGCCCTGCTCCACTCTAAGTACCCTATGAGCTCCTAAGCAGCCAGGCCCTTCCCTCTCTAGAGGCAGAGAGAGACTCTCTGTGACTGGCCTGCTGCCCTCTTATAAGGACCAGCTGGGCCCTGATTGGGGCGCAGGCCCAGCTGAGGCTGCTTCCCCAATCAGGCTGTTTTTAACCCCTCTGGGCAGGAGCAGGGTAACCACCTCACTACACTTATATATGGTAACTGTGTTAAATGAGTTGCCCAAGGTTACAGTGACTCACTGGCATAGTCACAAGCAGAACCCAGATAACCAGACTACCAGTCCCCTGCTCTAATCATTAGGCCACTCTTCCTGTCTAATGAAGTCAGTCTTACACTGATCTCTGAAGCTCACTACATTCCTCGCCCCCCCCCCCCCATCCCCATGTATCAATACATGACATTTTTCTTATATGATCTTTCTGGCAGTTTCCATCCATATGATCACTCAGACCCAAGCCTTTTTTTGAATTCATGTTTCCAGTAAGATTGTGAAGGGCACTATATCAACAAATGTTTCACTGAAGTCCAGGGGGTTGTTTCTGCTCTTAGCTACACAACCTCAGTTGGGAGTAACTCCATTGATGTCATGGAGTTGCTCTGGATTTTCACCCATATAAATGAGAGCAGTATGAAAAATGATGAAAGGTGAGATTTTCCTCTGAAAAGCTGAGCTGAGACTTACCAATTATCACGAGACTGCATCTGCAATAACATCATGAGCCTGTAATAAAATTGTGAGAGGATCCTTTTCTTGATCGTTATCTTGTACTGTGACATTGTCGAAGGAAAAATTGGGTACGCTAATATTTGACCCTGCCCCCACTAATTGATAATTTTCCATAGGAACTTAACAAACCACCTGCCATACCATATCCCCATTTTACCAGGTCCTTATCATTCCTGTCTTCATCTTCTCTGGAGAGGACTAGCCCTCCCAATTGTGGTACCTGTACAAGCATCAAGAGGCAGTATGCATTGGTAGACTGTATGTACAAGGTAAATCTGAACACTTACTGCAGCAGCTATTCCCCTAAATTATATCCTCCAAAACTATATCACTGCATCTCTGGAGTCTTTAAATCATAATGTCAGGACTTTAGTAACTCAGCCAGAGGTTCTGGGTCTGTTACAGGAGTAGGTGGGTGAAATTCTGTGCCTTGCAATGTGGAAGAAGTCTGATTAGATTATCGTGATGGTCCCTTCTGGCCTTAGAGTCTATAATCTGACCTCAAAGTACTAAAAGACTCCTTGTAGCACCCAGACAATATCCTAAGCCTGAATACACAGAAGGTATTAGGATCTTAACTTCTATACAGTGTCTTAACTTCCATTAGTTTCAGTGGAAGTTAGGATCCTAAATAGAAGTTAGGAGCCTAACCTCTTTTGAGCATTCAGTCTCTACTGCTCAACTTGTCACCTCTCATTGCCTCTTCAGAGAAGTTCATTAGAATTGTTAAGCAAGGCCTTCCCAATGTAAAAAATCTTCAATGACCATTGTCAACTTGCCTGTGTCTGTCCATCTCATCTCTTGTTTTAATCCTTAAACATTTCCCACAAGCTATAGCGTTCTGGTTTCTGGAAGATCTCAGTTTTTTTCAGTGAATGTCACACACATTAGCAAGCTTGCCTTTACCCAGAAATAGAAAAGACCTTTTGATTTTCAATGTTTTGAAAAACAAAAACATGTCATGGTGCTATAACAGGCTGCAAGCGTTGGACTGAATCATACCAGCCTCTTAGTAAATGTTGATCCTGCTGGAAGGGAGTTTTCTGGGTTCTGCCAGCCATGAGGCAGGTGGTTCTTTGTTCCCTCCATATATAAAGGAGGTGGCTCTTTAGAGATGGGGGTCTACACTGTGCGCTGAAGTAGGAACCCTAGGAGCAGCCAATTCTGAAGGGAAGGTTTGATCTGAATCTTGTTGTTATCTCACTGTCAATTCATTTGACAAAGCCAAACTTTAGGTCTGACTTTGCACTGCACAGCATGTATATTTTCTTTGAATACATAGGGGGAGGCACCTCTCACAAATACCCGTGTAAAGCTCTGTTAGATGAGGCATCTATAAAGCCAAAAGCATACTCACGGTTGATAACCCACATGGTAGTTGTGTTTTCCTTAGAGTCTCAGCTTCTTGAATCCTGTGATTACATGAGAATCTCATGTAAAAAGAGTTTTTCTTTCATGAAAAAAGAGTTTTTAGTCCTCAGGAATTCAGAGACAATTTTGGAAATGAACTGTAAAGGCTTAAAAACCAGAAGACAAAAGTTAAAAATATTAAATTTAGGGTTCTTTTCAACATTTTGTGATCTTTAGGCCAATCTCATGATGCTAGGGCCTGACTCCTTACTTTTAAATGTTTGGGGCTGGCTAGCTGCATCTTTATTTAATGTCTATATACTTAAAAAAAAATTCCAAATGGAGGAATATCAGGAATCCATAGAGAAATCACTTTTTGTGTTTTGTGGGGTGAGGAGGAGGAGCTCAGCCTACTCATCTTCTGATACTGACACCCAGTGAGGGTGTAACAGACAAGGAGACAGCTATAGAGATGTTTAGCAAAGACAAAAACTCCCAAATGAATATGAGCTAAAAGTAGCTAACGGATAATTCATGTTAATGCTGAATTATAATGAATAAATCAGACATCAGTAAAGTAATTCCAAATATAGCACTGAAGTTCCAGAGGCCATATATCAAAATTTCATTCCTCAAAGGGCAATTTGATCTTCTTTCAGAAGAGAGTCTAAAAAACACAAACTGTTAACCCTAGCTAGGACTTTTCAGAATCTTGCTGTTCTGCTCCTTTCAACACTGCATGGATTTGGAAGTGTTCCTAATAGTGATGTTCTGAGAATGATACTGACTGATTGTAATACTTCTGAGATTAGATTGCAATCCCACCAACCCCACACATTTGGAGTAATCCCCACTGAAGTCAATGGAGCTAGTGTGGATTTATATAATTGTAAATGGTGGTCAGAACCTGATTTAGGAAGTACAGGACCCAGTCTTACAAATCCTTACGTACAGTACCAAAGTACCACGTGTGCTGTCCCACTGAAATGCAGCCAGAGCTCTAACCAGCAATGCCTGTTCCCTAAAGGTGGCAACAGGCAGCACCATCATTTTCCATTTTCCAAGCCTCTCTCAGACCACACCTACCTGCAACCCAGCTAATGTGGGATGGGAAACCCATTCTAGCAGGCCCCTGGGCCCCTACAGAGTATTTTAATAGGAAAAGCAGGAGGATTTCCCAGGTCACAGTAAATCAGACCCTAGCAGAAGGCATTCTGTGGAAATGCTGCTAACTATGATGCCTTGGGCTAGTACAAGGAAAAAAAAGGCAAACATTTATTTAAAAAATGTCATTATTAAGCTTTAACCATCAGCAGTTAGCTTGGGTGACGGAACTATATACTTCTTAGGTGAAGTTTATCCCTACATAGAGGGCCTATGCATGATTTAAGTCCTCCAAATTATGCTTAAGCAGCTGTCAAGGGCTGCGTAAGACTTCTGCAGGCCATTTGTAGGTGATTTCCCCTCTCATGCAGAAAAAAATCACAACTCTACAATATTTCTTATTACCACCAGCTCTGCTATTGGTAAAAGCACAGAACCATGGGACTGCACGCTCCAAACCAATGAGTTCCATATAAACCAGAGATGTCCCATGGACCAGCATTCAAATGTGTGAGGAAGCATTTAGCAAAAATCTTCCCCACATGTCCAAAATGTCTAGTGGACATGAAACATCTAATTTAAAATGTTTCATCTTGTCCTGAGCTTCAGGAACAGGGTTTCTATTGTTATTCTTTCACACTCTAAAATTAATGTTTTGTGATTTTCTTTCTTAAGAAGTCCAGATTCATACCAAAAAGAAAATAAACAAACAAAAAAACAACCAAAAAAAAAACAAACAAGCTGAAGGTGAAATCCTGGACCAATTGAAGTCAAAGGTGAAACCTTAATTGACTACAGTAGGGCCAGGATTTCACCCCAAATCTCCATGTAGCTCCTAGACATTTCTATTCATAGTTTTCCCAGGGCACCTTAGCACCATGATCAATGCTTTACACTTCCACTGTTTTTTATAGACGTTCAGAAAGCCTAGTACCCCTATGACAGGGTTCCCTCACAAATCGCAGCGCCTCCTCCTGGGTGTCCTGGGGATCAGCTCTGCCAGGTGCTTTGCCCTCCTTAGCGGTCTCTCTACCCATCTTCTCCTCTGTCTGCAGCCTCTCTCTCCTTCTTTGAGTGACTTCCAGCTTGTGGCTTGGCTCTCCATCCAGGTCACTAAGTTCCTCCCTTTCCAGGGAAATCACAGTCCTTCCAGACTAGCTGTCTGGCTGATGTCTCCAATGTCCTGTACCACTACTCAGAGGCTGGTAGGGGAACCCAGGATTGCCCTCTACACTAAGTTCAAGCCCAGGGATCCTATAACATGCAGCCAAAGCCTGTGCTATCTTAGTCCTTGCTGCTGTTTCCCTGGGATTCTTCCCACAACACTGGCTCTCATCTTCACTGGGTACACCAGCATCCCAACTCCCTCCTCTTAGGGAGTAACTGCAGCCTGCCTTTCCTTCAGTCCCCTCCCCGCTCTTGGCTACTTGCGGCTTCTCGGCTTTTTACAGGCCCCTCCTGTTCCTGCCCAGCTGCTCTGCCTCCTTGTGGTCCATATCTCTCCCCATGCTGGCTGCTTAATTGTTCATTAGGCTCACCTGGCCTAATTTGCCTCTCAGGTGCCAATGTGGGGAATACACCACATCACAACCCCATGGGACTGGGCCCAAAATTTTTGTATGGCTGTGATGTATCAGAGAAGTAACTATGAATAGCATGATGTGTTCACTTTGGTCAGTTTAGAGAAAGGACATTAATGAGTTATAAGGCATTTACCAGATGTTTCCACATTTAGAATTTTAAAAGTTAAATCCTAGAACAGGGTTTCTCAAACAGGAGTCACTGCTTGTGTAGGGAAAGCCCCTGGCGGGCCAGGCTGGTGTGTTTACCTGCCCTGTCAGCAGGTCTGGCCGATCACGGCTCCAACTGGCGGCAGATCGCTGTTTGAGAAACCCTGTCCTAGAATCTCCACAACAATGGTGATAATGAAACATCTATTACAGCAGGGATTCTCAAACTGGGGGTCGGGACACCTCAAGGTTATTAGATGGGCAGTCTTGAGCTGTCAGCCTCCACCCCAAACCCCACTTTGCCTTCATCATTTATAATGATGTTAAATATATAAAAATGTGTTTTTAATTTATAAGGAGGGGTCGCACCCAGAGGCTTGCTATATGAAAGGGGTCACCAGTACAAAAGTTTGAGAACCATTGTTTTACAGGGACTATACAAGCAGCCTTCTCTACTGGAAAATTTGGCAAGTCAAGCAATTTAAGTGGCTGAACCTTTGCAAATGCCTTCTAAAGAAAATAATATAATATTAATTAATTGTCAGTACTTCCACTGCACTCTCTCTCTCAGAAGATCTTAAAGCACTTTGCTAACCATGAAGTAAGCCTTATATAATTCTCCATCACTGTAATTCTTCAATCTTGGTAAATTATCATCTCTATTCTACAGATGGGAAATTGAGATATTAAAGGGATGCCTATACTGCAAAAATAGGTATGTTCTTAGCTCCGGGTAGCTAACTTGGGTTGAAATAGCACTGAACACCAGCTACTTGTTTTTTAACTCAAGTTAGCAGCTTGAATTCAAACTTAGGCTCCGTATAGGTTTTATCGCAAGCTGCCAACCCAAGTTGCTGAATTAAGAACACACCCTTTTTTGCAGTGTAAATATACCCTAAGCTTTTAAGCAACTTACATAGGGTCCTGCAGGAAGTCTGTGGCCAGCTAAGGAATAGAAGACAGATCCCCAGTCCTAGGGCTTATTCATAACACCATCTTTCTTCACAAACACTTGAAGTCAAAGATCAGCATGGGCTTGGATGGAGTACTTCTGCAAGTCACATGGTCCCTCTTGGAACAGTTTCACTGGGAGGATGGGAAGGGCAGTTTGTTTGGGTCATCTGGAGGATTATTTACATTTTTTCTCATCTTGATGTGACTGCAGCCCTTAACTCAGCACATAGACCTTTCTGTTTCCATTTCTTGATAAAACAAGAGATACCAAAAAGTGCTTAGCACTCTCAGGCCAGCTCTCATATCTAATACGTGAAAGTTAATATGAAGCCTCTTCACTGGAGTAGCTCGTGATGCTGAAAAGGAGGCAGCAGCAAAAGATGAACAGGTAGAAGAGGCAGAGGAAATAGAGGCTCGAGTAAGGAAGGGGAAGAAAATGACAATGCTGAGGAGAAAGAACATTATACTGGCTGAGGGAAAGTCCTTACAGGAAACCAGATGATAAGTGTGGCGATCTGGAGATGGTTTGGAATGTGTTGGTGTTGGAAACAATAAGCTGTAGAAAGTAGGATACAAAGCAGCTCAACTCCATATTACTCAAACTCATTTTAAATAAGGAGACAAAAGCCTGGCATTGTAGGAGAAGTACCCAGGGTCCATGATGAAAGAAACCCATTACCAGAAGGGTGCCACTATAATCACTAGTATAATTGTGCAGTTCAAAATATTACTGGGAAGAGAATGATAACACCAGATGAGGGCACAACCAAGCCAGCTGGAGCTCCACAACACCTGACCAACACCATACCCACAGAGTACAGCTGGAATCCTAAGGGGGAAGAGGCAGCTGCCCAACCTTAGCCACTGCCTTTTGTCGCGTGGAGATACTGAAACGGCTCTGTACATGCTGTGAAGCCACAGAGTTTGCTGCTTTATCACTGCTTCTTGTTGTTCACTTAAAGCTACAAAGAACAGACTTTTCCCAATTCTGCAGTGGTTGGGAAGGGACAGCAGCTTCCTCCACAGAGAAGCCACAGAGCAATTTGAAGGGGCCATGTGTAGTATGTACACAAATGCACTGACAAGAAAAGCAGCTTTCGAGTCATTAGACAAAATTACACGTCAGTCTATATGCTTTGCCCAGCCATTATCTAATGTACTCTAATCCGCTCTTGAATTAGTGTCATTGAGTCAATTAATTAAATTAATAGAAATAGCTACAGAGAAAAGTGTATCCCACTGGTGAACTGAAGACCATTTTCCTCTCACAAAGGTTTGATTCATGCAAAACCCATGGTCTGTAAATGCATCAAAATGGCACCACAATACAGCTGAAATACAGCCTGTAATTTACAATAATATGAACCTCTTTCTAAATGTAAAGCCTATGCAGGGTTCTGCAGCAGCAAGTGCAAAAGAGAACATGCTACTAAACAGAGGCATAGGACCTTACCCTTAGCCCAGTGAATTAAATGGCAAACTCATTAACCTCAGTGGCGCTGGATCTGACCTGTAAAAAGAGTCCAGTTGCTACAGTTGGATTTATCACTTTCCTGGTTTGTATGATAGATATTTATTTAATTTTTCATTTGGAATCACTCCTGCTCTTCTTAGAGGCTGTTCTTTGTAAAGTCAGTGGGGTTACACAGGCTCAAAACAGAGTCTGGCCCATCATCTTATGAGGGTATGTCTACACTGGCAGAGTTACACTGCCGGCATTTACAATGCCGCTCAGAGAGCACTGAAAGGAAACCGCTGTCGTGTGTTCACACCATCACCTGCCTGTTGAAGTCTATGGATTTTGCTGTGTTACTTTGTGACTAGTTGCTCCTTAATCTAAATCTTAATCTCCCCTTGTAAGTATTCTCACACTTCTTATCAAACTGTCTGTACTGGGCTATCTTGATTATCACTTCAAAATTTTTTTTCTCTTAATTAATTGGTCTCTCAGAGTTGGTAAAACAACTCCTACCTTATCATGCTCTCTGTATGTGTGTGTGTATATATATCCTCAATATATGTTCCATTCTATGCATCCGAAGAAGTGGGCTGCAGCCCACGAAAGCTTATGCTGAAATAAATTTGTTAGTCTCTAAGGTGCCACAAGTACTCCTGTTCTTTTTGCGGATACAGACTAACAAGGTTGCTACTCTGAAATCTGTCCATAATTGATGTTATCTTTTGACGTTAACATTCCAAAACACCTCAGAGAGGGTCATCCTCTCCTGGTTTCAATTTAATCACTGTCTTGTCTTTAGGGGTGCCAGCCTTCACCTCAGGGTCCTCAATTTTCCCTTCCTTAATTATGTATGCATGTTGATGGTTCTCTGGTGTTGTTAAATCTCTTCACTCCTTGTTCCTTGACCATCTGGCTTTAACAATGGTCTTCAAACTTTATCTTTTCCTGATGCATTCATTCCTCATCCACACAGCCTTTTACAGAGACCTTCAAAGGTATAGCAGCAGTTTTTATGTTGAGCAAGAAAGGCATTGTAAATTAAATTTTACTAAATCTTGTAATCAAAACAGTTCACATTGTGGCCCAGGCCTTCAACATTCCTCTAACATAGACACAATACAAGATCCTGTCTCTTACTTACTAAACCTTAAAACAACTATTTAACTAGAGTTCCTAATTTATAATACATATAGGAAACCATAGTAGACATTATAACTTATCCTAAAACAAAAGGGTGACCATCATCAGTCATAAGGATTGTTCTGATCTGGCCCTGCCTTAACGTAAGTACAGACACTGGCAGTCTGTCAGAGGCATTTCTGTCCTAGAGGGTCATTCTTTTCTGCTATTCAAAAAGGGTGGCTGGCAGGATGATCAAATCGTACATTAATTCTGATAGTACAAATATAAAATCCTGCTCCTACAAGTGGAACTCTGCTTTTGGGCTCAGGAAACAAGCACTGAGTGGTGGGATCACATTGTCATGCAGATTTGAGATGATGAGCAGTGGCTGCAGATCTTTCGGATCAGGAAAGCTACATTCATGGGACTGTGTGATGAGCTCGCCCCAACCCTGCGGCGCAAGGACATGAGAATGAGAGCTGCCCAGCCACTGGAGAAGTGTGTGGCGCTTGCACTGTGGAGGCTGGCTACTCCAGACTGCTATCAATAGGTTGCTAACCAGTTAGGAGTGGGAAAGTCGACTGTTGGACTCATGCTGACAGACGTGTGTAGGGCCATTAATCGCATCCTACTCCGAAAGACCGTGACTCTGGGCAACATGCATGAAATTGTGGATGGTTTGCACAAATGGGCTTCCCTAACTGCAGAAGGGCAATAGATGGCATACATATTCCAATTCTGGCACCAGACCACCTAGTCACAAGTACATTAATTGGAAAGGATATTTCTCAGTGGTTCTCCAGGTGCTTGTGGATCACCGAGGGTGTTTCACGGACATTAACGCAGGCTGGTCCAGAAAGGTGCATGACGCACAGTCTTTTGGAACACTGGCTTGCAACCAGGGACTTTCTTCCCAGACACAAGATCACCATAGGGGAAATCAAAATGCCTGCCTCCTCCTTAATGCTGTGGCTTATGAAGCCATACATGGGGTACCTTGACAGCAGCAAGGAGTGATTCAACAACAGGCTGAGCAAGTGAAGAATGATTGTTGAATGTGCCTTCATCTGTTTGAAAGTCCATGGGTGCTGCCTATATGGGAGGCTGGACCTGGCCGATCACAATATTCCTATGCTTATAGCTGCGTGCTGCACACTCCATAATATTTGTGAAGGGAAAGCTTCTCTCAGGGCTGGACAACTGAGGGTCAGCACCTGGAGGCTGAATTTGAACAGCCAGAGACCAGCGCTATTAGAGGGACACAGCATGGGACCATAAGGATCAGGGATGCCTTGAGGGAGCAATTTGAAGCTGAAAGCCACTAACATTTGTTGCTATGCTTGGGAGCGCAGTGCTTGTAACGCTAGGAGGTGATTGTGATTGGTGCAGACGATGCATTATGAAGGTTTAAGATAATGCCTGTTGCTTTGCAGGGCTCTCTTTGCTTTCAGTTAAAGGAACAAAGATTGCTTTCAAACCAACACAATTCTTTTATTAAAAAACAACAACTGGAAAAGAGAGACAAACAAAAAAAACCCACATCAGCATTGAGGGGCAAGGGAGGGTCACAGGAAGAGGTGGGATCCTGGGACGGTTAAAGATTTGTGTATGTCCAGGTATCATATCCAACCTTCTCCTTTGGAGTACAATGCAGGGGGTACTGTATTTCAGCAGGGCTAAACTGCAGAGGAAAAGGTGTTGAGTGCAGTGGGTACTGGGAGTCTGCAGGGCTGGACTGTAAGTGGGGGGGAGTGGAATGCAGCGAGTACAGACTGGAGCCAGGAGGTTGATAAGAGTGTGTTGGCGGTGTCTGCAGGGCACCTGGGAAAGAGTTTTGCAACAGCGGTTGCAAGGGAGGGCGGACACAGAGCTGCTTGGTTTGCAGTGCTAATATCGTCTGGAGCATGTCTGCTTGGCTCTTTATAACGTTTAAGAGACGATCTGTGGCTTAGTCCTGGCATGCCCTGTTCTCCTTTCGGTCCCTCTCCTTGCTGTCCAGCCACTCCTTCAATTCTTGTTTTTTGGCCATGGAGTGTATCACGACATCACACAGAAAGTCCTCCTTAGTTTTTCGTGGCCGCTTTCTAATTCTGTGCAGCCTTTCAGCCAGTGATAAAGAGGGAGGCTGGGCACCCAGGGTCATCTCTGTGAAGCCAAAACACAACATTTTACAGAAGCAGTATTGTTTGCAACACATAGAACACTGATTCAGTGATTTCAAACACAGCCACTATTCACACACCTGTCACTAACTGGCTGACCCCTGGCAAGCACACATGAGCCACAAGACCCCCAAAGCGGTGAGTAGCCGCAAAGGCAGGGGAAATCAGTGTTCCTGGACCCTACTGTGCACTGGGCATGTGGCTCTTGGGGAGAGCCAGCACTGTAGGGGTGTCTTATAATCATTCCTGTCTCCACATTTTCCACAGGCTGTTCATTATGGAAGATATCTCGCTGCTGAGGGTGAACAGGAAATCGAGGGAGGGTTTTCTCCAAGACTGCAGCTTCCTCCCTGGCCCTTATGCAGCTCACCTGTGTGCAGCAATGGTCCTCCCACCCCCCACCTCATGATGGCAGAGTTGCGCAGGAAAGTTATTGTTAATGGGGCAAGAAACAAAGCAGCTCTGCTGAGGAACCTGCGGCAGCGGATTGCCCAGTATCTCCACAAGAGTTTCCTGGAGATCTCTCAGGTAGATTCTCCATGAAATGAGGGAGTCAATGAACAGCCTGTTCCGCTGCTCAGACTAGGCATGTGGTGGTACGTGCATCATACAGACACAAGCCTGCTTTCTGCAACCCTCCTGCCCCCAACAACTCGCTTCAGCAATTCCCAAAATCAAAGTCACTTACCAGGGGCCTCCTTTCCTGTTTGCACTTCCCCAACATCTGACAGCTGTGACTGGCTAGCCTCCTTCAGGGTAAACAAGAGGTCCTGGCTGCATGCATCTCTGACCTCAGAGTCATCCTCTACCTCTGTGTCCCCTCCCCCTCCACATCCTCATCCAAGATTTCCTCCTCCTGACTCAGTCCACTCTCGACTGGCATGAGCGCCAATGAAGTATCTACAGTGGCCTTCGCAGTGGAGGTGGGGTCGCCACCAAGTATCGCATCCAGCTCTTTGTAGAACCAGTACCTCGTGGGCGCAGCACTGGAGCAGCGGTTTGCCTCCCACACTTTGTGGTAGGTATTCTGCAGCTCCTTCACTTTGACCATGCACTGCAATGTGTCCCGGTCGTGGCCCCTTTCTGTCATGCATTGTGAAATCTGTCCATAGGTATCACAGTTCCTATGGCTGGAGTGCAGCTGGGACTGCACAGCCTCCTCTGCCCAAATGCTGATCATAGAATCATAGAATATCAGGGTTGGAAGAGACCTCAGGAGGTCATCTAGTCCAACCCCCTGTTCAAAGCAGAACCAATCCCTGGACCTGATGAGGTCCAGCAGCTCAGCATTGCTCCAAGTGGAGGATTGCCTGGTGCGTGGCAGGCATGGCCACATGGAAAGATGCACTGAGATCACTGCGAGCGTCACCAAGCAAACAGGAAGGGGAATTTCAAAATTCCCAAGGAATTTAAGGGGTGAGGCTCACGGTTGGTCACCTGAGGGCAGGGCAGTAGAGTTCAAACTGATGATCAGAGAGGCAAGAACAGGCATTGTAGGACACCTCTTGGAGGCCAGTTGCAGTGCTGTAATCACCACGGTGTCTACACTGGCATTGTAGAGCTGTAGCCCCTGTGAACAAAGCTGCATGCCTTTTGTTGAGATGGGTTGGTTTTTTTTACAGCGGTGCAACTGCATAGTTTCTGCACACTACACCTCAGCAGTTGCTGCTTTACTGTGCAGAAACTTGCCAGTGTAGACAAAGCCTGAGTCTATAAAAGTGATAGGAAAATTACAATTCAAAAGTTCAGTAACTCCTCGCTTAACATTGTAGTTATGTTCCTGAAAAATGCTACTTTAAGCTAAACAATGTTAAGTGAATACAATTTCCCCATAAGAATTAATGTAAATGCGGGGGTTAGGTTTCAAGGAAAAAAATTTGCCAGACAAAAGACTACAGATACACATACAAGTTTTAAACAAACAATTTAATACTGTTCACAGCTATGATGATTGTGAAGCTTGGTTGATGTGGTAAAGTTAGAGGGTGGAAGAGGGTGGGATATTTCCCAGGGAATGTCTTACTGCTAAATGATGAACTAGCAGTCGGCTGAGCCCTCAAGGGTTAACACATTGTTGTTAATGTAGCCTCACCCGACAAGGCAGCACCAATGGAGGGAGAAGACACAGCATGGCAGAGAGAGACAGAGACACACACCATGTGTCTGTGTGAGTGAGAGAGATCACATCATGTGTGTGAGAGACACACACCATGTGTGTGTGAGAGAGAGAGAGATGCACATTGCCCCTATAAGTACACTGACCCCACTCTAAGTACACTGCCTTTTTAAGTAGATCAGCAAGTTGAGACAGCAGCCGCTGCCAGCAAGCTCCCTCCATCCTGAGCCCTGTTGTGTCCCCCACCCCGCTCTGTGGAGATTAGGTAAAGGAGTGGTGGGCAGGAGCAGGGGACACCCTGACATTAGCACCCCTCTTCCTCCCCCTGCTCCGCTGCACAGCAAGCAGGAGGCTCCCAGGAGCAGCTTCAAGGCAGAGGGCGGGAGCAGCACATGGCAGTGGGAGGAGGGACACCTGAACCGCCCGACAATTGATAGCCTGCTGAGAGACTTCCACACAGGGGACTTAAGGAACCTGATGGTGGCTGCCGATCCACCCTGATTCCAAGCCCCCCACCAGCTAGCTCCAATGGGCTGCTCTTCCTGCAAGCAGTGGACAAAGTGGGCGGCTGCCAAACGATGTTATAAGGGAGCATTGCACAACTTTAAACGAGCATGTTCTCTAACTGATCAGCAACGTAGCAATGAAACAACGTTAACCAGGATGACGTTAAGTGAGGAGTTACTGTATCTTGAACCTGATAATTGCTGATGAGAAGTACTGTAGCTCCTAATATGTACCTGATGCACTCATAGGCTGCACTGTCATCATTTAGTTATTGTTCCTGACACATATTCTAGAAGAGCTCAGAGTATTTGAGATGAAAGTAATAAAAACACCTGTTAGCACATTTAAAAGAATAAATACAACATCAAAAGAATTAGAAGTGGTGAAACATTAATATAAATAACAATCTTCTGAGTGCCTTCTCGGCTGGAGGGACAGGAAACTAACTAGTACCAGATGTGCCCTTGTGACACATGGCCAGAAAGCATTAAACATCCACAAAATAAATAACCCTCAAAAGACATGTGAGGAGATAATGTGTTTTTTTTGGTGTATTTATATATGTTTGAGTAGGGTCGACAATGTTATCAACAGTCCATGTCTATCCTGTAGTCTGATAATTCAGAGGTCAAAAGAACATCCTCACATTTAAATGTATTGTAAACATGGGATATTTCAGTATTCATCTCTTTGAAATGTACTGCCAACGGTGGAGGAACAAGCAAATGGCCTATGTTAATTTGTATAGCTAAGTACCAGTGATGGACCTCCTTCAAAGTCATCCAAATTACCTTTTGTTTCCTGAAAAACTTCAACTTGTCAAAAGACATGACATTGTATAAAAGATCCTTGGGTCCCATTTAGGTGCTATGAATCTGCACCTAAATAAATTGAATTCTTGTCTGTATGTACATTGATCTTTTACCCATACTCTCTCTCTTGTTTTTTAATAAATTTTAATTTAGTTAAGAATTGACTGTAGCATGTGTTTGGGTGAGATCTGAAACATTCATTAACCTGGGAGGTAATGTGTCTGATCCTTTGGGATTGGTAGAACCTTTTCTTTTATATGATGAAATAAGATTTACAGAAATTTTCATCATATTTGACTTGGGTACCTGGATGGAGGCCTGAGGCTGGATCACTTCAAGGCAACTGTGTTGTTTGGACTTCTGAGTAACCAGTAAGGTAATAAAGAAACTGTTTTATGCTGACTTGGTAAATCTAAGTATTGGAATATCCACCAGATTTATGGGGATTGTCTGCCCTATTCTTTGCAGTTCACCCTAATCGAGTGACCACAGCTCGCTCCCCATTAGGAGCCCGGTCACAACCCTCGAGTGGGTTATCTAAACTGGACAGATTCTAATGTATTAAATAGAGTCACAACTAAGAGTGACTCAGCCAGGGGGGGATGGGAGGAAGGTTGGAGCAAGCTAACCTGCATCTCAGTGTGTAAGTGTGCTGGAGAATGGAGGTCAGTATTAGGCACAAAATCTATGGAACACCATTAGTGTGTTTGTGTGCATGGTCATTCTTTAGCATCTTTTCCTCACCAGTGGCTTATATAGTGAAATCAATGTAAACAAAAGTAGCTGTAACAGAGCTAAGCATTCCCTACCCACTGAAAGTCGGTCTCCTTTGAAAATCCCACCCATTGCTGCTAATAAAATACCAGGTCATAACACGTCAATAATCCATCATAAAAGTTCTATCAGTCCTACTGGTGAGATGTTACTGGATGGCCATGTCAAGACTGTAAGATCTCTGGGCCAGGGGCCATCTTTTGTACAGTGCTTAGCACAATGGGTTCCCGATCCCCAACCGGGGCTGCTTAGTGCTGTCACAATACAAATAAATAATAATATAACTGGGCAATGAGATTTCAGAGACCGCAGCTACTTGGAAAGTGTGAAGAAAAGTGATGAAAGCAATCACTTTCCATGCTTACTGAAGTCAAACAGAACTGAGAAATCTTAGGCCATGGCTACACTGGCGCTTTACAGCGCTGCAACTTTCGCGCTCAGAGGTGTGAAAAAAACACCCCCCTGAGCGCTGCAAGATACGGCGCTGTAAAGCCTCAGTGTAAACAGTGCTGCAGCGCTGGGAGTGCAGCTCCCAGCGCTGCAAGCTACACCCGTAGAGGATGTGGAGTATGTACAGAGCTGGAAGAGCTCTCTCCCAGCACTGGCGCCGAGACCACACTCAAAACTTCAAAGCGCTGCAGCGGCAGCGCATTGAAGTGCAAGTGTAGTCATACCCTAAGTCAGTGAGATGGCCCTGCAATTAAGCAATAGTGCAAATACAAGACATCCTGCAGAAGGTGTGCTGTATTGTCTTAGAAGGCAATTTAAACTCCCTAGGGAGGGAAGAGCAAGTGACAGATCAGAATGCCCACCTAATTAAGAAAGGTTAGCTGATTGCAGTTGAGAGAGCTCCACATTTTGCAAAATTGGTTTCTCATTTGCAAAGAGCTTCAAAATGTGGCACCTTTGAAACATTTCTCCTACTTGTAAGCAAGGTTTTCTAAACAGACCTTTGTAGATTTATCTAGGAAGTAAGATAGCACTGGCAGTATCCCATAAACAATGCCCTTAATTAAATACTAAACAAAACAGACTGAAGAACTCCATAAATATTGATATGCCACGTGAGGGGTTGACCGAAATTAACAGGGTGAAATGATCTTTGACGTTTAACAAATAAGTTTTGCACTCATACTGTAACTAGCTTTCACGCCGGTACAAGAGTAGGGTTTGGAATATTACAGACCGAGAAAGCTGACTCACAGTTGTTGGTACAAGCAGACATTTGCAACTGCTAACCTTATTCTTGATCTTAGTTTGTATTATAGTCTTAAAACTATCAGAGGCCCATAACATCAAAATATTGTATACAGTACCATTCCTGAAAGGTGCTGTGGCCTCTAATCCCTACCCTATCCCCTTCACTGGCTGATCAGTACATAAAAAACATTGTTGGATTGTTCTTAATTTCAAGCCATACAGCAAATTTACCATATGTCTGCAAATTTTTGAGCACTTAGCTCTTTATAGAAGGAGTGTACTCTCTACAGATTGGAAAAAACTCTGAAGAATACAGAATATAATGACTTTAAAAAAAAAAAAGCCAAACTGTTTCATAAAGTTAAACCTAGAAGCCCCCTGTGTTGTGAATGGCATGGAGGTCTGAAACTGTACACAAATGATCAGAATGATTGGCCATTTCTCTTTTTTTCTTTCTTGAGAAAAATTATCTTAGTTCATGAATTTTCTAATTTAATTTTCCAAGTAGTTGGGGGGAGGTGGGGAATTGTTAAAAGAAATGGTTCTACAAATGATTCAAGTCAAATCTTTAGGTCAGATTTTAGTATGTTTTTCCACATTTAATAGTGTCTTATTCTATGAGCAGGCCTGGTAATATTCAAATTAAGGGTCTCAGAATTTGCCCCCTAAAGTCATTTGTTCAAATTCAGTTTCTTTAATAATATGCTTTGAGTTGTTTCCTCTTTCTTAAATTGAACTTAATGATTTAAACGTTTTCTAGTTGGGGGCTGGATGCCTCAGGAGATTGATAATTGCGATACAGAACCTTTTACCTCAAGGTTTCTAGCTCAAATCCAGACTGTAGCCAAGACCCCACAAACATTTAGGCACATGAGTAATTTTACTGATGGGAGTAGTCTAACTGAGTTAGGAACACTTCTCAGATGTGTATGGGTATGCTTACTATACAGAGACTATACTGGCATAGCTATGTCACCGTAGCTGTCTACACTGACAGACAGGGTTTTTCCATTGGTGTAAGAACACTACATCCCTAAATGATAGTTAGATCAATAGATTTCAGAGTAGCAGCCGTGTTAGTCTGTATCTGCAAAATGAACAGAAGTACTTGTGGCACCTTAGAGACTAACAAATTTATATGAGCATAAGATTTCGTGGGCTACAGCCCACTTCATCTGATGCATGCAGTGGAAAATACAGTAGGAAGATATATATACACACAGAGAGAACATGAAACAATGGGTGTCACCACACACACTCTAACGAGAGTGATCAGTTAAGGTGCGCTATTACCAGCAGGAGAGAAAAAAACTTTTTATAATGGTAATCAAAATGGTCCATTTGCAGCAGTTGACAATAAGTTGTGAGGAACAGTAGAGGCGGGGAAATAAACATGGGGAAATAGTTTTACTTTATGTAATGGCCCATCCACTGCCAATCTTTATTCAAGCCTAATTTAATGGTGTCCATTTGGCAAATTAATTCCAATTCAGCAGTCTCTCGCTGGAGTCTGTTTTTGAAGATTTTTTGTTGTAATATTGCGACTTTTAGGTCTGTAATCGAGTGACCAGGGAGACTGAAGTGTTCTCCAACTGGTTTTTGAATGTTATAATTCTTGACGTCTGATTTGTGTTCATTTATTCTTTTACATAGAGACTGTCTGGTTTGGCCAATATACATGGCAGAGGGACATTGCTGGCACATGATGGCATATATCACATTGGTAGATGTGCAGGTGAACAAGCACCTGATGGTGTGGCTGATGTGATTAGCTCCTATGATGGTGTCCCCTGAAAAGATATGTGGACAGAGTTGGTAACGGGCATTGTTGCAGGGATAGGTTCCTGGGTTAGTGTTTTTGTTGTGTGGTCTGTGGTTGCTGGTGAGTATTTGCTTCAGGTTGTGGGGGGCTGTCTGTAAGCAAGGACTGGCCTGTCTCCCAAGATCTGTGAGAGTGTTGGATCATCTTTCAGGATAGGTTGTAGATCCTTGATGATGCACTGAAAAAGTTTTAGTTGGGGGCTGAAGGTGACGGCTAGTGGAGTTCTGTTATTTTCTTTGTTGGGTCTGTCTTGTAGTAGGTGACTTCTGAGTATGCTTCTGGCTCTGTCAATCTGTTTCTTCACTTCAGTAGGTGGGCATTGTAGTTGTAAGAACGCTTGATAGAGATCTTGTAGGTGTTTACCTCTGTCTGAGGGGTTGACTTTGCTGCGTCTACACTGGGGATTAGGTCACCATAGCTGCTCTAGTCAGGGGTGTGGATTCTTCATACCCCTGAGCAACTCAACTAAGTTAACCTAAATTTTCAGTGTAGACCAGGCTTAAATGTTTGCAGGATGGGGGCCTTAGACCAAAAGCTGTTACCAACTGTTAAATATTTGACATCCGTTGTTAAATATGTAGATGGTGTGAGTTTCCAATCCAAAGATGTTTCACATAATAAATACATCACACCCATGGCACCCTTGTTGGCAGACTCAGATGAGAGGCCAAGGACTTTTGGGTTTGACCCTGAAAGATGCCAAGCACTGTTGGGAAGTGCTGAGCACTCTCAGCTCCCATGGAGGCCCATGGGAGTTGAGGGCTCCCAGCATCTCACAAGAATGCTCAGCATCTTGCAAGGCTGTGGCATAAATGGGCATGGAGACTGAACATCCTTCTTAGGCCTAACTGTGGTCCTTTTGAATAAGGATTCACTATAGGCACATTGGTTAGAGTGTATAGGAAATTTTCACTGCCTTTGCCTGTGCTGGGAAGTCTCCAAGGCTGTTGAGTTTGGCAGCTTCCCGAGTACTGAATTCACACACACACTTTTAGAAATAAAGGCTCCATACGGTACAAAATATGTGCAGCATGGGAAATGGCAGTGCAAGCCTGTTTGTACCTTCCAGTCCACGTGAATCAGCTCATCGACATGTCACATTTTATGCCCATCAGATCCTTGGTCTCTGGTCAAACTTTTCAACAAGGGTGCTAAATCCAGTTAGCAGCAAGAGTGTGATGGCAATTTCTGTGAGCGTGGAACTGCCATCAGATGGTCACTGACTTTCAGCCAATAATTTTCACTATAACAGTTGGACTTTTGGTTTCTTTCTGAGCAGATGAAGTTATTATTCAATATTTATGTTACAGTAGTGCCAGAAGCTCTAAGCAGGATTGGGATCCATTTTACTGGGTGCTGTGCAGACACATACAATCCCTGTCCCCAACAGCTTACAGTCTACGGCCAACATTCCCATGGCTGTGCTTACACTGAGTAGCACCTTACTCCACCAGCAGTCTATGGAGTAAGGTAGGTACTGCTTGTTATGGATAAGGGAAAGCCTTGGCTACACTAGAGAATTGCAGTGCTGGTAGTGGCTTTACAGCACTGCAACTTACTCCCCGTCCACACTGGCAAGGCACATACAGCACTGTATCTCCCTGGGTACAACACTGGCTGTGCTCCAATGGACGAGAGGAATTAAAGAAAACAGTGCTGGTGACAATGATTAATCTTACTACGCCGTAACTGACCTCCAGAATTTTCCCATAATGCTTTTAACTAAAGAACTCTCTTTGTTTTGTTATGATGCCTCTCTTTGTTTTGTTGGGAACTGGGGGGTCCCAGAGCTGCTTATCAAAAAAACAAACACAGCTACTGTTTGCTCAAGCAGAGGCAGGCAGGGAATGTCCACAGCTAGTGTTTGCTTGAGGAGAGAAACGGGGGGGGGGGGGAGGAGGGGGAGGCAAGGAGTCCCTAGGAGCAGCTGCTTATCTGGTCTGAAGGCTATTTGCATTTAAGAGTGAATGAGAGAGGGGTGGGGGAGGGGGTCAGAATTTGCAAGGCAGCTGCTGACAGTGTTGGCTCCAAAAATCCACTCACTCTCTCTCCTCCACGCTCCCTGTCACACTCCACCCCACCCCCGCTCTTTTGAAAAGCACGTTGAAGCCACTTGAACGCTGGGATAGCTGCCCATAATGCACCATTCCCAACAGCGCTGCAAATGCTGCAAATGTGGCCACACTGCAGCGCTTTCCCTACACAGCTGTACGAAGACAGCTGTAACTCCCAGCGCTGTACAGCTACAAGTGTAGCCAAACCCTTAGAAAGACAAGTGACAAGCAAAGTGTCGGTGGAGAAGGAATCAATCACATATATAGTTTTTATATCCATCTTTTATTTGCATTTTCTCTCTGCTAATTACAAATATACGATGTGCCAACCATCTCCATCTGCCCGTCAAACCATCATTAATTGTTTTTTCACCACTCAACTAGATTGTGGAGGAATTGTTTTTAAAAGGTTTAATCTTGTTTTTTTGGGGGGGAGATGAAATGCTATTGAAAGAAATCTACAAGTGTGGAGCTGTTGATTTCCTATTCCAATTGATTAAAGTGTGGCCTCATTTTTTATTCTGCCATCTTGCTTTTAATAAACCTGTGCCCTGTGGTGTTACTGACTTTTACAAATCAGTTTCTCAGCCATACATCAATCTTTAAACAGTGCATTCAAGTTTTATTCTTCCTGAACAGGTAATAATGATTTTTCACTTATTCTTCTGACTATTTTGGTCAAACTAAATTACAGCTCTCTTCCCTAACATGAGCTCTGGCTGATTCTAAATACAATACAAATGGCTGGTTACCTTGTCACATTAAGAATTTATATATATTTTTATAGGTTTTAAAATGAACTGTATAATTCAATTAAGGAAAGCTCATTTAAACCATGTTAAATCAGTTTTATCAGGTTTTCTCCATAGCTTTTATGAACTTCAGCTCTAATATATAAATATCACCTTTAAAACAGAATAATGCACATTCATTTGCTTTCATCTGCCATTACATAAAATACAACAAACCTTTTAACACAGAGAAGTGACTTGGCCCATCATCTGAAAGACTCACTTTGAAAACTATTAACCAGCTTATGAATAAAAATTAAACAAAACAAACTCCATTGAATTAATTCAAATTGAAATAAGAACTATATTTATATATTTATATATTACAATACTTCATAAGAAGACAGTGTGCTGGTACTTAGGGTGCTGCCACACCCTTGGCTTGAATTAGTAATAACAAACACAAAATACACGGTTTCCATCATCCATCGCACTATGAAAATGGTCCCAACACCTCTGTAAGAAAAATGGTTTGTAGTTCACACACTGAGACTTGAGAATTCTGGATAAAGTTCTTCTTGGCTCTGCCACAGACATCCAGTGTGATCTTGGCAAGTCACAAACTCTTTACCACAGTTCTCCAGATGTCTCATAGGGATAATGGTAGTTCCTTTCTCCCACCCTTTGTGTGTTTTTTCCATTTAGATTGTAAGGGTTTTAGGGCAGGGACTGTCTCTTACTAAATGTATGTACAGTCCCTAGCACAATTAGGCCCCAGTTTTCATTTGGGCTTTTAGGTGTTACTGTAATACAAGTTAATAATCTAATATCCAAAAGATCTTTGTGGCCACAGTTTATATTAAGGTTCCATTTCTAAATACTTTTATAGAGAGTAAATAAATGATTAATACATGTTTTTAAATAAATGAGTAATACATTGTTTAAGTCCAACAGGTCAATAGGCTGCTTGTAACCATCTATAAAACCTTCTACTGATGTGCATATAACCATCTACCACATTCACACCCCTCATGTCTGTACCATGCTTATAACATCTAACCATCAAGGTTTTATAGATGGTTATAAGCAGCCTTGAGATTCATAAAATCTCACTTCTCTCCTGGGCTTTTGCCAACTTCCCACCCTTTGTATAGGACAGTGGCCACAGGAGTACTCCCCTGGGCCTGCCTCTTGCTCCAGAGACTCCTCCACTACCAAGGCATCCTGGTTCCTGATCTGTCTCCCGTTTCCCAGGGGCGGCAGTGAGCCCCATGTCTATTCTCCCTGTTTCTTTCCTGACCAACCCTCAGAGCTGGCTCACCCAAGTTCCCTCTTCTCTAGAGCCCGCCTGCTCTTAAGCCCAACTGGGAGTCAGCTGACAAGTCACAGGTACACTGATCTCTTCCCTTTAAAGGTCCAGTGCCACCCTGTGACAACCCCCTTGTGCTTTATTCACCAAGCAGAGAGATTTTTGAACTGCCTGTATCCGACCATCTCCCTGCAATTTAAAAAATGGGCCAATGAGATCATCAGCTGCAAACCCTCCTTCCTCCAAATCTTGTTTCCAAAGAAGTATTTGCAGAAAAGATTAAGGCAGCTTTCCTTCTGGCAGGGTGCAATCCTTGAATTTTGAACACGACTGTCTGCTTGACATTTATACTATATAATTAGGAGCAGTTGTCATGTTGTTATGCTTATTCTTCCATATGGCACAATAATCCACCATCAGAGACTTATAGTTCATGACACCCCCACTTCAGCTTGTGCATGTACAGCTGGGTGGCCATACGGTGGTTCATACTCACTAAAATACATTTTCCCATTCTGGTTTGTGTAGGTTAGATAGTGACTGATTTATGCTTCTGGTTGGGTAGTAAGGGTCACAAGGAATAATGCACAAGAGGGGATGCAGATACAAGTTATCAGCACATCTCGCTGCATAGTGCAGCATGAGGACTCCGCCTATGTTCTAACAGAATGAAAGCAGTGTTCCATGCTGCAGGGTGGCATTGCCCTGAGCCACAGCTCCCTTAAGGATAAATGGACACAAAGGCAATATACAAAAATCTGTAGGAGAACACTTCAATCTCCCTGGACACACAATAGCAGATTTAAAGGTAGCCATCCTGCAGCAAGAAAACTTCAGGACCAGACTTCAAAGAGAAACTGCTGAGCTTCAGGTCATCTGCAAATTTGACACCATCAGCTCAGGATTAAACAAAGACTGTGAATGGCTAGCCAACTGCAAAAGCAGTTTCTCCTCCCTTGGTGTTCACACCTCAACTGCTAGAAGAGGGCCTCATTCTCCCTGATTGATCTAACCTCGTTATCTCTAGACTGATTCTTGCTTGCATATTTATACCTGCCTCTGGAAATTTCCATTACATGCATCCGACGAAGTGGGTATTCACCCACGAAAGCTCATGCTCCAATCCGTCTGTTAGTCTATAAGGTACCGCAAGACTCTTTGCTGCTTTTACAGATCCAGACTAACACGGCTACCCCTCTGATACTCAGCTCTCTTAATGGTTTCAGTTCAAGAGATGACAGAATTGAGCCCAAAGTGGCATCTTTGGATATAAAATTCAGAGGGCCATATACTGCCCTTGAGCAGTGGCAGGATTCCCTGTGACATCAGGGAGAGTACAATATGTACTAGCATATTGATAGCAGTATCCTTAAGGATTGTAACGCCTTCTGAGGAATTTTTAAGATGATTTTCTATCACTTGCATGGTCTAAGATTTCATCTAGGTCAAGGGTTCTCAAACTGGGGGTTCTTACATGGAGGGTCGTGAGCTGTCAGCTTCCACCCCAAACCCCGCTTTGCTTCTAGCATTTATAATGGTGTTAAATATCTAAAAAAGCATGGTACTTGATGGAGAGGGGTCACACTCAGAGGCTTGCTATGTGAAAGGGATCACCAGTACAAAAGTTTGAGAATCACTGATCTAGGTATTTATGCCACAGTAGATTAGATTGATCAGCGATTGATCGGCTGCATGTGAACAGGGTTGCAATCATGAATGAACATGCATGATAGTTGTGATAGTAGTATTCAGAGATTATGAGATGTTTCTGTTCATGTTCTCTGTGTACATGGTTCTGTTCATCTTCCTACTGTATTTTCCACTGCATGCATCCGATGAAATGGGTTTTAGCCCACAAAAGCTTATGCTCAAATACATTTGTTAGTCTCTAAGGTGCCACAAGTACCTCTGTTCTTTTTGCTGATACAGACTAACACGGCTACCCTCTGAAACCTGTCACTCATGTTTAAAAGCAGCAAAGAATCCTGTGGCACCTTATAGACTAACAGACGTTTTGGAGCATGAGCTTTCATGGGTGAATACCCACTTCCTCAGATGCATGTAGTGGAAATTTCCAGGGGCAGGTATATATATGCTAGCAAGCAAGCTAGAGATAACGAGGTCAGTTCAATCAGGGAGGATGAGGCCCTGTTCTAGCAGTTGAGGTGTGAAAACCAAGAGAGGAGAAACTGGTTCTGTAGTTGGCAAGCCATTCACAGTCTTTGTTCAATCCTGAGCTGATGGTGTCAAATTTGCAGATGAACTGAAGCTCAGCAGTTTCTCTTTGAGAGAGAATAAAATAACCACAGTCAATGAGACAGGAACACATGTGAGATTAAAGCTTGTTCAATATGAACCAAGAGCCAAGGACTGTAATTAAGTACCAAATAAATAAACAGTTAAAATAATAAAATCAATTCTGTCCAAAGCTATTGTCAAACAGAAGGAGGGATAATACCAAGCTCATAATCAATAAATGACTTAATGAGTCAGGCAATGGTATTTTCATACAATCACAAGCCTTAAAACCTCACTGAATGCTGAAGAAGCCAGTGCAGGCAAAACCTTGGTATGCAGAAAATGTGTTTCTAGTGAGTATGTGCCTGCATAGACTACATTGAATTGAACAATGCTTCAGCAACAATTAATTCTACCTGAAGGACAAACAAAAAGTTACTCTCCTGGTATAGTTAACACAGTACAAGCCCCCTAGTACAGGTACAGTCATAACCACGCTTATACCAGTATAGCTTATTCCCATATGAGAAGGGGAATAAAGTATACTAGTATAAGGCACTTTTATATTGATAGGTCAGCACAACCCCTCATATGGATACTATCAGTTTTTAAAAAAAGAAAATCACACCCCTATCTGACTAGCACAAAAACTGTATGCAAGCCAAGCCTTCAGCATTTGATCTTTGCAAAGCCTTAGTGATGGTATTTAAAGGGTTTGTCTACTGAAATCAATAGGAGCAAGTACATCTGAGTGCAAAATTTGGCCGTAAAAATAAGAGACTCGGGAAAACTCCCCATATTTTCTAATGCCATCCCTTGCCGAATCTAAGTGATATCTGAAGACATTATTACATCAAATAAACTTTTATAGGGTGCCACGCTCCTGATGATGGATAACTTTTACAGGTGCATACTTTAGTACATTGATCAGTCATCAGGAGCGGCACCAGGGTTTTTGGCGCCGTAGACGGGGGTCCTTCCGCACTCCCAGTCGTTGGCGGCAATTCTGCGGTGGGGGGGGTCCTTCCGTGCTCCCGGTCTCTGGGGCACTTCGGTGGCGGGTCCCAGAGCGAGTGAAGGACCCGCCGCAGAATTGCCGACTACGACCCAGAGCACGGAAGCACCCCCCCACCGCTCCCAAATCCTGGCGCTCTAGGCTATTGCCTAGGTCGCTTAAATGGAAGCGCTGGCCCTGTCAGTCATGCATGTGAACACCTCAGTTTATACTGCCTGAGTAGTATATGCAACAATTCCTGACTGAAAACTATATACTTTGGTGTATACAACTCTCCCTGTTCATACTAGGCAATTTGATCTCTATCACTACAGTAGGTAATTTGGGTTCTGCCTGTATCTAGGAAGATAATATAGCTCACATAAGTGCATAAACATGGGGGAACTGAACAAGGGGATGACAGGCAGACTGACAAAGCAAATTCGGAGCCAGGCTGTGGCTTCAGAATGTACTAACATATTAGGCAAGGGGAAGCAGGCCAGTACGTCGGGGGAGTGTAACTGAATATATTCCATAGGCAGAGAACACAGGTTTGCTTTTGAGAGTGCTAGAGGAACAAACATGGGAGGAGCAGTGTCTACAGTCTATAAAAGTGTTCAACATGTACTCCCCAGACTGGTAATTGAAGCAAAAAGGGCCCATAGGAAACCTCCTTAAGGGCGCCCCTCGCTAATGTGGGTGCTAATTCACCACACTTTTAATCCTGGGAAATTCCAGCTGCCCCTCACATAGGTGCACAAGGGGGATAACCCACTGTCCACTAATGCTAGAAAAGCCAGGTGTTACCCTTATGGCAGCATTCCTTAACCAAGATCTGTTTTGGAAACAGGAGGAATTATAGGTGAAAGGAATTAGAGGAGATAGAAAACAAAACTTAGCAAGTAAGGAAACACCTTGCAGGACTGCAGTTAGAGGAGCACACTACCACTCCTCCCACCAGAACCTTCCAAAGAGGAAATCATAGGGGAACTAAGTACTAGAAAAAACAGGAGGTCATAGAATCCCTTTAAGAGCAAGGAAATAAGGAAGGAACTAATCTGGGACAAACAATAATTACTTCCTTGGGCTAGACCAGGGGTCGGCAACCTTTCAGAAGTGGTGTGCCAAGTCTTCATTTATTCACTCTAGTTTAAAGTTTCGTGTGCTAGCAATACATTTTAACGTTTGTAGAAGGTCTCTTTCTATAAGTTTATAATATATAACTTAACTATTGTTGTATGTAAAGTAATGTTTTTAAAATGTTTAGGAAGTCTAATTTAAAATTAAATTAAAAAGCAGAGCCCCCTGGACCAGGCAGTGTGAGTGCCACTGAAAATCAGCTCGCATGCCGCCTTCCTGGGCAAGATGGTTTTTCCAAGGTAGTCATGATGCTTCAAGACAATACTGACTAGCCTTGGAGCAAAGAGCCAAACACCAACAGCGCTAGTTTTTTACAAACATGCAACAGATCCAGATAGTCATAAAAACACAATAAAATCCTAAACACTGGCTACATGCAGCCGACTATGAGATCAATCATCACCTCTCCAGGGAAAACCCGTGCAAGGGAAAAAATTACTTACGGAACCTCCTTGAGGAAAGAGAGTAACCACAGCTACCCGTTGGGCAGGAGGCACATCTACTCAACCTCATAGAACCTGTGGATTGCTGGGGACCACTGGTTCCAACCCCATGGGTCCAGAGGCACACAGAGTAGAAAGCCACACTGTACTTCCCCATTATCCTGTTGAACTTTGCAGCCATTGGCTCCCTTGCTGTCATAGGGCAGACATAAAGCCCTCTGCTTAACATCATCAGTGCAGTACAAGCACTGCACTTTTCCTGCAGAAACTCCCGTGCAGGGGATGTTCTGAGACCTAGGTGGTTCTCACCCTGACATTCTCTATTGCCGCAAGCACTGTGTGGACTATGGCAGCAGGGAGATGCATGTTAGAGGCATTCTCTGGGATGTCCTAGCCCACAGCACAGACCCAAACCATCCTTGGCAAGCCCGAAATAGAACTGGCATAAGCTGCTACCTTTCATTCCCTGCTACTGGCCCAATGACAAATTCATCAGATGAACAGTTTCCCAAGGTAAAGGATGTTAAAAGAAAAGCCATGGATCTCCATTCTGTGAGCTCAAGAGCCTTTCTGCCCCATTTTTAGTCTCCTTTGCTCCCCACTATAATGTGCACAGCCCTAAAATGTTATAGAAACTAAAAAACTACAGATCCCAGACTGGAACAAACCCGCACAAGAACCAAGGACTGTCACAGATCTCACCACCTTTTGCAAAGGGGGAGGGATAGCTCAGTGGTTTGAGCATTGGCCCGCTAAACCCAGGGTTGTGAGCTCTATCCTTGAGGGGGCCATTTAGGGAACTGGGGATTGGTCCTACTTTGAACAGCAGGTTGGACTAGATGATTTCCTGAGGTCCCTTCCAACCCTGTTATTCTATGATTCCTATTGTGCTCTCTCTTCACAAAGCAGCACCCAGATATGAAACATACCAAACCATTACACTACACTGCAAACACAATTTTCTTCTGGGATGAGGACAAAAGAAAGAACCAGATGTAACAAATATTAACAATGCTGCTTAATGCACCTATGGAAGTTGCTCATGTGAGTTGATTTTCAGTGGCACTCACACTGCCTGGGTCCTGGCCACCAGTCTGGGGGACTCTGCATTTTAATTTAATTTTAAATGAAGCTTCTTAAACCTTATTTACTTTACATACAACAATAGTTAAGTTATATATTATAGACTTACAGAAAGAGACCTTCTAAAAACATTAAAATGTATTACTGGCACGTGAAACCTTAAATTAGAGTGAATAAATGAAGAGTAGGCACACCACTTCTAAAAGGTTGCCGACCCCTGCATTACAGTGATGACAGCAGTACAAGTGCCTAAAGAGAACACAACTGAGCAGTTGTACAGGTATCAAATGGCCCGTATTTCTGAACGTCCTTCCAGCAAGTATATGTTCCTTGTCAGTTTCAAGAGAATAGTTGCCCCAAAGTGTTCCTGGCTTTATCCTTCCAACTGGTGCACACAAAGCAGTGTGCGCAGTTCAGTAGGTGGCTCTTTCTGCTCTGAGATTGTACCAAATCAATGCCCCTCTATAGGGCTGGGAGGCACAGTGCTGCACGTCAAAACAAAGCCCTGACCATTTGGGAGCTATAAGAATAAAGGTGTTGAACCCTCATGACCTGGCTAGTTTCCAGGCTTCCATTCTGCCTCTCTCAATTTCACCTTATTTTGAATCAGGTACAATTTTCTTCCACACATCCTGCCATAAATGCTCAGTAACATCTACCCGTTACTATTTCTCACTATGGTTTCTTCCTTTATTTGCTGGCTCTTGTGACTCAAGCAGCAAAGTCTAAACTTACTATTCCCCTCATAAGGTTAAATAAGCACAAGAGTCAAAGTCAGAAACTTCCAGGTCATAGGATTCACTGTCCTACTTTAAAGGCACTTCTTGAGACTGGCCCTTTTTCTATTCTGAGATTAGACAGGCCTCTTTTTCAGGTTACCCTTTTCAGGCTAACAAGGCCAGGTGTCCTGAGCAGATGAATCACTAGTGCAATGACTGTATTCCATCAGACCCAGACAAGCTGGAGAGGATAGAACCCCCCAGCTGGAAGGCTGTGAAAATACCAGCAACTTTCCTAAGGCCTGTGTTGTTTAGCCCATTAGAGAAGTTGGATATGGTGCCACGAGCAACATAAGTTTCACCACATCAGCACTTGAGTGCACAGCACTGTGTCAACGAGAGAATCTCTCCAGCTGACAGAGCTTTGGCCACTCGTTGAAGTGGTTTATTATGTCAACGGGAGAGCTCTCTCCTGTCTGCTTAGAGCAGATACATGAGCAATCTTACAGCAGTGCAGTTGCAGCGGTACAGCTGTGCCACTGTAGGTTCACTAGTGTAGACATGTCCCTAGTGAACTATTTTCAGATACTTCGGTGCTAGAAAGAATGATTTTGTTTCCTTTATATCTCATAAATGTGCAGTAAATATGATGAACTTCTCTGATGACACAAAACTTAGAGAGAATAAAACCTTATTGTGCTCTCCTGGGTCATCGTGACCCTCTCACACAGCCAGACATAACATTTCAGTTCAGAAGGCAATTTGCCATACAGTATCTGCCATTAGGATTCATGGGCAAAGATTTAATCATCTTGATCATTGCCATCCACCCCCTTCTGTCATGTCCAATGTCAGTTCATTTAGGGGCAACATCTTTACTTTCAATACTGGAAAAGAGGGATGTAAATATGACAGAATTAGCTATTTTTTAAGTTTTCTGCTTTTTGGCACTACCGCCAAATTTACTTTAGCATAACTTGTAGGATGGCAGTTTGTGAAAAGGAAGCCAGAAATAATGAGAATCTAGCATTGCAGCAGGCCTGCAAAATGTCCTGAGTGCCACAGCCAAAGGGCCAGGAGAATGTCTTTTCGAAGATGTACTTTGGGTCTATTTCCAAGGTTAGCTTAGTGGTTAGCTTTTTATTATATTAATGATTATTAATTATTATTATTCTCTGTTTAAAACAAAAAAAGTTTAGATGCCTTGATAGTTAAGATATGTAATATCTTGAGCCCAGTTCTGGATTTTGCTAGTACTTCCATTAGATCTAATATCTGTCATTTCAACTGCTTGCCAATCACACACTTCAGTCCAGTTCCAGCTGTGTGCACTTCATTAGTGTAATTTTTTCCCAGGGTAGCTGGAAATGAAAAACCCATCACACCCTTGCAATCTCATTTTTTTATAAGTGAGATTTTAGAAATTCAGCGTGCGTCAAGTTCATCCATGCTTGTAGCTCGGTTGACTATGTGAATTTACACCAAGAAAGAAGGTGGCCCAGTGTATTTTAAACATAATAATATAAGATTTCAAAAAAAGTCAGGCTTCCTTCCTGTTAAACTTCTGGTTTAGCTTGATACGCTCTAGGTGATGCAAACTTCCCTAAAAGCAATTAACTTTTGCAAGTCTTTTGAAACTTCTGGGATGCAAAAGGGCAAAAAGCACAAATACTCTAGTAATTTTTAGGTATGAGCTGTTCTGAGCATTTGTTTAGTTTAATTGTTCTGCAGCTCCTATGCCAAATGCTACTACTAGTACCTTACACTTACATGGCATTTTCATTTGGATGGGTCTCACAGTGCTTCACAAATTAAATACACGCAACTACACTGAAATGCAGACACTTCTGGGGTAAGGGTAAACCCCAACTCTCATGCAATGTTTTAACGCACTGCAGAACAAAGGGAAGAGATAGACATTGGGCTAGAGGCATTGGAGCCAAATCCTATCCCCAAAGTGTCATGGATTCTTTTAAAAAAACAAAACAAAACAAAAACACCTCTCAAATTTTCAGATTTAATTGAAAGACCTTCACAAAATAAGATACCTACTTCGCAATTCACCTGTTAGAGAAAGAGGAAGAATTAAATGGACCCTAACATGAGTTAAAAGTGTTGCTTCAGAAAGTAGGAACTAGATATTTGTCTCCACAATGGACTCAGCTTTTCAAAGTAAAGGCTGGTCATATGATTAATGTGCTGGACCTCAGGAAACATGAGGTCATTCCCACCTATGCCACCTACTCTCTCAAAACTGGGTGACTGGGCAACAAAATGGCAGATGAAATTTAATGTTGATAAATGCAAAGTAATGCACATTGGAAAACATAATCCCAACTAGACATATAAAATGATGGGATCTAAATTAGCTGTTACCACTCAGGAAAAAGATCTTGGAGTCATTGTAGATAGTTCTCTGAAAACATTCACTCAATGTTCAGCAGCAGTCAAAAAAGCAAACAGAATGCTGGGAATCATTAAGAAAGGGATAGATAATAGGACAGAAAATATCATGTTGCCTCTATATAAATCCATGGTACACCCACATCTTGAATAATGTGTGTAGATGTGGTCATCCCATCTCAAAAAAGATATACTGGAATTGGAAAAGGTTCAGAAAAGGGCAACAAAAATTATTAGGGGTATGGAACGGCTGCCATATGAGGAGAGATTAATAATCTTAGGATATAGATATTCAAACTTGTCTGTAAAGGCCTATACTTTAAGAATTTAGGTATATGTTTATCATTTAGCTAGTTATAGAGATCTAAAAGAAAGAATCAAAATCACTGTCTGCCTGTGTAACGGCCTTCTCTCACTGTGACAGTCTGAGGCCCTGTTCTTAAGCCAAGGCCTTTGGCTAAGCAGTGGGAGCAGCCATAAGCTGGAAAGCATACGGTCACATCCTCACATATTTCAAACCAGTCATATTGAAATAAGGCAATCTGGGGCTGTTAGAAAGGTGATCGAGCTATCACCTCCAGATAAAGGGATAAGCCTAGAAGATGTAAACGGAAATTTAGTTTGATAGTTTTCTGTTTGGTAAGAACTCACTTATCCATAGACATAGTTGGGAAACCCTTATGTCTTTATAGATGTAGTTGTGAAATCCTCACTTCTGTATTGTTTTGTCCTTACAGTCCCCACTTTGCTATTGTTTATTTGCATGGTCTGTGTCTGGTTCTGTGATTTTTTCTGTCTGCTATATAATTATTTTTGCTGGGTGTAAAACTAATTAAGGTGGTGGTATATAATTAGTTAGCTAATCATGTTACAATATATTAGGATTGGTTAGGTAAATTTCAGTAAAATGATTATTTAAGGTAAAGCTGAGAATATTACTCTATAAATTAGGGGCAAATAGGAAGTAAGTTGGAATTCAAAAATAAGGAAAAACGAACTTGGATTTAAGCTTGCTGGAAGTTCACCCAATAAACATCTAATTGCTTGCACCTTCGGACTTTGGGTATAGTTGCTCTCTGTTCACACGAGAAGGACCAGGGAAGTGGGAGGGTGAAGAAATGAGCCTTCTAACAAATAAGACTGGGACTTTTCAGCTTGGAAAAGAGAGAGTTAAGGGGAGATATGATTGAGATTTACAAAATCATGACTGGTGTAGAGAAAGTAGATAAGGAAGTGTTGTTTACTACTTCTCACGATGATGATGTTTGTCCATCGTTGTCGATGAAGACCTCAACAACTCATTCGTTCAATGACTGGACTCTGTGCGTCCGAAGATGACTGCTCAGTTCGATTCAGGTGTGGAACGTCCTGTCACACGCCGGGCAGACATGTAATGGCACATGTGCGGGCAGCTCTGGACTTGCGCAGCTCACGCTTTCTTTCAGCCTCAGCAGTACGCCTCGCCTCAGAGGTATTACTGCCTGTGTGAATGAGGCTGCGCCATGCTGGATGGTTCAGTGCGAGGGTTTCCCACATGGCGGTGTTGATCTCGAAGGACTTCAGAGAAGTCTTCAGCATGTCCTTGAACCGCTTCTTTTGTCCTCCATGGGAGCGCTTTCCCTGGGTAAGTTCTCCGTAGAAGAGTTGTTTAGGAATGCGCTTGTCTGACATTCTCACAACATGTCCGGCCCATCTGGTCTGGACTTTCATCAGCAGTGTGTGAACTGACGGCAGAGTGGCTCTGGTAAGGACTTCAGTACTGGGCACTTTGTCCTGCCATCTGATTTTTAGAAGCTTTCGCAGACAGGAAGTGTGGAAGTGATTGAGCCTTCATGAATGACTCCAATAAACAGTCCGCGTCTCTCAGGCATACAGCAAAGTTGGAAGCACCACTGCTCGGTAGACCTTCAGCTTCGTTGGTAGGCTGATCCCTCGATGTTCCCAGACATTGGAGCACAATCAGCAAAATGCAGAGCTGGCTTTAGCAATTTGGCAGTTTACGTCATCATCGATTGACATTACTCAGGAAAGGGTACTGCCCAGGTACGTGAAGTGGTCCACTGCCTGAAGTCTCTGTCCATTTACAGTGATGGACGGTTCTGAGTACAGAGTGTGGGGAGCTGGCTGGTGCATGACCTCAGTCTTCTTGATGTTAATGGTGAAACCGAAGTTGTTGCATGCAGATGAAAACTTGTCCATACTGGCTTGCATTTCTGGCTCTGTACTAGCATTCAGAGCACAATCATCGGCAAAGAGAAAAAAATCTTAAAAAAAAATAAAAATCTACTTCTCATAACAAAAGAACCACAGGTCACCAAATGAAATTAATAGGCAGCAGGTTTAAAACAAATAAAAGGAAGTATTTCTTCACACAACGTTCAGTCAACCTGTGGAACTCCTTGCCAGAGGATGTTTTGATGGCCAAGACCATAACAGGATTCAAAAAAGAACTAGATGAGTTCATGGAGGATAGGTCCATCAATGGCTATTAGCCAGGATGGGCAGGAATGGTGTTCCTAGCCTGTTTGCCAAAAGCTGGGAATGAGCGCTAGGGGATGGACACTTGATGATTACCTGTTCTGTTCATTCCCTCTAGGGCACCTGTCACTGGCCACTGTCAGAAGACAGGATACTGGGCTAGATGGACCTTTGGTCTGACCTAGTAAGGCCATTCTTATGTTGTTTCATTTCTCTGTGCCTTAGCTCCCCATATGTAAAATGGGAATAATAATAAGTATATATAATAGAAAGCTCTTTGGGACAGGGACTCTCTTTTACTGTGAGTGTGTATGATGCCTAGCACAACAGTGCCCTGATCTCACCTAGCGCATCGAGGTGCTACAATTGATAAGAAGGGACAGCTTGCTTAACCTGCGACAAAGAATTCTGCTTCTGCTTCACTGAAGACAGACTCACCAGGGATAAGATATCAGACAGGTCATAGTCAAGGTTCTACATTCTCTACAGCAAATTAGACCTACATTTTGTGGCATTCTGGTGGAAATTCTGCAGCAGCTTCAGATAAAGTCAATAAAGAAACTTCCTTGTTTAGATTGAACATTAAAAAGTCCAACTGATACAGTGCTTTTGTTATTTTGATACTAATTTCCATTTATTTTACACTGCACTCCTATTTTCAGTTTCCAACATGCTGCACATTGTGCATTGACAGTGTGGGATGGGGTGCAGACTCACCACCACGGCGCCTCCTGCTGGTTGGTTGGGGTAATTCAGTGGCACGCCTTTGCTAGTGGTGTCTCATCCTGTTACTTTCTTGGTTTCCACTGTCCAACCCCCATCGCTCCCCACAGCATCTGCTTCTGGACACTGCCCTGCAGCTGTGCTGCTCCACTGGCTCTCCCCCGTTTCAGGGGACTAGCAGCTTCTGGTTCTATCACTCGCCTCAGTAGCTCACTGCAATTCTCAGTCTAACCCTTTCCTCCAAGGGAAGACTGCATTCTGGCTTAGCCACTCTCATCACTGGCAAGTGTGAGGGGGGGCAGGCCCACCCACTACTCTGGGCCCCAACCCAGGGACCCTCTAGTGGCAGTCACTTACTGCCCTCCTCCAACTCTCCTCTACTGCCTACTTCTCTGGGCCACTTCTACATAGTCTCAGCACCTTCTCGGCTCCTTTGTGTCAGGGCCCCAGTCTGGTAGTCATCAGCTTAGAGCTCTCCCAGCCTCTGCTGGCCTGGCCTGGCCTGGCCTGGCCTGGTCCTGCATGCTTCTCTCTAAGAGCCAGTTCTTCTCCCTTTGCCCTCCAAGGAAAGACTCAGCTCCTCTCTGCCCTGCAGCCTTCTTATAGGGCCCAGCCTGGCCCTGATAGGCTGCTTTCAAGCCTCTACTTGATTGGCTCCCAATAAGCTATTACATGATTGGCTGGGGCTCCATGCAGCCTCTCTGGCATGCTCAAACTCCTTCCATGCCACAGTGGGGCAGCTGCCCCACTACACAGTGTCTAACTGCATCAGAAAAGTTAGCCAGGATGAAGCTGGAAGATTGGCAACTGCTGGTAGAGGACCGTTGGGGCTTTGGCACCTGGGTTGGCAGTTTGGATTGTGGGCTAAGAAAATTAGCTGGAAGCGTGTGCTAAAATGATCAGCAGTGAAATAGTGAACCCCACTGATACAGGAATCGTCTCCTTTGGGCTTTGGTGTTAACAGCACAAGAAATTGAAAGCAAACTGGCAGGTCTCTCCTCTCAGGAGGCCACAGAGTCAGAAATCACTGCTACATCAACGTAACAGGCTTGCTCTTGGGCTCACAGCAAACCACTTCTTTTGGGCCCCATTTTGAAGACAAAAATGTGTTTTTTATTTATTTGTCCTCCAGGTTAGGCAGGGCATTACCTACAGCAGACATCCTCAGCAACAAGTCAGTTGCTGGTAGCAAATCCAAACAATCTCACATTAGGCCTAACTTCCCTTCCCTCCGAGAGGCTCTGAAAAGCAGCAGGGCTGGCTTTAGGCCGATTCCCCTGATTCCCCAGAATCAGGCCCCGCGCCTAAGAGGGCCCTGTGCCCTAAAGAAGAGCATCTAACTTAGGCGCCTTTTTAATTTTTACTCACCCGGCGACTCCCTGGGTCTTCAGCGGCACGGCGGCAGCAGGTCCTTCACTTGCTCCGGCTCTTCGGTGGCATTTCGGTGTTAGGTCCTTCAGTGTCATTGAAGACCCAGAGCGCTGCTGGGTGAGTCATCTCTGCCAGGGCCCTGTCAAAACTATTTGAATCGGGCCCCGCACTCCCTAAAACCGGCCCTGGGCAACAGTCTCTAAGAAGTTCCTGGCCCAAGCAGCTCACACTCTGTGAGAAGTCTGCAAAATCAGCTCTCCTTCCCAGCCAGCTGCCATCTGAACCAGGCTCCCTCCTTTTAAACCTTCCCAGAGCCAGCATCTATTTCAGGTGTAGTGAGGTGGGGCTAAGTGAGCTCATGTAAGCTGGTTAACTCTTTCCTGGCCAGTGTGGGGTTTCTAGGCCCCATCACAATCAGTTTTATACTCATTTCACATTTTCAAGACTTTGTTTACATCCATAATGACTAAAAACACTTTAAAATGAAACTTAAGTTTCTAGAGCATAAATCTCAATTCCACAGAAAATCAGAACTGGTCAGAAATTTTCTAATGGAACATTTTTCCATAAGAAAATACCAATTTGTCCAAACTGATACATTCCATGGGAACATATTGATTTCAATGAAATCCCAATGAAACTAGGCAGATTTCTGACAGAACCCTACCTGCTAGACCAGGTTTCATTGGAAACCTGTCTGGTTTCCTGCCAGCTAGTCTGCCCAGCTCCTGGCAGCCCACCATGGAATAGGAACTCTAGTCTGCAGCCAACTCTAATATGCAGGTATAAGCCAGGAACCTCTTAGTACCAACTAGCATCATGAAAAAGCGATTTCAACCAGGCGTGATTGAAAACACTGGAGAGAACTTCAGGTGAAATAAGCTTATTTTGACAGGAGGTTAACTTGTTAGCGAAGTTGAGTCTCTAGAAAGCATGTTATGATTTTGTTCTGTACGTAATCATTGGTTTCCAGTTTCTATTCTTTGATAATAAACTTATTCTTGTTTCCACTGTAAATATACCTAAGTGCTGGGGGGTTAAATAAAGTGATGATCCTGAGTTGAATCCTACAAGCTGGTATGTACAGTTCCTTTGGGAACAGCGGGCCTGGTAATTCTGTGATCCAGAGGGGATGCTCCAAGAATTCAGGAGTTGGAGTGTGCCTATAATTACCTATACAGAGGGAGCAAAGCCTGTGGAGGCCTAGAAAGTAGTGCTTGTGTGGCTAGATACTGGTGATTTCAGGGAGCTGATCCACAACAGGCACAGACCAGATTTCTTCACACAGAGGGCAGCAAGGGCCAGAGGTGATGATGGGATGGATGCAGGGCTGGGAGAGGCAGAGGGGCCCTAGGCAATGATGGGATGGATGCGGGGCCAGGAAGGCAGCACGGTCCGGGGGGATTAGGGATGGATACAGGGCCACGGGGGCTCAGTGCCCGTGGCCAGAACTCAGAGCTGGATGCTGAAGCCCAGGCGTGCATGGCTGGAGTCAGGAGTCAGCACCCGCCACTGCATGGCTGGAGCCAGCGCTCGTTGCTGTGTGGCCAGGGTCAGGGGTTGGCACTAGGAGCCAGCGTCAGCCACCGCTCCTGCAGCGTTGTGCCCCACCTCTATCCTGAAGCAGTGGAAGGTGGCGCATCCAGGAGCAACAAGGAGAGAGAGGAAGAGGCTAGTGCTTTGCCCCACCCCTTCACCATCCAGGAGGCTGTCATGGCCACATTTGAGAAACGTTGGTTTAGGGATAATGGTGTGGAAGATTTATAAAATCCTTATTTTCCAGGACATAAGCCAACAACTACTGATGGGGGATAGAAAGGAACTTTCTCCATGGGCAGGTTATTCAATAGTTGCCTTTGCAGGTTTCTTGCACCTTCTCCTGAAGGAGCTGGTACTGCCCCCCCGAGAGACAGGATAATGGATGAGATAGACAACTATTCTTGTCCAGTATGGTAGTTCCTTTGCCTTTAAAAATCACATGCAAAGAATAATGAAAACTAAATCCTTATGTTGTATTTGCAAAATAATAAGCACACTATATAAAACATATAGATTTGGTTGGGTATCCTGTGCAAAGGGATCTGTGATCTTAGACTAGTTCTTAGTGGATGAGGCAGACAGACAGGCAAGCCAATAGAAGAAGAAAGGGAGAACTTCAGATGCAGTCTAAAATTTGCTTCAGTTTTGCCCTAAAACAGCACTATCAGTTTTTGTTCTCCATGACAAAGCTGTACCAATAGGGAGTCTGATTTTCTGGGGTATGGAGTGTCCTTAACTCCCTCTGAAATCAATGAAAGTGATAGGTGCTCAGATCTTATTCAGGTGACTTACTTTAGGCAAGCAAATTTGAAAGTGTTGCCTTTAATTTCTCTGTGCCTCAGTTCCCCACATGTAAAATGGAGACTACTACTACTTTCTTACTTCACATGGGTGTTGTGAGGTATTTGAAATTTTCCAGAGAAAAGTGCTACAATATTGTAATGTATAATAGTAGTAGCATTAGTCTAATTGCATATGTTGGTCCAGATTCCCATCTCAGTTATATTCATCATCATCACCATCCGTTCCCTGCCATAGCTTTGCATGGTCCTTTACAGAGATTTTTTTAAAAGACCTGAGACCAAATTTCCAAAAGTGCTCAGCAACCGCAATTGGGGCCAAATTTTCAAGAGAGCTCAACTCCCATTTAGGCATCAGAATAAATGAACAAGTTTTCACCAGTTCTTTTATAGCAGTAAAAGAAGACAATCATATCCCTTTGGTAATCACTAACTCAGCCAAAATTTCCAAAGAGATAGTAGGGGCATAATGCAAATGCCTTTGATGAAAGCCAAGTAATTAAACCCCTGTTTGACTCTAAATATTTGGGGATAGAACTAAGAAGTTCTATATGTCACCTAGATTGTAAGTGCCTAAATCACAGTCCATTGTTTTCATGATAATTACAAAAATATTTGTAAATAGAAAGGCCTGTTTCTTTTAGAAGCATATGCTATGCCATGAGTTATCATTGTCTTTGGGACATAATGGAGAGCTGTGAATGAGATTTTTATTGGCATTCCTAACATACCTGGTGATAGCTTCAAAACAGTTTCCTCAATCAGCAGTCAGTGCCTAACTCAGAGGGTGGGGTTTTATTTTGAACAAATTGTTTACTCTCCAGGGCACTCTTGTAATTTTCTGTGAGGAAGGAGGTGGGTTAACATCACTTTCCACAAATGGTCTTATTAAAGGATGTTGTGCCACTAGATCAGCACAGTGTTCTGAATGTTTACCTGGGAATAAGCATGTTTTAGCCTGCATAAATAGTAAATTTCAATAGAAATTACTGGTCCAGCTCCTCTTTGCGTTTAAATCACTGTGTTGTTAATGGATCAATAACAGTTTACATTGGCTGACTATCTGGACCAAATTCCATAGCTGTATTTGGCATTTCTAGCCCTATCTTCTAGCCTCCTAGCCCAATGCGCAACACCAACAGTTGCTTAACTTCAGCTGAAGAGTTCACCAGCTCATCCTAGGGCTGAATTTGGCCAAGTCAATCTAGTGATTAGAGAAAGTGACTGAGGAATTGGGATTTATGGGTCTTCAAAATTGCTACTAAGTCACTGTGTGATTTTGGGGACAGTTACTTAGTCACTGTGTCTTGTTTTAATCTTCTATAAAATTCATATAAAAATACTTGTGTGCCTCCCAGGGATGTTGTGAGGGTTAATTCATTGATTGGCTGGAAAGCACTTTTTCGTTTCAGATGAAGGGTGCTATCTTAGTACAATGTAGTTATTCCTACTACAAGAGTTCAATGTCAAACACTTCAACTTTTTCATCCAGCTTTAATTCTCAGTTAACAATTTTCAGAGGAAACTTTGTGCCATATCTAAACAAAAGGCCTGATTCTGATCCCACTTGCACTGGTATAAAGTTGGTGTGAGTCCAGTGATGTCACTGGTGTTTCTCCTAGTTTACATGACACAAGTGAGATCAGAACCAGGCCTAGAACAGTTAATGCTTGAACTGAAAAGCTCTGTTAGCATAAGATAATCAGTATAAAAGCAGGTTTTAGATTTTGTGGTTAGTCCTACATTCCCTATGTGTTCAAGGCTATCATTGAATTCCAAGGGAGCTTTAAGAGAGCAAGGAATGTGGGGTTACATCCTTCTTTGAGGTGAAAATCATCCCTGTGCACAGGGCCAGCACAAAACCTATGCTCCACTTAGTCCAACTCAGTGATACAAATAATATTAAAACAACTCTCATCCTATTTTGAGTACTTTCTGAACACATAGGGCTACTTTCTTTTTGCTCTAACATTGTATATTATACAGTGGTGTTCAGACACAATCGTAGCATCAGTGGTGGATTAACCATGGGGCCAATGGGGCCCTTGCCCAGGGGCACCGGATAAATGGGCACCACTGTGCCCCGACCTGCTCCGCCTGCCCGGTGCTCCTGTTGGGGAGTGGGGCAAGCCCCCACATCCTGACCCAGCTCCCCGACAGGAGTGCTGGGTGGGAGCACAGGGCAAGCCTCTACACCCCTATTCCATTTCCCCAGCAGGAGTGCTGGGGGGGGAGGGTGTGGGGCAAACTGCAGGCAGAAGGGCCTCCACTTGCTCTGGCCATGGGCCCCACAAACCCCTCATCTGCCTCTGCATAGCATGATAGTTTATACTCGTTCTGGGAATTCCTTTGATATGTTTTGGGGGGAACACTGAAAGCTGTTGAGAACTGCTCTCAGCTGCCCACTGTTAACTCACCGTCAGAATGTATTTATGTCTTTCTTTTTCAGGTATCATTGTAGACTGCTCCATTTACCAAGTAGATCCAGAAGAGGACACCTAACTGCTACTCCCCAGAGCCACCACTTAAGCCATGGACTAGTCTCCATCAGCTTGGCACCAGCACATAGCAGACTTGAAAACAACTATCGAGAGTTTCAGGAGAGTTACCAAAGAAAGCCTGCTGAGATATATTGCAGACAAGAAGTGGAAGGCTGGCACAGAACAGGACTAGATTGGTCTATACTAACTCCTGTATGCTCAAGAAGCTTCAAAGCCAAAATCATTCTAAATAATTTTTCATGGAATGGGTTATTTCATCATGTACAAAAATATATTTGTCTCGAGCTGTATATAATTTTGTAATTTAAAATTCACTCAAGTTATTTAGTATGAAGTGGGTTTTTTGTTGCATAAAGATCCTAACATCTCAAATCCTCCCCTTTGATGCACATTCCCAATGAAGTCAATGAGAAGAGGCATCTGTGCATTATAGGATTTGATTTTAGAATTTGATGGATTTGATTGTCCACTGGCTTGCATCTTGTTTAATTATTTATGCCTACACAAAGTGGGTATAAAATGCTACCATGAGAGCTGATCAATAAATGAGGACATTTTTCATGGACATTTTTGCAATTATTTGTTCCTTTTTTCATTAAAAATAATCACCTTTCCCCTATTCCTATCATTCTGCTTTGAAAGCATTTGACAATCACTTAGCACTCTTTTGACCCAAGGGCCAACAACAAGACCAGATGAAAGGCAGGGGAGAATCAGGGTCTTTCTCTACATAGTAAGGACAAAGATACTGAAATGATTGTCAGCTCTCCTACTTACTTGTGTGAGAGAAGGAATGCTGGGATGCAGGCTTAGTACAGTAAATGCAATATTTGGCCAAATCCTACTTTCAGTTGCACCAGTACAAGCCCACTGACGTCCACAAGTGAGAGAGAATTTGGCCAAATAGTTGTATTGCTGTTTTTCATTACAGCCTCTCTTTATTATTGCTGTTTTTATCGGAGATTTTTCTTTGGCTATTTCCTTTGACTTATTCGATAAACCTGGATATATTAGACAACATAATGTTGTGCTACATTCTGGACTCCAGTCACACCAGAAGCAAAAGGTAGGGTTGCTCCTAGAGATCTGATCCAAAGCTCATCAATGTGCATGAAAATCTTTCCATTTACTTCAAGGGCCTTGGGATTAACCTCTTTCACTCTAGTACTGTTTTACTGAAAAAACTTACAAAGCCAGATCAATCATCCCCTCAGAAATTGCTTGGGACGGGAGACATCCACACTGATTTTATGTTCATGTGCTGTGTTCTTATTAAACAACAGCCACAGTGTAGACTTGATGCCGTTTCTTATTTATGCCTGACAATCTGCTTAACAGATTCTTGCCAGTGTGCTCCACTGAATACTAGTCAGCCAGAAATACTAGGATGTGCACAAATTGCCAAGGAGCATAATATTACAGCCAGACCTGAGCAAATAACGTGGAAGGAATTATCTGTTTGAGAATTTCCCACAATTAGGTCCAATATTAGATTAGAAACTACTCATTATTTAAAGTTGTCCATGGAGTACTTTCTGTAACTCATTCAGAACAGTTCTTTCTAAATGCTTGTCTAAGCTGGTGAAGCAACTCAAGACAAAATTCACAGGGGCAGCTAATCAGATCCCTTTTTCCAGGCAGAGCTTTGACGGATAATACTTTAAAAAAGAAACAAAAAATCATCTTCAGGTAGCATGGACAATTCAGAGCAGCCATACTGTTATTCTAAGTTGCACCATTAGCCCAAGAGATCATAACAGCTTGCTGGCCATCAGCTGCAGCAAAGAGAGGGGTTGCTACATCAGTTCTGCACCACTGGAGGATCTCCCTCAGGCAGGTCAGGATCTGGCCCATGTTTGCATAGGCACCGACTCTGTGGGTGCTCCAGGGCTGGACTTTGTGGGAGCATCCATGGGGAAAAATTAGCAGGTGCTCTTCACCCACCAGCAGCTAAGTTCCCCCCTCCTCACCAACTTCTTCCTTCTGAGCATGCCACGTCCCCACTCCCCCCACATCCCAGTGCTTCCCACCCCCTAGCCACCTAACAGCTGTTTGGCGGTGCTTAGGACTTTCTGGGAAGGAGGAGGAGGAGGCAGAGAAGAGGCAGGGTGGGGTGGGGACTTGGCAGAAAGGGGTGGAATGGGTCGGGATGAGGGTGGTGCAGGGGCGGGAAAAGACAGGGCCAAGGGCAGGCAAGCACCCACTGGGCAGAGGGGAAGTCAGCACCTATACATGTATGTCTGGAGTCCTGAGGACCCTCACTGAGGTTACTGCAAGGAATGGGGCAGACAATCCCCAAAGCTGGTACAAATACTTAGATTTACCAAGCCAGCACAGAACAGCTTCTATAATGCCTTACTGATTACCCAGAAGCCAACAACACAGTTCCCTTAAAGTAACCCAGCCTTAGGCCTTCACACAAACACCCAAGTCAAACATGATGAGGATTACTGAAAATCTTATTCATTGTATAAAAAAAGTTCTACCAATCCCAAAGGATCGGGCACATTAGAATTAGTCCATAGATTACAGTTCAATGTCCCATATTCAGGGTGATCCAAGTAGGAGGACTGGAGATCTCAGCCTTTTGATTTAAGTTTCCCCTGCACGAAGCATTGAGCAGACCTGAGAGAAAAAGGATCAGGACCCAAAACATTTTAATACAGTTCCTGACCTTCTTTGATAGCTCGGAGTCCTTAGGCGAGCAATAGGCAATCATGGAGACTTTGAAGTAGACCTATTTCCTAAGCATCACAGTAATTAGCTATATGGATTAACATAAGGCAATTGCCTGTTTTTCACCATCTGTGTGTGATTTGCTATACCACTTCAAAGAGAGATGAATACAGTGATATCACTCTGTTTACAGTTCATTTAAAGGTTAAGATGTCCTTTTGATCTCTGAATTAACCGAATACAGCATAGACAGGGACTGTTTGATTACACTGTTAACCTCTAATAATATATATGTAAACACACAAAAACACAAATATTATCTACCAATATGTCCCTAAAGGCTGAATCTGGGTCAATTAGCCTGCAAGCTGCATAGCCCTTTCTGGCCACGCGTCATACTTTGTATAAGATTTGTTGCAATTAGGGCCGGCTCCAGGCCCCAGTGCGCCAAGCAAATGCTTGGGGCGGCATGCCGCGAGGGGTGCTCTGCCGGTTGCCAGGAGGGCTGCAGGTGGCTCCGGTGGACCTCCCACAGGCACAGGACCTCCCACAGGAGAGGCACGCCTGCGGGAGGTCCACCGGAGCAGCGGGACCGACGAGCGGCAGAGTGCCCCCACGGCGTGCCGCCGTGCTTGGGGTGGAGAAATGGCTAGAGCCAGCCCTGGTTGCAATTATATAACAGTGGTAGCAACAATGATTTGCATGGCCATACTCTACTCTAATCAGATAATGCCACACCACATAAATGCATAGTATGCGCAAAATGTCACCAAAGCAGAATTCTGTTTAAACCAGCTTTTACACCCACTTTGTACTCATGTAGATAATTGCACAACTGTAGAGAATCAGCCTCTGTCTCTAAATGACCAGATCTTGACATATACCCACAGAATGCGTGCATAAATGATCAGACAGTTCCTCCCCCACTTGCAATGGCCATGTATGTGGACAGCCAGAGCTCCCTTTAGCACAGGATACACCTCTGTCACCTGTTCATGGCTCCATTTAAATCAGAGCTGTCTGGAGTGCTTTTCTTTATTAAAGATTTCTGTATAAGTACAGGACGAAACACAGCTTTCTGGAGAATATATTTCCCGTGTCACAGACTATAATAATTAAAGGTGTCTTAGGCCTTGGCTACACTTGGAGACCTGCAGTGCTGGGAGTTACAGCTGTCTTCGTACAGCTGTGTAGGGAAAGCGCTGCAGTGTGGCCACACTGACAGCTACCAACACTGCAGTGTGGTCACATTTGCAGCGCTGTTGGGCGTGGTGCATTACGGGCAGCTATCCCACAGAGCACCTCGTCCCATTTTGGCGCCATGGGTTGTGGGAAGGGGACGGAAAGGTGCGGGTCATTCTGTTTCCTGTCCCAACTCCCCGTGATGTATCATTTACGTCCCAGCAGTCTCTGTTTTTCCATCCATGCTTGGCGTCATTGTGAGTCTCCCAACGGTTTCTGTGCAGGGCGATTTCTGTGGGAAATGGAGCCCGAACTGCTGAGGAGTATGCTGACAAGTCTCGCCAGCACATCACATTTGGCAGTTGAGCTGTTCCTTAAGATCCAAAGTGATGAGGAGTCTGACCATGATTGCAAGTCACCTGATGCGTATGACAGGAGATTGCTTGTGGCTTTCACAGAAATGCTCAGCACTGTGGAACGCCGCTTTTGGGCTCGGGAAACAAGCACTGAGTGGTGGGAATCACATCGTCATAGAAGTCTGGGATGACGAGCAGTGGCTGCAGAACTTTTGGATGAGAAAAGCCACTTTCATGGGACTGTGTGAGGAGCTCGCCTCCACCATGCAGTGCAAGAACACAAGATTGAGAGTAGCCCTGCCGGTGGAGAAGCGGGTGGCTATTGCAATCTGGAAGCTGGCAACTCCAGACAGCTACCGATCAGTCGAGAACCAGTTTGGAGTGGGAAAGTCGACCGTTGAAATCGTGTTGATGCAAGTTTGCAGGGCCATTAATCGCATCCTGCTAAGAAGAACCGTGACTCTGGGGAACGTGCAGGACATTGTGGATGGCTTTTCACAAATGGGTTTCCCTAACTGTGGAGGGGCGATAGACGGGACGCATATTCCTATTCTGGCACCACTCCACCTGGCATCAGAGTACATTAATCTGAAGGGGTATTTCTCTATGGTTCTCCAGGCACTTGTGGATCACTGTGGGCGTTTCATTGACATTAACACAGGCTGGCCTGGAAAGGTGCATGATGCACACATCTTTCGGAACAGTGGCCTGTTCAGGAAGCTGCAGGCAGGGACTGTTTTCCCAGACCGGAAGATCACAGTAGGGGACGTCAAAATGCCCATTGTGATCCTTGGAGACCCTTGGCTCATGAAACCATATACAGGGAAGCTTGACAGAAGCAAGGACCAGTTCAACTACAGGCTGAGCCGGTGCCGAATGACTGTGGAGTGTGCTTTTGGCCGTTTAAAAGGGCTCTGGAGATCTCTGTATGGGAAGCTAGATTTGGGGGAAAGCAGCATCCCCGTGATTATATCCGTGTGCTGTACCCTCCATAATATTTGTGAAGGGAAGGGTGAAACATTCAGTCAGGAATGGACCACTGAATTTGCACAGCCAGAGAGCAGGGCTACTAGAGATGCCCAGCACAGGGCTACAAGGATTAGGGATGCCTTGAGGGAGGAATTTGAGGCTGAAAACCAACAGTAATGTTTGGTGCCTTGCACGGGAGTGAAGTGCAGTGGTTACAATAGTAGGAATCTGTTTTTCCTAAAATGATTTGCAGTGCATGTTTCTTTCCTTGGCTATGGTATCTTTGACTTTCTGCAATAATAAAGACTGTTTTCAAAGACAAGAATTCATTTATTGAAAAGAAAATAACTTTATTGACAGACACACAACATTCTGGGAACCTAAAAGGGCAGGGCGGTGAGGTGGGGAACTGTACAGTCACAAGTTTGAATATATCCTGTCTGGAGCACTGTGCAGTGACTGCTGCACTTCGGGATGAAAATACTGCATGGTGAGGGGGGTTGAGTGCAGAGGGTAAAGGTCGTAGTTCTCAGGGCTGGTTGGTGAACGTACAGGTGTTGGGGGTAGCTGGTGGTGGTAAGAACCTGGATGCTGGGGAAGGGGGTTTGGAGCTGACATTGGGGCACAAGGGAAAGAGCTTTGGGACAGAGGGTGCGGGGGGGGGGGGCTGGCACGGTAGTGCTCTGCCTGCATGGCTACGAGTAACTGGATACAGTCCGTTTGGCGTGCCAGGATGCTTATCAGCTGCTTTGTGCTTTTCTTCTTAGCTGCTGCATTTCTCTGGAGAAGCCTGCTTTCCCTTTGTCTTCAGTCCTGCAGTTTTTTACTCTCTCTGGCAGAGTGATCCATAACTGCTTTAAGCATGTCTTCTTTGCTTTTTCACCGCTTCTTCCTGAGGTTTTGTAGCCTCTGCCCAGTGGATGATATGGGCAGTCCAGTAGTCAAGGACACTGTTCGAAAGACAAAAATGGCAACTGTTAAAACAGGACACAGGCTGCATTGTTTATAATCTCACCCAGATAGTTATTCCCACACAGTGAAGGAGTTTACAGTCTTCACTTTAGCATACTTTTCCCATACCAAACAGAGCGTACATAACCCACAGGAGCCCCGAAATGGTGAGTAAGGGGGAATGATTGCTTCAGGGATGTGCAGGGTTTTCTGTGAGTTGGGGAAAGCAAAATGCTGCAGGGGGCACCTACCCAGAACACTCTCCCATCATTTTCCACAGGAGTTAATCCTGGAAGCTATCTCGTTGCTGCGGGTCACCTGCGAAGGGGGAATGATTGCTTCAGGGATGGGCAGGGGTTTCTGTGCATTGGGGAAAGCAAAATGCTGCAGGGGGCACCTACACAGAACACTCTCCCACCATTTTCCACAGGAGTTAAACCTGGAAGCTATCTCGCAGCTGCGGGTCACCTGGGAAGAGCGGGAGGGTCTTCTACAGAAACGCGGATTCCGCCCTGGCGCCTATGCAGCTTGCCTGTGTGCAGCAATGGTCCCCCCACCCCTCGCGGCAGAGTGGCGCGGACGCGTTAGCCTGACTGGGACAAGGACCACAGTGGCTCTCCCTATAAACTTGCGCAAGCGCATTGCCCATGCTCTGTCTGAAACTTTTGAAGAGATTACCGAGGCCAATTACAGAGACATGACAGACCATGTCAATGGGCTATTCCACATCTAGGCATGCTTGCATGCAGCCCTAACCCCCCTTCCTCTCCTGAAACATTTGCATCCTGAAACTAAACACTGCTTACTGGGAACCCACTCCTCTGTTTGTCCTTCACCAACTAGTTCCAGCTGCTGCGACTGGCTACCTACCTCCTGGCTTGAGAAGAGCTCCTGGCTGCATACCTCCTGGGACTCCGGGGTGTTTCCCCCACCCCAGTACCCACACTCTGGATTTCCTCCCCCCCTCCTACTCCTCTTCCCCCTCCTTTAACCCACCATCCCCCTCCCCCGCTCTGAAATGTCCATCTTGGTCGTCGGATTGGCAGTGGGGGTCACCCCCAAGTATCGCGTCCAGCTCTTTGTAAAAACGGCAGGTCGTGGGGGCAGCACCTGAGCGGCGGTTTCCCTCACAGGCTTTGCAATGGGCACTCTGCAGCTCCTTTACTTTAACCCTGCACTGCACCGCGTCCCAGTCATGGCCCCTTTCCAGCATGGCCCTTGAGATCTGCCCATAGGTATCCTAATTCCTACGGCTGGAGCGCAGCTGGGACTGCACAGCTTCCTCACCCCAAACACTGATGAGGTCCAGCAATTCGCCATTGCTCCATGCTGGGGCTAGTTTGGAGCATGGAGGCATGGTCACCTGCAAAGATTCACCGATTGATTGCACTCCACACCTGGCTGAGCAAACAGGAAGGGGATTTTTAAAATTCCCAGGGCATTTAAAGGGTGGGTCACCTGAAGCCTAGGCAGTAGAGAGCAAACTGATGAGCAGAGTGGCTGAACAGGCATTATGGGATACCTCCAAATACCTCGGAGGCCAATTACAGTGCTTTTGGTGGCCACACTTGTGGAGCAGTGCTGCATCACCAGCTCTGCAATCCTTATACCCCAAGCAGAACAGGAGTACAACCAGCGCTGCAATCAGGGAAATGCAGCGCTGTATGTGCCTTGCAAGTGTGGACGGTGAGTAAATTGCAGCGCTGGTGGTGAGTTTACAGCGCTGCAACTCTCCAGTGTAGCCAAGGCCTTAGTCTTTCAATTTGCTGAGCAGTACCTTGCAGGATTGGTCCTTAATGTTTTTAAATGTCCTGAGGTTTCTGAAAATACATTTCCTATTGTGACTTTCTTTCTTGCAACCAGGTTGCAGGAAAACCAGAATTGTAAAGACCTGAGCTAAAATATATGCAGAAGTCTATCTTTCCTTTAATGTTCGCCATAGCAGCAGCAGCCAATAAATACAAAGCCACATGCAGTCCATTACATAGTTATTCTCCTCACTTCCTTCCTGAAGCCTCCTTAGCTCTGAAGTCATTTCCCTGTAAAGATGAAAAATATTGAATTTTGTCTCGTAAGAGGTACAGTCCGACAAGAGATCCCAGCATATAGAGGACAATGGGCATAGGAAACACCCAAATTACAACCAAGGCAGTATTTCTGAGTCAAAGGATTTTCTTTTCAGCAGAAATATTTCACTTTTTTAAAACTTTTTGCTGAAAAGTCAAACAATTCCACAGAAAATTTTGCCAAAAACATTTGCATTGAAATTTTCTATGGGGAAAAAAAAAAGTTCATTTCCTGACCAGCCCCACTTAGTAGTCTTTCCAGTATTCATGTTTTGATACTAGAGTTGTGTGGCAGATCTTATTATTAACTCATTGTCTCTGTTCCAACTAGATAAATGAACCTTTATAAGCTATTTGAAACAAATTGTTGTTCTCCCTTAAATGAATCTTGGTCATGGGACCAAAATTCACTCTTTTCTTATATTCATTGAATCCTTATAAACAAAACTTCCCTGATATGGATGTTTATAAAAAGTAAATAAATAAGGGCTGCAAAAATTGTCAAAGCAATATTTCAATCATAGAATATCAGAGTTGGAAGGGACCACAGGAGGTCATCTAGTCCAACCTGCTGCTCAAAGCAGGAACAATCCCCAGACAAATTTTTGCTCCAGATTCCTAAATAGCCCCCTCAAGGATTGAGCTTACAATCCTGGGTTTAGTAGGCCAATGCGCTAACCACTGAGCTACCCCTCCAGAAACTTCTATTTCACTTGTAATCATTTTATTGCTATTCACCCACTTGTAGAAACAATTGTTTATGAAATAGTGACTAATTTATAGTTGTAGGGGACCAAGCATAAAAGATACATTCAAAACTTTGATTGAGAGACGACAATGATTAGGACTAGTTCCCCTATCCCTGCCCCCTCCTGTACTGCTGGCTTGAATAGAGCAAAATAGAATTCATAAATAAATTTTCTTCCAGACTAGTCAATTTTACTTATTTATTTATTGGTGAAAACTTTGAGTGAGTAAATTTTAGTTTGTAAGAATGTTCACAGAAAGGGAAACACTTTCCCTCGTGCCAATGTGAGTTTTCACAGCCACTTTCACAGCCATTTTTGTAGGTTTGGGTGCCATCCAGTCATGGAGCTGAAGCAGAAATATGTGTTCTAGGTGACAATGCAAAGAGTGAATAATGCCCAAAGTAATGTCAAATGTTTTGCAACAAATCCATAGGCTGAAATATATTCCTAGAAACCATTATTCAAATATTTTGAATATGAAGCAAATTAGTAAATACTGAAATCTCTTTGCAACATAAATAGTGTGCATTAATATACTGTTGAAACGTCACTACAATAATGTGCACTGGGAAACTTTTAGTGCACACCAGCAGAATCTACAACGGCCAGGCATTATTTGAAATGGTGTTTACACATCAGTGTTATCATTGCACTAGCAAGTAATAGGAAGTAATGCTGAGAATCTGACATATTTGTAAGCAAAATGTAGCTGACAGCTCACTCTGCCCTCACTTACACAGCTTTTACGCTAGAACAGCTCCACTGGATTCAATAGTTACTCCTGATTTGCACCAGAAATGAGTTTAATTATATCCAAAATCTTCTGTTTCAAAAGTGTAGCCAAACTTCAGATAAATGTATAGGTAGGTATAACAAGGCTCACTCACCACTAGGACACCTCTGAGGCCCCCTTCTGTTGCTCCTTGTGCTCCCTGCTGCCTCCTCTCTTTCTCTGAAACTCAGGGTGCTCTGTCTTCATGGCTTGACCCTCCAGCCCAGTGGACAGAAAGCTGGCTAGATCATCGATCAGGCTCAACAGGTAATGATCAACTCAATGTCTAATTGGCAGCCAGTATCAAGCGAAGTGCCCCAGGGGTCAGTCCTGGGGTTGGTTTTGTTCAACATCTTTATTAATGATCTGGATGATGGGATGGATTGCACCCTCAGCAAGTTCGCAGATGACATTAAACTGAGGGAGAGGTAGATATGCTGCAGAGTAGGGATAGGGTCCAGAGTGACCTAGACAAATTGAAGGATTGGGCCAGAAGAAATCTGATGAGGTTCAACAAGGACAAATGCAGAGTCCTGCACTTAGGACGGAAGAATCCCATGCACCACTACAGGCTAGGGACCGACTGGCTAAGCAACAGTTCTGTAGAAAAGGACCTGGGGATTACAGTGGACGAGAAGCTGGATATGAGATAGCAGTGTTCCCTTGTTGCCAAGAAGGCTAACAGCATACTGGGCTGCATTAGTAGGACCACTGCATTGCTAGCAGATCGAGGGAAGGGATTATTCCCCTCTATTGGGCACTGGTGAGGCCACATCTGGAGTATTGCTTCCAGTTTTGGTCCCCCCCACTGCAGAAAGGATGTGAACAAATTGGAGAGAGTCCAGAAGAGGGCAACAAAAATGATTAGGGGTCTCAGGAACATGACTTATGGTGGAACTGGGCTTATTTAATCTAGAGAAGAGAAGAGAAGAGTGAGGGGGCATTTGATAGCAGCCTTCAACTACCTGAAAGAGGGTTCCAAAGAGGATGGAGCTCAGCTGTTCTCAGTGGTGGCAGATGACAGAACAAGAAGCAATGATCTCAAGTTGCAGTGGGGGAGGTCTAGGTTGGATATTAGGAAACACTATTTCACTAGGAGAGTGGTGAAGCGCTGGAATGGGTTACCTAGGGAGGTGGTGGAATCTTCATCTTTAGAGGTTTTTAAGGCTCGGCTTGACAAAGCCCTGGCGGGGATGATTTAGTTGGGGCTGGTCCCAGTGTTCCCTTTAATTTTTCCCACCCATGTGTGGAATGAATTTTGTTATGTGCGCCAGTGAGGAGGTGATATGTGACATATCACTTTCATATTGGTTCACATAACAAAATTCATGTGGTGGAGGTGGGGCTGAAGGGTTCTTGTGGGAGGGGGCTCAGGGCTGGGTCAGAGGGTTGAGCGCAGGGGGTGAGGGTTCTAGCTGGCAGTGTGGGCTCTGGGGTGGGGCTGGGGAGCTCAGGGCTGGGTCAGAGGGTTGAGCGCAGGGGGTGAGGGTTCTAGCTGGCAGGGTGGGCTCCGGGGTGGGGCTCTCAGGACTGGGTCAGAGGGTTGGGTGCAGGGGATGAGGGTTCCGGCTGAGGGTGTGGGCTCTGCGGTGGGGCCAGAAATGAGCGGTCTGGGGTGCAGGAGGGAGCTCCGAGGTTTCTGTGGGAAGAGAGGATTCCCCCCAGTGATCTCTCCCTCAGCAACACCTGGGTTTGGGGGGCGAGAGGTGCCTGTCCCCTGCCATAGGAGCTCTGGGCTGGAGCTGCAGGATAGGCACCCCTCCCCCGGCCCTCGCATGTCCGGGCCGGGCTGCCTGGGTGGGCTGCTCTGGCTGTGCCTGGGCCATGCTGCACCCACCGCGGCTGAGTCTGGGCCACTCCAGGGTCAGTCCAGCCCGGGCTGCGCCGCCCCAGCTGCACCTGGGGGCAATCTGGCTGTGACTGGATCCATGCCACACTGGTCGCACTGCCCCAGCTGCACCTGGGCCAGATCTGAGTGCTACTGGGTCTGTGCCGCTCCACCCTCACTGCCCCGGCCGCACCTGGGGCCATGCCTGTACCCAGTTTGGCTGTGCCTGGGTCCGGGCTGCTCCAGCCGCAGCAGGTCCGAGCTGCATGGTGAGTTGGGTCTGGGAGAGGGGAGCCCCTCCCCTGGCCTCGGCATGTCCCCTGGTGGGTTCCCTAAGTACTTGTGCAGCACTAAATAGGCTGTTGCATGGCCGCACAGATTACAGGGAATTTAGGTTGGTCCTGCTTTGAGCAGGGGGTTGGACTAGATGACCTCCCAGGATCTCTTCCAACCCTAATCTTCTGTGATCCTATTATTCTACTGTGTTTTTCCCACCTGGGGTTATCAAAGTCTCTTTATCCAAAATGGCAGATTTCTCCCTCACTGACCTGACTATTTCACCTTCCCCAGTGGCTGGTAGGGGAATCCAAACCCACCCTCTAGCTCTGGGTTCCAGCTCCGGAATTCTCTAATTAGCAACTGTAGGGATATTAAAGAAGGTACTCACAATGATTCCCCCAAGTGATAGTGACCCCCCAGTTTCACCAAGTACAAAAATATTTTAGTTCTTCTGTTAAAACTTTAAGCTCCTTTTTGAAGAAACCATTGATTGTAACTGTCCTGTGAAAGATACTCTATTGCTATGTAAAACTTACAAACAAGTTAATTGACTTTGTTCTTGAAGTGAACAGCTGTGAGCCTTAAGCTGTAACTGATACAATGTAAACAAACGCTCACTTCATTGTAACAGCAACGACTCCTAGGCACACACCCCGAAAGTGGTGGAGACAGTAAATTAAAATATGGTTAAGATATGGAATGTATGTTGATGAATACTTGATGTACATGAATGGTTAGGGAGGTGCCAGCCTAGAAAGGGAGTATCCATCAGCCAAAGAATGTGTCAAGTGGACCACCAGACAATCCCTGGAGGGTAAACTGGGATCCACCTCAACACCAGGAATGTGCCAATTTAGACAGTGTGTAGCTACCAGGAATGTGCCATCTGCTGATTGAGTCAGCAACAGCAGGATGAAACAGCTCCCATAGACTAACATAGGAATTCATTCCTATAAGAATGAACTCCAAAGACTGAGGACTTTGAGTCTCTGGTTCTTCTGCCAACCTCCAGGAGCATCAGGTGCATCTGACACAGATTCTACTCCATCCTCATGACCAAGATACCTGGCCAGGAATTTGGCATGAGCAACTTCTAGGCTGGTAACTATAACACCTATACAGAACTTGAATGAATGATTTTGTGTGTGTGTGTGTGTGTGTGTGTGTGTGTACAAGGAATAAGTAGTAATAGGAATTAGTCAAACGTTGTTTACTTTTATCTTTTGCTTTATTATTATATTTACAATAAATGTGGCATCTTTGCCTTATTCCTCTTAATAAGATCCTGCTGGTTTTTACTCTATTGGTATAAGACAGCCAAGTCTGCAACATCCCCAAGGCCATTTCCCTGAGCCTTTTCCTACTCTGTCTCTCTCAGGCTTCTGCTGCACCTAGAGTTGCCAGGTGTCCAGTTTTTGACCAGAACATCAGGTCAAAAAGAGACCCTGGTGGCTCCAGTCAGCACCACCAACCGGGCCATTAAAAGTCCAGTTGGCAGTGCTGCAGGGCTAAGGCAGGCTAGTCCCTATCTGCCTTGGCACCACGCTCTACCCCGGAAGCAGCCAGCAGGTCCAGCTCCTAGGCAGGACTACCACACGGCTTTGCACACTGCCCCCACCCTGAGCACCAGCTCTGCACTCCCATTGGCCCGGAACTGCAGCCAATGGAAACTAGGGGGTGAGGCAATGTCTGCAGGCAAGATCAGTGCATGGAGCCTCCTGCCCCCACCTAGGAGCTGGACCTGATGGCCACTCCCAGGGTGCAGCACTGTGCCAGGACAGGCAGAGAGCCTGCCTTAGCCCCACTGCACTGTTGACCAGGAGCCGCCCGAGTTAAGCCTGCACCCCAACCCCTGGCCCAATCCTGAGCCTCCCCAAACCCAAAGCCCCCTCCTGCACCCCAAACCCCTCAGCCCCACCCCAGAGCCTGCACCTGCAGCCCAGAGCCCTCACCCCCTCCCACACCCCAACCCCCTGCCTCAACCCACAGGCCCCTCCCAAACTCCAAATCCCTCAGCCCCAGCCCCCAGCCTGGAGCCCTCACCTGCACCCCAAACCCCTCATCCCCAGCCCCACCCCAGAGCCCACACCCCCAGACCAAGCCTTCACCCCCTCCCACACCCCAACCCCCTGCCCCAGCCCAGTGAAAGTGAGTGAGGGTGGGGGAGAGCAAGCCACTAAGGGAGGGAGAATGTAGTGAGGGGCGGGGCCTCTGGGAAGCGGTGGGGCTAGAGTGTTTGGTTTTGTGCAATTAGAAAGTTGGCAACCCTAGCTCCACCACCCTTCTTGGTAAATCCTTCCCTCAGGGCTTGGATCTCCAGGGTTTCTACTGTACTTCTGTGTTTCCTCCTTTACCTCTCTATTCCCCAGAGAGTGGCTGCAGGCTCCCTCACTGCAACACCTTTCTGCTGCCAACTTCCGGCCTTTCTCACCTGTTCCTTCTTAGCTGGGCTCCATCATCAATCTGAGGTTACTTAGGCCACCTAATTCCCCTTAGGTGTGGCCTATCTGCTTAATTAACCCCTTCTCAGCCTCTGATATTTACATGTCAGAGGCACTAAAGAGTCATATGTCCCTTCATGCTTCAACCACCATTCCAGAGGACACGTGTCTATGCTGATGACGGGTTCTGCTCAATAATGATCCAAAGCAGCGCAGACCGACGCATGTTCATTTCCATCATCTGAGTCAAATGCCACCAGCAGAAGGTTGATTTTTTTTTATGGTGGTTCAGGTTCTGTAGTTTCCGCATCAGAGTATTGCTCTTTTAAGACTTCTGAAAACATGCTGCACACCTTGTCCCACTCAGATTTTGGAAGGCACTTCAGATTCTTACACCTTGGGTCGAGTGCTGTAGCATCTTTAGAAATCTCACATTGGTACCACCTTTGCATTTTATCAAATCTGCAGCGAAAGTGTTCTGAAAATGAACATGTGCTGAGTCATCATCCAAGACTGCTATAATATGAAATATATGGTAGAATACGAGTAAAACAAAGCCAGAGACATGCGATTCTCCCCACAGGAGTTCAGTCGCAAATTTAATTAATGCATTATTTTTTAACGAGCATCATCAGCATGAAAGCATGTCCTTGGGATTGGTGGCAGAAGCATGAAGGGGCATACAAATGTTTAGCATATCTGGCCCATAAATATCTTGCAAGGCTGGCTACAAAAGTGTATGTTCTCACTTTCAGGTGACATTGTAAATAAGAAGCAGGCAGCAGCATCTCCTGTAAATGTAAACAAACTTGTTTGTTTTAGCGATTGGCTGAACAAGAAGTAGGACTGAGTGGACTAGTGGCTCTAAAGTTTTGCATTGTTTTGTTCGAATGCAGTTATGTAACAAACAAAAATCTACATCTGTAAGTTGCATTTTCACAATAAAGAGATTGCACTACCGTACTTGTATGAGGTGAATTGAAAAATACTATTTCTTTTATCATTCTTACAGTGCAAATATTTGTAATAAAAAATAATAATATAAAGTGAGCAGTGTACACTTTGAATTCTGTGACACAGCCCAGCTGGGGTATCAACAGGAACGAGAATGAGGTAGAAAGTTCAGAGCAGCAAGGAAAGCCTAGAGGGGAACTTGAGAAGAGAGGTAGGAAGTGCCCAGGGAAAAGTGTAGTGAAGAGAATGTAGCTGTTGGACACAGGACCCTGGGCTGCTACCCATGTCAGGGTGGGACTGGGTTCCCCTACTGGCCCCAAAGAAGGGGGTGTAAATGCTCCTGGAGAGGGTTATCAGGCCCAGCAAGGGGGCTGCAAGCTGAGCAAGAGCCCCACCGATGGCAGAAGGACTTATTTCTGTGGAAAGACCTCTGTGGACTTGTAGTGTGAGACAAGCTGGGCCCCAGAAGGGTGAACTAAAGGTAGTGAGCTGACCAGAAGGCTGAGTTACCAGGCAGAGAAACTGTCATGGTACTAGAGCGACCATGATGGGGGACGCTAGCCCAGAGAGAGGGCTGTGATGCCATGCCTGGCCACCGAGGGGCATGTAACGATGAGTAGATTTGTTTACGATTGGCATAGTCAGGAGGAATGAATTCCCCCTGTGATCCGTGAGGGCTGATGGAAGTCTTCATTGCTGAAGGAAGGTCTGTCCTCCCAAGCAGGTGTTCCAAGGGACCAAGCTGGTCACTGGATTTCCCACTTCAGTTTCAGGGACTGGTTAAGCAGCCAAAGCAGGTCTAGTGGTTTCACCTGTAGCTCCTAGAAAACCAACAGAAGCAGAAGGAAGTGCAGGCAGAGCTACAGACACTGCAGCAGCAGCAATACCTGTGAGAGATCCTGCAAAGGGAAATCAGCCCAGGGTCTGCTATGCCCATGGACAAAAAGAGCAGACATGGAGAGCATGCCTGGGCTGTGCCGAGAAGGTTAGCCCAGCAGAGCAGGGCATGAAAAAGTGTACAAGCATGGCCTAATGCCAAGATGGGGACAAGAGTTCTTTGTTTTGGGTGCAGAGAAGCAGGCCATAACAAAAGACACGACCTGCTTAGGAAATTGATGAGTGGCAAAACGAGGGGCCGGGGCCCCAAGAAGGTAGAAAGAAAGGAGAAGGTGTCTCTGACACAAACCCACATGAGGCAGGCAACGTGGAGATGGCAGGGATGGCCGTGGACCTTGCAGACCCTCCACCACACACCCTGTCGGGTGCTGCAGGGAGGTGAAAGATGAAATGGTTTGCACAGAGATGAAGCAGACTGAAGTAGGGACAAACACAAGAGTGGAGCAGTCCATGGTGGGTTCTAAGGCCCTGACAGAAAAGGTTTTGGCATATGCAGTGGCAGTAGCAAAAGGCTACAGAAGAAGCCAAAGGCTTCAGAACAGGTTCTGCAAGCAGTTGTTAATGAGAATGAGTGGCTGCAGGAAGAGCACTGGGATACTGCAGAAGAGAAGGATTGCCTCTTAATTCTGGTGAGCGAGCTGGCAGTGGAGCTGGAGACACTGTGTATGCACGCTGTACAAGTGCACAGGTGGTGACAGATGACGAGGGATGAAGCTTGGACGAGACTAGAACTTCCCCCTCATGTGGGCCAGGTTCTGAGGAGGAGAGTATATAACGGGGAGCTTGGCCTGTGGGCTATAAAGCCTGGAGCTAGGCCAAATGGATTAGAGAGTGAGCTCCACCTGAGGGAAAACCGCAGCAAAGGTACAGGAGCAGACCTAGTTGTTCAGACAGGGTCTTGGGGCAGAACCTAGAATCCAGGGTAGGACGGTTCTCCCATGGTCTCTAAGGAAGGGGACGTAGAAGGCCATAGAAAGGGCTACTAAGGCCAGCAAGGGCAGGCCGAGCCAAAGTCAGGCTGAGGAAGAGCCCCCAAACGGATGGAAGACCTTGTTTCCATTAAAGGCATTTTTGGACTTTTCGATTGGGATGAGCATGACCCAGGAAGAAGTGGACTAAAAGACGGTCACCTGGCTGAAGGGCTGAGTTCCCGACCAAAAAAACTGCCAGAGTGCCCTAGCAACTATCGGCAGGGGTGCTAGCCCAGCAAGAAAGCTGTGATGCTACGCCTTGCCAGGAAGGGGCACCTGTTGGTGAGTGAACTCTGTTACAAGCCTGCTTCCATTATGGAAACAGCCTGGTATTGGAGAGCGGTGGGGATGACCTATGGGAAAGGATGGCTGGAGGGGTCATACAGGAAGGGCAGCAGGGTCCAATGATGAGAACAGGGAATGGGTTGTACTGAAACTCTGCCACTGAGTGATAACATGATCCTGGCCAGGTCTCTCTCCTACCTGGTGTCTCACTTTCTCTGTCTTTGAAATGGGGAACATCCTGACCCACATTAAGAAAGTGTTCGATCCTCTGCTCTTGCTTCCCAAATCCCGGCCCTCCTTGCCCCACACAGGCCTCTGCCCTGTTCCTCAAATTTCTATGTCCATGTTAGTGCTTGTGTCACCCTCCAACTGCAAGGTATCATGTACAGTTTCCTGCTAGCAAACTGAAGCAGCCCCTAGATCCAGAATAGGAATCACAATTCCTGTGTGCTGCCCTGAATGGAGCATAGACCATGGGCATGGTGTTGTATCAAGCAGGCAAGGTACTAACAAGCTTCAACAGGACTTTATTTACAATGGAAACCTCTTTACCAAGCTGCTGCTGCACCCTCTGTAACTCTCACTCTGCCTCCTCAAATCTTCCCCTCTCCTTCCTGTTTCCTGTCCTTTCAGACTCCCAACAGCTGGTGCTCCTAGTTCTAATAATTACAAGCACATTTAAACACCACATTCCCTCCTCTCTTAAGAAACTCTCTCAATTAGAATAAACATTGTTGTTCTAATCACAGAAAAAAATAGGAAACAAGACACTATACTATTAGCAGAAATACTGCTGGAACACTGGAAACACTGTAGATACTACATAACATAGTCTTTAGTCCAGATAGGTGGTTGTCTGGGTCTGACAGGCCTTCTCTCAAGCCCCGGTTCCAGTGCAATTTCTTGTTGGAGGAGGTGATGGACTTACCCCAAAGGTGGGTGTGGGAGAAGCAGAGTGAAGGGCTGATCAGAGAGCCATCCCATAGCATTCCTCTATGCCATCCCATAGCATTCCTCTATGGAGAGTCACTCCAACAACCACCTGGCTCCTTCCTGCCGTAGGCAGCAGCCACTAGGTTCCATAGAGGATTTCTGAACTAACCCTTTAGAAAGCTGCCTCTGGCTCTCTACAAGCTCTCACAGCCCTGTCACGAGAGGTAAGGAATAAGGTCCTGCCTCCCTCAACTGCTTGGGGAAATCCTCTCAGAGAAATCAGTGCAGGGCTTTATGCATATCTACAAACAGATCACAGTTTGTGTGGTGTTGTCAAGAAGCTGCACACCCCTTGGCAGCTCTTTTTAGAGCAACATTATCTCCCACAGGGATTTCTGCTCTAAATGCTCTGGGCCTGAGGGAAGGATTCTGTGGAAAACAGGCCTTTCCCTTGTTCCAATCCAGGCTCTGCTGTTCTGATGCTGCAGAGCTGATAGGAAAGGCTTGAGGGTTTCTGGAGAGCACGCTGCAAGGCCAGCAATCCCATGCTGCAAGGCCAGCAATCCCATTCTGCCTCAGCTCTGAGGACATGTTCTCTTTCTCCCTCGGCACCTTCCTTTGGAGGAAAGAAAGGGATATGTGAAATGGAGTCTCTCCCTGGCTTACAGATAACTCGTCCTGCAGTAACACACGTGTGGACTCAGGGGAATGCTGTGCTGCAGTGTATGTGCCCTGCAAGATATCACTTGTGGAGGGAAGCAACACTGCTCTTGGTACTGGCATCTGGGCAATAAGAAGGGGGAGTTGGAAATTCTCCCTTGGGAGGGGAAATGGGGAAACCCAGTGGGATGATACGTGTGACTGGAATGTCTGTCGCTGGTTACAACCCACTGAGTTAGGGGAGAAAGGGTAAAAGTGGTGGGCAGGGTGGCACTTTACATTAGACCAGTGGTTCTCAAACTGTGTGTCAGGACCCCAAAGTGGGTTGCAACCCCATTTTAATGGGGTCACCAGGGCTGGCTTAGACCTGAGTGCAATGAAGTTTGAGAACCCCTGCATCAGACACATCATTACCTGTTTTACGTTCTTGGTCATTGAGAACGCCAGGACCTCAAATGGACAGGGATCAATTTGCTACTAGCACAGCCCAGCAGGGGAACCAGTAGGGAGTTGGCACAGTTCACTGAATCCAAACCAGAGAGCAGGAAATGTTTCTCCTTTTGCACCTGTCTGTGACTTGTGGGAAGAAATGAGGTTAGCACAGGGGACTTCCTATTGGGAGACAGACGAGGGAGGTCTCACGTAGCCAGAAGTAAATCATCCTTGAAGATTTTGAAAAATTATTAGATACTTTTCTAATACAAAGTTTTGTACTCAACTAGAGGTGACTCTATTGTGGGCCTCCTTGTGGTGGATAAAGATGAACTGACCAATGAACTAGATGTTCGTGGTTGCTCTGGGGCCAGTGATTATGACTTGACTATATTCAGTAAGGAGGTTTGGGAACAAATTGATAAATTAAACAGCAATAAGTCACCAGAACCAGATGGTATTCACCCAAGAGTTCTGAAGAAACTCAAATGTGAAATTGCAGAACTACTAACTAACTGTGCTACGTAACCTGTCTTTAAATCAGCTTCTGTACCAGATGGCTGGGGGATACCTAATACAACAACATTTTTAAAAGGCTCCAGAGATGCTCCTGGCAATTACAGGCCAGGTTTAGTGGGTTACAGATTGTTGTAGTGAGCCATAAATCCAGTGTCTATATTAATGAGCAATGCAGTCAAGACATTGCATTACAGTCATGACTCAGCTGGACTGGGAACCTCCCAGGGAAACTCATGTCCTCAACAGTTAGTCCTGTGCTGGTGATTCACCAGGTGGCACTTTCCCTTTTGACTTCCATGGGCAGTGGGTATAATAGGCCAGGGGAGGCTAAGCCTCCCTAAACCCAGGTTGTGACCCTATCCACGCTCCGCCCCAAGACCACGCCCTTGCTCCACCTCTCCCCGGGAACCAGTGGAGGCTCAACTTGGGCTGGTGGCCTGGAGCTTGGGCCATGGTGGGAGTTTCAGGGCTACTCTGGATCCAGGCCAGGGGGAGCAGAGTAGAGTTGGGGCAGAGAGCTAGCCTCCCTGAATGAGGGGTTCACCTGCCACCCATGCCCTTCATACTGGCTCAGAAAGAGCTAGATTAGGACTCAGAGAGAAAAGTAAAGGGGTCACAGAAGGATAAATACCATTTTCTCCCTCTGTTTTCTCTCTCCTTTGATTGTACAATATCCCAGCTTAAATATGAAAATGGGCATAGGAGATGGTATCTATCCTCGCCTCTTCCAACTTCCCCACGAACCTCCCGTGTTCTCTACCAAAACATTCCTAGTGCCAGCAAACTGGGAGAGTGAGCAGAGATTTGCTTCCTGCAGCCATACAACTTATTTTGGGCACCTCCTGCCATTGCTCGGTGGGAAGACTAAAGCCCGGGGTAAGCTCTTGGGAGCACACAGAGCAGTCATCGCATGGCCTCGACCAGAACAGAGCAGTCGGAGCCTGTGCCTGAGTGCTTTCTAGACAGACATGGTGAAAATTCCATTTCTGCACAAAAGCCTGCCCACAATAATGAAAGCCAAAGACAAAATGCAATAGAAAACTGATATAACACATGCAAAGAACCGAAAGCTATCCCATTAAAGCTGTGGCCGAACATAGGAGCTGGGAAGAGCAGGCTGCTTTACAGAGCAATTGAATTAGAGTCTCAGCCTCTGGATCTGGTGTCTGGATGCTATGGAGATAAACTCATTAGAAATGCCAGAAACAAGCAGAGAATCAGAGAGGCCAGCCATGAAGTTTGGCTCCAGCTCCAGATTTTCCCTAATGTAAGTGGCGAGAGGCAGGGAGTGTTTGGATCTGGGGCTTTGGATTGGCCTCAATTCTAATGATAGCTAATCATGATAGTAATATAATTGTTATGCACTAATAGCAAACAATTGTTGTGTATCTGTGTTGGGACTCCAGCAGGGGCATGACCCGGACCCTTACCTAGGACAGGATGGGAGAAAAGAGCAGGCATCTGTCACATAGTGGCTATAGCCCTGGAATAAACTACACTTTAGCAAAACCATTTTGCAGTGCAAACATTTGGAGAATGCCATGGAAAAATACTGCTGAGGTCAAGAGCATCAAGAGGCGTATTCTCAGCAAAACACTGCATTCCTTTATAGCAAGCTCTTCCTTATCTACAAAGTGCTAACTCTGCAGAGCCCAGCTGGGAATTTCCACTTGAAAACCCCAAAGCCATTGCTGGGGTTCTCTGCTGGGAGTAGCTGAGGTGGGGAGTTACATTTAAAGAGTTATTATAGTTATGTACTCTCTGGATCTATTAGAGAAGCCTCCAGAGTTTTGGAGGCCACATAGCTCCTTATGAAAATCAGCCTGAGAGCCAGCATTTTAATGCAACCATCCAGGCGTATATATCTGCCTCAAGGGAGGAGGAGGAAGGGTGGACAGTCTTGTGTCCTGTTCCTACACTATTATCTGCTGGAATCTGGCAAGCTCTGACATCAAAGCAAAATGGAGTTTGGAGTAAATTACAGCTATGAATGGGACTCCTCTCCCCTGCAACAAACTTTCAGTCAGTGTTGTCTGCTTGCCTGTCGTTACTGAGCTCTTCTCATGCCAGTTACTTATGGAACAGTTACTCTGCAAATTTGGTATTATGTTAAGGGGAAATATAGATCAAAAATGCCCTTCTGCTTTGGATTGAAGTGGATTCAGCTTTGGGGTTCGCTGAATCCACTTCACTCTTTGTAAAAGAGAGGAATTGCATCGACCCCATAGTTGTAACCTGGGAGTTATACTCAAGGCAGGATTATGACTGCAAAGTAGCCCCAATCAAAAGGAACTCTAATTAGGAACTTTATGGCTTCCTCACTTTAAAGAAGTTATTTTTAAAATCTCTACCTCTTCACTGTTAACACAGCTCATGGAAAATTAAAGTGACAGAAACCTCACACATGACTAAAAGATCTTCTCAGAGATGCAGCACAGAGGACACGGAGGAAGAAAGAGACAAACAGGCTTGATCAGTTGCCATAATATCAACATAGTCCCATGGAAGTCAGAGGAACTACACTGATTTATACAGCTGAGTGTCGGAGGAACTGCAAAGCTCCGAAGCTCAGTGCTGCAGAGCAGCAGACTATTCTGCAGGAAAGGCACAATCCTTTTTAAAGGGAACAAAGTTTAGCCATTGGCAAGAGTACAGAAAATCCCCCCTTTCAAGGGAAGTGGTGGAAGCCTCATTGTTTGAGTCCTTTAAAACTAGATTGGATTGTTACCTATTGAGGGCTGGAAGTCATTCACTAGCTACATATTCATCCCTTTTTTTTTTTTAATGTTAATTGTACCTCACATTCAATCAGAGGCTGAAATATTCAGAAGCTTTTATTGCCTGTTGTAAATAAAATGCTCACAAAGAACCTGCACTTGGATCCATTGGCAGAGTTCTGGTCTCTGGCAAAGCCCCATCACAGGATCACAGCTCTCCTGTCATTGAGAAGTTCCTCACGGCTGTGATTAGGATTTAGGATGGAGAGTCAGAACCTGATCCCTGCTGATATCAATGGGATTTCTGCCCTGGACTTCAACTGGTGTAGGATCAGGTCCCTAATCCGAGTTGTGTTTAACAGAAATTATTCTGGTAAAGAATTTTTCAGTGATAACTCGAATGCATAATACCACAGAACTAAACAGCAGCCCGTTTGGGATATCCTCTTACTCCCACCTCCCCACTGGTGTGTGGACCTTTCTATTGTCTGTTCTTTCCTTCCTATAGTTCTCTGAACACCCCTCACTCCCAAATAGTCCCTTTCCCCCCGTCCCCTTCCCTCCACCCTATGTGGATACCCTTTACTCCCAGGAACCGGACCTTAGCTCTTTAAAGTCTTTGACCCTGAGTGACACTGAAGTTAAGAGATATGCAGAATTTATGAAAAAGGAAGAATAAAAGATAAGGAAAATGTAATTTTGCAGAAAGACACAGATGGCCTGATTCACTGTTGCCTTGCAGTCATTTAGCCCAGGGCAAAGTGGGTGCAAAATGCTGCCATTTTGATGAGCTTGTCCTTCACAACCACTTTGCACTTTGTCCTTCACAACCACCTAAGTAACTATAGGAGGGCAGGGCAGTGAAGAATCAAGCCTCTGCAATGTTTCACCAGTTTGTAAGTGTAACCCTTCTGCCCCTCTGAGTTGGTAGCAACAAGGGCCGGGTTCAGTATCCAGGGGTTCCGTTTCAATAACACAATGCATAACCGGCTCGAGCCCCCACCCAGTGACCTGGGACACTTACATACCACCACCCCCCGGGCGCCTCTAGGAGGTAATACTTCCCCTCTCGCAAGCATGGAGTCTGAGTGTAGCAAAATCCTTTTAATAAAGGAGGGAAACAATGCAGCATCACAATGGAGAAACACCACAAACAGGATTATAACACAATCCATAAGCAAAAACCCACCTCCAAGTACGTTTGGCCATGTTCTTTCCCCCTTAGGGTCTTAAGTCCAATCACCCCAAAGTCCAACAACCCAAAAGTCTCTGGTCAGTGCCACCCCAGAGTTCAAAAGTTTATCTGCAGAGTTTTACCCTCCCCAGCCTGGGTGGAAATGGGGGCGGGGCCACACAGAGTGTAAGGGGCAGCTTATGTGGGCTAGGGCCAACTGCTCCGCCTCTCCGTGGAGTTCTGCTGCAGCCTTCACCACGACCAGCTCCACTCTACCAGCTGTGCCGCTCCTCCAGCCGACTCATGAGCCACGCCAGCCGCCCCCGCAAACTGCTCCACTCCGCTCACTGTTCCATGGGCTGCTCCAACATGCTGCAAACTGCTCCACTCTGCCAGCCGCTTAGTGATAGGTCTTCAGGCTTTCAGCTTGTAGTAGTGGAGCCCCGGTGCTGGTGCACCATTGGCCCAACGTGAATTCAGCTCAGCCGCCTCTAGATGGACTCCTAATGGAATCAAAATTAGCTCTACTCTTAAACTGTAGAGAAAGAAGGCTGTGCAATTGGTGTTCCAGGCCATCAAAAGGGGCCCATACCATCAGGTACACACAGCAGTCCCCAACCTCTCTCCATTCACTGGGTTTTGGAACCCATGTCCCTTGTCTAGCAAGTACTACTTAACTGAGGTTGAGTCATCTCTGTCATCTCTGTCATAAAGCAGTCTCGTAGCTCCTCATTCACATGACAAGTGACAACACTTTATTCCTCCTGCTCCAATAACAAAGAAATTGGGGATCCCAGAGCTGTCAAAATAACCATCCCAGGCTGCCGTGGGCTATGCTAGGTGGGGTGGGTGTGCCAATGCAAATACCTGAAATTCCTTTCCACACTCCCCATAATTCACCAACAGATGTCAGGGCAGAGCTCATCCTGACTCTGCTTACATCAGATTAAAGCTACAACTGAGGAAAACTAGGACAGAACCTCCCATTTCCCAGTGGAAAAAGGAGACACAAGGAGTCTACCTGAGCTTCAAGGACCAGATCCTGAGGGGTACTGAGCACTCTGAACTCACTACAGTCAGTGGGACTTGATGGCATTCAGCACCTTCAGGATCCAGGCCCCCAAACCCACAGGTCTCCCCGGTGCAGGCTAGGAAGAACAGCTAAAAAGTGTGACAGCCACCATCTTAACCGATACACGGGGGCTTGAACTGGGGACCATCAGAGCTGAAAGCATGAGTTACTACTGCTTGAGTAAAAGAGCCAAAGTTTTCTAACTGAGAGTACATCTACACTGGGGGGAAGAGAAAAAAACAAAACAAAACACCTCTGCAGCAGTGAGTCTTTGCCTCCCCTCGCCCCAGGTTTAAGAGCCCAACCTCCAGCCCAACCCCAAATAGTAGGAGCACCACAAGCCCAAGTCAGTTGACCTGGACTCAGAGATGCCCTGCCATGGATTTTTTTTTCCAGTATAGCCACATACCGAGGCTGTAACAGACTCATTTTATCTGCAGATGAGGCACAAATAGAGGAATTGGAACACACCATAACCAGTGAGTTACAGAAGCACTACAGCAGAAGGGAACAGCATATATGTTTAAATGGCATTTGTTGCCTATTTATTTCTATTTTCTGTTACCTCATACTAAACTGATTACATTCAAGTGGTCTATGTCCCAACTTGGAAGAGAGCTGTTGCTCAAGAAGGCAAAAATCCCATCATAGGCAGCAAAGTGATTTAGCATCTTTTAAACCAGGTAGGGCTAGAAGCAAGCAATGCAGCAAGTATATAAGAAAAAATGGCAGACAAAGAATTTGCATGATTTATGCACTTTAATACAGCCAGGCTGAAACTTACAGCTGGCTTGTAAAAATAACCCACAGTTTGAAGGAGATGTTTTTTGTAAAAAGGACAAATTCTAAGTGTTCCTGGAACCCCCTGCTCAGGCGGAAGAAATCATGACCTCTTATGAATTAAATATAAGAGTGGAGAAGTAGGAACATGCTGTTTCCCCACTCTGAAGCTCCAATGAAGTATCCATAGCTTTCCTTAGCAACAAATCACATCTTTTCTGATGATTAAGTCTGAAGCCACTTAATTTTAAAAATTAGATTAAAAAACCCAAAAGTCACAGATGGTCCAAGAGACTGGTAATGGGTTATGGAGCCTGCCTTTCACCTCTAGGTAATCTGTTTCATCTGAATCCACTATCTGATATGTGATCAGTGGCCTACAAAATATTAGTTGGGCTTCACAGAATACAGATAATTCCTATTCATGACAATGGGGGTTAATTGCAATAAATGAATAGGCTTTCAAGTGTTAAGATACAATTAGCACCCTTTCTCAGTAGACACACAAAGAACAGAATGGCCCCGTGACAGAATTACCTTTGCACCTCTAGAAGTTAGGCCAGGGGTAGGCAACCTATGGCACCAGTGCCAGAGGCAGCAGGTGAGCTGATTTTCCGTGGCACTCACACTGCCCAGGTCCTGGCCACAGGTCCAGGGGATTCTGCTTTTTAATTTAATTTTAAATGCTTCTTAAACATTTTTAAAATCTCATTTACTTTACATACAACAATAGTTTAGTTATATATTATAGACTTATAGAAAGAGACCTTCTAAAAACATTAAAATGTATGACTGGCACGTGAAACCTTAAATGAGAGTGAATACATGAAGACTCAGCACAGCACTTCTGAAAGGTTGCCGACCCCTGGGTTAGCCCTTTCACAGCAAATTAAAATACATTGATAAGGAAGCTTGTAGTACTACTGCCCATACTGTACCCAGCGTTACCAACCCCAAATGTTAAAAAACCATGAGTCAGGCTCACCAACAATCATGAGATTGGCTTTAAATAATGAGATTATGTAAAAATAATAGATCTGATCTTTTTATTTGCCTTCTGCTTGTTGAGCCTTTAAAGACGCACTGGGGTCACATTTTGAAGCTTTCTCCACAGCCATGAGGGCTAGAAACTTATTTTCTGTAAGAATGAAGGCTGAAATCATCATATTCACTTGACTCCAGGAGCTGGGGCTTTAAGAAAATAACAATAATTATCATAAGATTCAAATCATGCAAGTTGGCAGCACTGTGTACCTCTTTTTACTTCCTTACACGGGGTGGGGGGGGAGTTTTATTGGGCCAACTTCTGTTGGTGAGAGAGACAAGTTTTGAGTTTACACAGCTCTTCTTCAGGTCTGGGACACTTACTCAGTCTATCTTAGTGCTATCAGTCTGGCCCCACTCACTGTCACTAATTACTTCTGAGTATTAAGTCATTCACACTAACATTTTGGATGGGATTGTCAGATGTGCTCAGCACTGGCCTATCTATTCCCTTTGATGTCAGTGATTAGGCGAGCTGGGTTACTACTGATGTCTGGCTAAGAACTTTGCACATCCTGTCATAGTAAATTGTTACACCAGCACCCACCCACCCCCACCTGCTGTCATTGTTTGTCTCATCCCTGTTGCATTTTGTCTTTTGAACTGTTAGTTATTATCTGTTTGCACAGCACCTAACACAATGGAACCCAATTTGACTGATGCCTTTAAGCGCCATCACAAAATCAATGTTAAAGAGCTTAGGTTGCTTTTGAAAGTCTCACCCTTTAAGAGAGAAATGAATACTTCTCCACTCAGACACTAGAAATTCAGTTTAACAAAACAGTCAGAAAGCACAGCTCCAGGAAGAAAAATGTAAAGTGGCAAAGCTCTCAAAGAGACTAGGTGGGTGAGGTAATTTTATTGGAACAATTTCTGTTGGTGAAAGAGAAAAGCTTTCAAGCTTTGGATCTGGAGGAGGTACTCAGTGTCACAGCTCAATACAAGAATAGAACAGATAAGGAATTAACATCTGTTGCAAGAGATCATTCAACATGAATTCAGGAGTTAACACCTCTACCTGAATAGCACAAAGGAGATTTAGTGGTTTACAGATTTTTGTTGTGAGCCATAAATCCAGTGTCTTTATTAAGCCCATGATTTTTAGGCCATGTCTACACTACCAATTTTAGTTGACAAAAGTGACGTCAACACCCAAAGTCTGACATATAAAAATGGGAATTTCATGTTCACACTTGATCCTCTGTCCGCAGATTGTGTACACATTGGGGGCCCCATTGTCAACAGCATAAGCATTACACTATGGGTACCTATCCCATAGTCCTACTTGACACCTGTTGCTAGGTGTTTTGGGAAGCCAGAGTCGATCGTGGCGCACCTGGAGACCTGGCTAAATGTCCCGTGATGCATTGCTTTGTGTCCCAGTATGCCATGGGCTTCAGGCTTTCTTTCACAGCATTTTTGCAATGGCCATTCTCTGCTGTGTACCCCAGCATCTTTGTGAGAAGGGATAGATCCTGCACTGCTCTACTATGCTCTGTTAATTATCATGAGACCATCGCGCATGGCAGTGCAGTTAATCGTCAAGTTCCTCACTGAAGAAGACTCACAGGCCCAGACATTCTGTGTAACATGGATAGGAGCAACTTTAGATTGCTTTTGGCATTCACAGAGCAGCTGCATAGGGTAGACCATTGCTTTTGGGTTCAGGAAACAAGCACTGAATGGTGGGATCGTATTGTCATGCTGGTGTGGGATGAAGAGCAGTGGCTACAGAACTTTTGGATGCAGAAAGCCACCTTCCTGCAGAGCTTGCCCCAACACTATAGCACAAAGACACCAGAATGAGAGCTGCCCTCTCGACAGAGAAGTGTGTGGCAACCACTGTGTAGAAGTTGGCGACTCCAGATGGATACTGGTAGGTCACAAATTAATTTGGAGTGGGGAAGTCGACCATTGGGACTGCGTTAATACAAGCGTGCAGGGCAATAAATCGCATCCTGCTACGAAGTTCTGTGACTCTGGGAAATGTGTGTGAAATAGCGGACAGCTTTGCAGAAATGAGTTTCCCTAATTGTGGAGGGTAATAGATGGCAAACACATTCCAATTTTGACACCAGACCGCCTTGCAACAGAGTATATCAATAGGAAAGGGTACTTCTCCATGGTGTTGCAGGCGCTTATGGATCACTGTGGCTATTTCACTGACATCAATGAGGGGTGGTCCAGGAAGGTGAATGACACACGCATCTTCAGGAACATCAGCCTGTGCAGAAAGCTACAGGTGGGGACTTTCTTTCCAAACCAGAAGATTACAGTGGGGGATGTTGAAATGCCTTTAGTGATCCTGGGAGACCCAGGGTACGCCTTACAGCCCTGGCTCATGACACCTTACACGGGACACCTGGACAGCAGTAAGGAGTGTTTCAACAATAGGCTGAGTATGTGCCAGATAACAGTGGAATGTGTCTTTGGCAGATTAAAGGCACGCTGCCAATGTCTTTATGACAGGCTAGACCTTAATGAGGATAATATTCCCATGGTCCTGGCCAGGGCTGGCTTTAGGCCAATTCACTGAATTCCCCGGAATCAAGGCCCATGCCTAAGAGGGCCCCTGCCGGCACCTAAGAGGGCCTTGTGCCGGCGCCTGATGCTCAAGGTCTTCGATAGCATTTCAGCGGTAGGCCCTTCACTTGTTCCATGTCTTCGGTGGCATTTCAGCAGCAGGTCCTTGAGTGTCACCAAAGACCCGGAGCAAGTGAAGGACCCGCCGCCAAAATGCTGCCAAAGACCCAGAGCACCGCTGGATGACTATGAATCAGGCTCCGCACTTGCTAAAGCCCGCCCTGGTCATAGCTGCATGCTGTACATTGCATAATCTCTGTAATGCAGAGGGTAAAAGGTTTGCTCAGGAGTGGAGCACTGGAGGCAGACAGCTTGGCTGCTGATTTTGAGCACCCAGATACCAGGACTGTCAGAGGAGCTCAGAGGGGGACAATTCAAACCAGGGAGGCTTTGAGGCAGCACTTTGACAATGAGCACCAGTAATTATATCTCTGTCACCGGTGTTAGTTTTACTTAGGACGCAATAGTGTCATTTTGGGCCTTATATTCCTGTAAGAAACACTGATAACAATGCCTGTGCGTGTATTGGTAGTGCCTACAGTCTCAGTTTGTAGAAAAAAAATAAAGGTGATTCACCATTAAAAAAACAGCTTTTGTTGAACAAGAAACAGTGCACACAAACACACAGCTGCCTGCTGGGGAAGGAAGAGCCAGGGAAAGACAGACTTTCACAACTGTGTGTAGGTCCAGCTACCATTGTGAAAGTTGTCTGAAAGGGTAGAGTGGAGGGGAAACCGAGAAATCCTGGAAGGTGGAAAGGAATGTGCGGACAGAGTTTGACTGGGGCATAGAAAAGTGTTCTGAATGTGCTGCAGGGGATGGCTAGCAAGCATCTGCTCACTCTCCAGCACTATTAAGGACTACCTCATCCGCATTTACTCCTCCATTACTTTAATCATCCTCTCAGTTGCATCCTTAAGAAATGCTTGATGCTGTCTTCTGTCCTGCTGTTAGGCTTCCTAGCACTCCTTACGTTCCCTTTTTTCTGCATTGAAGCTCTGCAGTATTTCCCAGAAAATGTCTTCTTTGATGCATCCTGGGAGCTTTTTTATCTAGTGGAGATGCTCAGCAGAGATTTGTGGGGTGTTCCTGAAGGCCACATCTGGTGAAGCACAGGGGACAATGCACAGAAGCAGGATTGTTAAGTTCACGCACGGCATTGTAACATTCCAGTTATATACACCCTTTGCAACACTGCAATTACTTTCTCACTGACCTTAGCCAGGCACACATCTCCACGAACAGCCAAAGCATGGTGAGTGTTGGCAGGGGGAAGGGAAGGGCACTCCACATGGGAAAAAGAGCACATACTCTCTGCAACAGTCATGGATCTCATTCTATGGGGAAAAAAATCTTAAGTTCTCCTGCACTTTTCCACAGGTGGAGGTCATTCTAGCAGACATCTCAGGGAAATGAGGGTACATCTATTCCATGCTTGTGGCTTCTGCCCTGCTCTCTGTGCTACTCACCTATGTGCTGCTTTGGTCCCTGCACAAGTGATTGATGATTAGTGTGGGACAGTGTCCTACAATGGGGGAAGGAACAAAGCTGCTCTACCATGCAATCTGTGGCAGAGGATTATCATGTATGTCCAGGAAACTTTCCTGGAGATCTCTCTGGAGGATTCCCGTGAGATCTCAGCATGCATCAACACCCTGTTCTGCCATACCGATTCGCTAAACAGGGAAATGTCCAGCTCACAGAAACACAACCAGCTTCCCACATTTCTATACCCTGAACCCACCTTCGCACTACACAAGCCACAGCCATGTACCAGGCATCTCATTTCCTGCTTCTTGCTCTCTGGAAAGCAACTGCTGAAACTGGCTAGACACCTCTGGAGTGAAGAACAGTTCCTGGCTGCCTGCCCCACCGGGCAACCCCACTGGGCAACCCCACCAGGAGCTCCACATCCTTGTCTAACTCCACCTCTCCATCAATAACTTTGTCTTCTGGGTTAGGTCCTCTTTCCACTGCCTTTGTTCCCTCTGAAGTATCCAGGGGGCTCTTGGCAGTGGAGGTGGGGCTGCCACTGAGGATAGCGTCCAGCTCCTTATAGAACCAGCAGGTCTTAGGTGAAGCACCAGAGTGATGGTTTGCATCCCTGGCCTTATGGCATGCCTGCCTCAGTTTCTCTATCTTCGCTCTGCACTGCAGTGTGTCCTGATCACAGCCCTTTTTGCACAAGCCTCGAGAAATCTGCCCGTAGATATCAAAATTCCTATGGCTCAAGTGCAGCTGGAACTGCACAGCCTCCCCTGCCCATATACTGATCAGATCCCACAGCTCTGCAGTGGTCCAAGCAGGAGAGCGTTTGGAGCGATAACCTGCCATGGTCATTTGGGTAGATGCGATGAGACCTCTCCATGCCAAGCCAGCAGGAAATGGAATTTCAAAAATTTCCGGGGCTTCTAAGGGTGTGTGTGTGTGGGAAGGAGTCGGGGGGATGGTCATTTACCTGTCTGCAGAGCAGTGGAGTTCAAACCGCTGAGAGTGGTCATGATGGGCATTGTGGGACACCTCTTGGAGTCCAATTAAAGTAATAAAATCAAGCATGGTGTCTACTGGCATTTTATCGCGAAACATGTAGAGGAAACAGATGTAAGTCTCTCATTGGGGTGGATGTATTTAGTCACCAAAACCAGCAACTTTCCCAACAAAAGTCTGATCGCAGTGTGTACACACTCACTGTTTGGTCAACAAAAGGCAGTTTTTGGCGGCAAAACTTGGTAGCGTAGATAAGGCCTTAGCGTCCAGCAGAGTTAGAAATTTAAGTTCTCCCGGCTCATCTTTTGAAGCTGTTGTGTAGATGGGCACAATGATGACAGAAGTCAGGTCAGACGTAGAGGGATTGTTGTGTGAAAAGTGTTCGCCCGCAGGTAATAGGGTGTTTTTGTCTTTTATCATATCTTTGTGGGAGTACATTTGAGAGCGAAGTGACTGTCTGGTTTCTCCGATGTAGTTTTTAGTGAGGCATTTAGAGCACTAGATGTGGTACACCACCTGTTGTGACAGTCATGTATAGGATCTATGTATCTTGAAAAGTGTGTTGTGAGGGGTGTTGGTCCTCATAGCAGTGGAGACAGATCTTCAGTTTTGCATCTGTTGTTATGAAGGGACACCTGATGCTTTGAATAGGTGTGCCTCGTCTGTGGGGAGCTTCCTTCTGATGATGTCACTCTTCCCAGACCCAAAGAAGAGCTGGGTAAGCTTGAAAGCTTGTCACTCTCCCCAACAGAAGTGGGTCCAATCAGGCCTGTGGACAGCACTTCCGGGCCCCGAGGCAGAACAGTCAATGGGCCAGCTAGAAAGGGATGTGCCCGGCCTGCTGCCTTCGCCACTGCCAGTACCATGCCATGTGCGCCTAGGAGCCAGGGCCAGATTAACTGTTTGTGAGCCCAGCTGGTGCCAAACATATTTGTGGGCCCCCATGGAGGCAGTGGAGCATGTGCAGGGAGGTCAGTACCTAGAGCGAGGGGCTGGCCAGGGACAATGGGGCATGGCATGGAGGGGGCGGCCCCGCTCTGCCAAGCCCAGTGTGAGGGCACCATTTACAAACTGGCAGCTGCAGACGCACAGTGACCCGCCCAGCCCTGTGCTGCCGGTGTGCTCCTTCCCCTCTGGGGCAGGTCCATACCGTGCCACACAGGCCCCCACCCAACACCCCCCAACTTCCTGTGCCCAGCATCCCCCAGACCTTCTATTCTGAGTGCCCCTTGCTCACAATCCCACAACAACTGCCCAGCACCCCACACAAACTGCCCACTGCCTAGCACCCCAACACATAACCTCCCCCACCCTGCACTACCCAATGCCCTTCCCCACGGCCCCACCACAACTACACAGCACTCCACACAGGCCACCTCCACTGCCCAGCACCCCCCAACAATCCCCCCCCACACACACAGTGCCTAGAACTCCAAAACACACAAACCTCCCCCACTGCCCCCTCCCACAGACCCACTCGCCCAATGCCCTGCCCCTGGCCGCACTCATCACCCTGCTGAGCCAGTGCAGAGCAGTGATCCTGCCTCCCAGCAGTCCTAGGGGGCAGAACAGCTTAACCGTGGGAGTACAGAGTGGACCCATCCCCTGGGCCCCACCCAGCCCTACTTGTCTGGTGCTGTGACCACAGTGGAGAGGAGGCACTTCCTTGCAGGGGTAGCACAGGGCAGCCACCAACTTTCCCAGCCCGCTGCTTCTGCAGAGCGGGCCCTGCAGCCCACCCAGGTGATTTAAAAGGGCCCAGGGCTCCTGGCCACCACTGCTACCGTGGCAGCGGCCAGGGGCCCCCAGGCCCTTTTAAATCACCCAGGCCCCTGGACAATTGCCCCTTTGTACCCCCCTGTCGGCGGGCCTGGGTCCAATAAAAGATATTACCTCTCATACCTTGTGTCTTAATATGCTGGGACTGACATCTACACAACACTGCAAAGCTCTCAAACACCGTATTCCAGAGGATAAAAGCTGAGCTTTACTCCAAGGGGATACTCACTAATGCCTAAGCAGCACCCCTAGAAAGGCATTTCTTCTTTTTCATGCAGATAACTTTTTAATAGCTGTTTGTGGCTGGAGCAGTTAAACATCTAGAAATTGAATGCTAATTAATGTTAAATTGCACAAAGAATGAGACCCACTGAAACAGATCTTTCCATGGGGCATAAGGCCCTGTCAGTTTGTTTAGCTCTGTGTAGTCAGCCAGCAAAAAAAAAGATCTCTTAAGGCAATGGTGATTGCAGCACAGCTGGAGACAAAACACTTAATGCTTAACCCTTAGAACACTGGCATTTTCCAGGCTGCTAGCTCCTGAGCAATTTCTGTTCACGTTTTGGAAAGACTTCAGGGGGAGTTGGTTCCTACCCTAAAGGAGAGAGGAGAATGTCTATATAGTCTTGAAAAGCTGAATCCTGATGACTGAGCAGTTACTGGGAGGGGTGGGGGGTGAGGGATTGTTGAAAGATCATACTCTGTGAAGAGTGGAGAAGCCAGATAGTCAAACGCAGTTTTCCCCTTTCTAATGTAAGGGGACTGTTGCCCCCTTACTAACATTCAATAGGAGTGTTTGGTTGCTAGCTCTCAGCACTAAAAGGAGAGGGATCGATGGCAAATCAGGACCCTGAGACTGATCGTCCCCAGGAACAATGGAGAGAGGCCAATGCTCCAGGTCAGCCTGATTGACAGGGCGGGCAGGCTAATCAAAGAGACAGAAGGCCAGGGTGGGTCCCATCCTCCGTGTGAGCTGGAATTGCCTGGGTCTGACAGAGTGGGGCCGAGCTAAGGAGAGAGCAGGGGTCCAAGCTAAGTTGCTGGGAGCAGAGCTGCAGCCGAAAAGCCAGAGCACAGCCCAGAGAGAGCAGACCTGCCCTGGGAGGGGAGCTGCACCAACCAGAGCCAGAGGGGCCAGATAAGCAGCCCAGGAAGCAGGTGAGAGCTGAGAGAGAGTCACAGAAGCAGCCTGCAGAGCAGACCTGCCCTGGGAGCAGAGCTGCAGCAACTGGACCCAGGGAGGTCAGAGAAGCAGCCCAGGGAGCTGAAGGCAGAGCAGCAGCAGCAGCCGTGCTGAGGCAGTGTGGAGCTGGGGCTGGAGCAGTCCGGAGCTGGGTGCGGTCAGCAGCTGGGGAGAGCGAGGGGGACCCTGGGCAGTGGGCCCAGCACAAGGAGACGCCTCAGCCAAGAGGCTCTGCAGGCCAGACTTGGAGGAGGATCGTAACCCTGACAGAGCAGGGGTGACACTGGGGAGAAGGGTCCTGTCACCCAGAGCCTCAGAGTGTGTGGCCACCGCCAGAGCAAGTGTCCAACCCGCAGAGTCCCTGCAGCACAGCCAGGGCCTGAGAAGGAGGCCTGGGACCTACAAGGAACAGACTGTGAACTGCTCTGACATTCCAGAGAGACTGTTTGTAATGTTCTCCGCCACAGAGCAGGGTGATGTGTTTTCTTTTAACCTTTTCCATTTTTCCTTATTCTTTTTTTAAATTAGTTGTTAATTAAATAACTTGTATTTGCTTTAAATTGTATGATGTGATCAGTGGGTCAGGGAGGTGCGCAGTGCAAAGAGAGTACCCTGGAGTGGGGACACCGTAGCCCCTGTCCTAGGTGACCACAGCAGGGTTGGGGGTTGAGCCCCCCAGGAATCCTGGGCCCAGCCTTGTTGGGGTTACGAGGACTCTGCCAGACAGGAGAGTGGAAGGGGAGTCCTCAAGAGCAGGGAGGCCTCTGGGTAAAGGAAGTGGGAGCGAGGACTCAGATCCTTTCGCCCCCCACTTCACCGGGGTAGTGCAGAAGCCAGGAAAGTTCCCCACAATAGCGGGACCATTCCCCCGCTTACACTAGCATTCTAATATGTCTACACTTGCAGAGTTTTTGCACTGTAAGTTTCAGGGGTGAAAGTAAAGCCTGGTTTGTGTACTCACTCAGTTCCTCAGGCATCAGAGAGTGTTCACATTAACAGCACTTCCATCACTTATGCTGGGCAGTGGGTAGACCAGGGCTAGGGCAGCTATCCCACAGTGCAGCTCTCTCCATTTTGACAATGAGTCCTGTGGGAAGAGGGGGTGGGAGTGACTGCAGGGCATGCTGGGTCCCTGCACAGCTTCCTCTCCCCAAATACTGATAAGCTCCAGTAGCTCAGCAATGCGCCAAGCAGGGGATCGTTTGGTCTCTGGAGCAGGCATTGTCTCCTGGCCAGATGAGTGAGCACTTGCCAAGAAAAGAGGAAGGGGAGTTTCAAAGTTCCTGGGGCTTTGCATGGGGAGGGGTGGATGTCTGTTTACCTGGCATCAGAGCAGCAGAGCTGCTGGCCAGAGTGGCAGGCACGGCTCCAGGCCCCAGCACGCCAAGTGCGTGCTTGGGGTGGCATGCTGCGGGGGATGCTTTGCCGGTCGCCAGGAGGGCGGCAGGCAGGCAGCCTTCAGCAGCATGCCTGCAGAGGGTCCGCTGGTCCCGTGGCTCCACCCAAACCCGTGGGACCAGCGGACCCTCCGCAGGCACGCCTGTGGGAGGTCCACCAGAGCCGCAGGACCAGAGACCAGCAGAGCACCCCCTGTGGCATGCCGCTGTGCTTGGGGTGGCGAAATGTCTAGAGCCGCCCCTGCAGAGTGGTCACCTAGGCACTGTGGGATATCTGCGGAGGCTAAAAGCGATGTAAACAGGAAGAATGTATCTTCACTTGCACATCACTGCAAAAGCATCACCGGTAAGAGCTGCACGCCTGTCGTGGAGGTGGTTTAGTTTCTGCAGTGAAACCTCTGAGTTTCACCCCAAAAACTCATTGGCAAGTGTAGCCGCTACCACAGTTTTTGCGCAAAAAAGGAACTTTTTCCACTTTAAATAGCTAGCGTAAACATGCCCTTAGCTAATGTATGTTACATAGGGATTCTGTGTGAGTTTAGGTAAATAATTCAACCCGGAAAGCTCAGATCAGACACAGCATCTGGTTTGCAGCAAAGTTCTCTCCATTGTTTTTACATAAAAATAGAATAAATGTGTTATGAACAATATTAATGTTACCATGTTAAACAGAAATAGAGACAATAAAACTACCAAGCAGTAAACACACGATTTGTGATGGTAAAGCTCTGGATTTATTGCACTGTTCTGTGGCCGTGCTGACAAAGGTATGTGAAATCAAATAATTTGTCAAAACTGGGATAGTCAACATTTTAATAAGGTCTCCTTAATGAATGAGGCCAGTCATTGATACAGTGGTCTCTTCAAAGTATGTAGTGCTCATTCTGCGTAAGTTTTATAAGAGATGGGAAAATGAGGCTAAGGCAGCTAGTTTATGGATGTGGAGAGAGAAGATTCCTAGGACTCTCTCCTGTTGTATGTAACCTCTATTTAAATTAAATACCCTTTGTTGTTCTGCTTGAAAACTGCTTTCCCTGCCTCCATTTGGCAGAGTCCAAAGAAAAAGGGAGGAGTCCAACTGAGAAGACTTAACTACAAAGCTCCTGGTCACTTGGAACCCAACTGGCTGCTAAATCTAGTTTTGTGAACTCTCGTGATTTTGAAATGAGTCTCACAATAATTGTTTTCCTTAAAGCCCCAGCTCCTTGAGTCAGGTGGATGTGATGATTTCAGCCTTCACTCTTAAAGAAAAATTAAGCTTCTAGCCCTCATGGCTGTGGAGAAAGCATCAAAATGTGATCCCAGTGCAAACTAAGGGTTCAAAAAGCAGAAGGCAAATAAAAAGAACCCCAAATCTATTCTTTTTAAAGCCAATATCATGATTTTGGGTGAGCCTCACTCATGATTTTTGAAATTTGGGGATTGGCAATACTGTAAATCTGTACCCTAGCCATATTGCTCTGTTCTGATTCCTGAATATGCAAGGTGCTGAGTGTCCTCAACTCCTAGTGAAAGTTGAGGTCACTCATCATCTTTGCAGGTTGATCTAGCTGCTAAAGTTATCTAGACAATAAACACCAATAACTCTCTGCAGTATGTGCCTCTTGTGGAAAGTTTAAGTCACGCTACCTCAAAGTTTCAAAAATCATGAGTCACCCCTCCCCAATCATAGGATCAATCTAAAAATCATGAGTTTCTTTTAAAAAGTTAAAGATTATGGTCTGTAGTCTATCTTCTGATTTTTGAATACCACCCTTTGCCCATGCCCGGTGCTGTAGGTAGCTAATGGAAGCAGGAGGCCAGGAGCTATTCCCATCGTCTCAAAAGCTTGTGCAGACTAAGGGTACAATTTTGAAAAGTGTCTAAGGATATGTCTATGCTGCAGCTGGGAACATGCTTCCTAGCCCGGGGAAACAAAGTCCGCTTGAGCTAGAGCACTAAAAATAGCAGTGTGTGTGTTGCGGCTGCCACTGGGTAGCAGCGTGGGTTAGCCAGCAGAGTTTGGATAGGCTGGTGCTTGAGTGGCTGCCTATGCTGCAGCATCCACCCTGCTATTTTTAACACACCTAGCCTGAGCAGAACTAGCACTCTGGTCCAACCACTCTGGCTGGGGGGCTCACTCCCAGCAGCAGTGTAAATACACCCTAAGTGACTTGGGAGCCTAAGTTCCATTGAAAGTAGCAAGACTTCGACTCTTATGTAAGTTGGACACATTTGAAAATGTCACTCTAGATCAGGAATAGAAAACACATGAAGTCTAGATTTATTCCAACCAGTATGTGTTCAGTTGTATTTAAGATCACCCAATTTCAAATTTTTAATTCTTGTAGTGCACACTAGGTGGGGCTCAAGCTAATCCAAATGGGCTGCAATTCCACTACACTTGAGGGTTAGTGAAATCTTTGTTTTCCATTTTGATATTTGGCATAATGAGCTAGGGGAAAAAATACCTGTTTGATTGCATCTCTCCCTCAACACTGATCATCATTCCTTTTTCTAATGTATTTCACTGGCTTTGTTCACAATCACCACTGCTTGTTGGCAGTATATTTTTTTTCAAATCCAACAAAGGAGAAGGTTGGGGGAATAATTACATGACTGCAAACCTATACAGCCAGAAACAGCAGCAAACGTACATCCCACTAGGCATCGTAAATTCAGTATCCATGGGATTAAAGAGCAGTGTGTTGTGGAAACATCGGAAAACAGAATGATTTCCTTCTCATGGACCATACTGTATTAACCCATTAGTTTATGGTGAAGCTTTGAAATTACAAGACAATTTAAACTCAGAGTATTATTTATACAGTAGTATTATATTATTTAACTGAACAATATTGACCTTTCTAAGCTGTGAACTGAGTAGAAGATCTACAGACCTTGTTTCCTGAAATATGTATTTAATAAAATTAATAACTCATTTACTAATCCCAGCAGTTAATTTAGTGCTGTCCTAGCAAATAACTCTGGCCATAGAAAACTGGTTAATGGTCCTGGAACTGGACTCTAGTGGTCTAGGGCAGTGGTTCTCAAACTTTTTTTGAGTGGACCACTTGAAAATTGCTGAGAATCTCAGCAGACCACTTAACATTTGGAAAGATCATTGTTTGTACTATTAGCTAACTATTGTAAAGCGCTTTGGATAAAAATGCTATATTTAAAAAAAACAATAATAATTAACTTTTTTGTTCTACAAATGCACACAACTCATATTTTAGTATCACTAGTCTTACCTTTCTAATGCAATGGATGTGCCCTCTTCTCCCCTTCCCCCACCACAGCAGCCCTTGAGCTGGGGCTGGGAAGGAAAGGGAGGTCTCTCCCCCCCGTGGCAGCAGGAGCGTTCCATATCCTGGGCACCACCCTGAACATCTACACCACAATTTTACTGCCCCTCAGCCCAAGCCCCGGGAGCCTGAGTCAGCTGACACAGACAAGCCGTGGGTGTTTAATTGCAGTATAGACATACCTGAGCAGTCCCATGTGTCTGTACATGGCTTTCTCCTATTGTTTTGATTTTGATACTGGGATTCTTTCAGAACATCCCTAGAGTTAACAGATCATAATTTCCACAAAGTTTGGATCCTAGCTACGTGAGATATCACCTTTTGCCGTCTGTACATCACTATGTACTACACATTCCCTAGATCTGACTGTCTACAGATTAGGGACCGAGCGATTTGAATGGAAGGCCCTTGATTTGGATACTTGCTTCTTCCATTGCTAAGAGCGAAAAAATCCAGAGGAAAGCCCATCCCTTTACTGAGGCTTTTGCCTATGGGCGAGAGAGAGTGGAATATAGTACACTGGTGTCTTTTATGATGTCAGGTTAAGTCTCTTTAGATTTTGCTGATGCCAGTGAACTAGTTTTTTCACTTGATTTAATAATATACATATGTTTGGCCAGGGGACACAATGAAGAAAATCTAATAAATACAATGAAAAGAACTGACTGATTTGGGGTTATCTCACATTAACGACTATTCGAAAATAATACACAAATGCAATTGATCCTCATATGTTTCATTAGCACAACAAGCAGAAGCTGTAGAAAATCCAAAACTGGTCATTTCCTTTTTATTCTTCTATTGAAAACTTTCACACTGAATTTCCCAATAAATAGACAGAAAAAAAATACTCAGCATTCAAGCAGAAGGTAGAATTTCACTCTGGCAAGGCATCTACAAGAGATAAACTTAACCAAGCCCTAGAGCAGAATGCCTCTAAACTTTGGGGAAGGGTAAAAATCTGAACATACCACATTTGCATGTGGCCTGTATCTTTTAATGGACATCCCACATTTTCTATCCAGCTTGATTGGTCTATAAGCCTACCTAAAGCAATTATTACTGTAATCTCTAAATGTTGCAAATTTGTGGCTTGGAAGTATGTACTACACATCCAGATGAGAACATAGTATACAAGACACCATTGTTTTGAAACCATGCATTCTTTATTAATAAAAAAAAGGGAGATAACTGATAAGGTATACCGGGTGGGGGAGGAGGGAAGGACGAGGCCACATTATTTATTGTAGCCACACTGCAAATCAAAACTGTTTGAATGACAGCCTTCTGTTGCTTGGGCCATCCTCTGGAGTGGAGTGGTGTCTGGGTGAGGAGGATATGGAACTTGGGGAGGACGGCAGGTGGCTGTACAGTGGATGCAGAGGGAGTCTCTGCTCGTTGGCTTTCCTACAGCTCCACCAGATGCCTGAGCGTGTCTGTTTGCTTCCCCATTAGCCTCAGCATTGCATCCTGCCTCTTCTTATTGTGTTCATGTAATGCTTTCTTGGGCTTTTCCACTGAATGCCTCCATGCATTCAGCTGTGCCCTATCAGTGTGGGAGGACTGCATGACCTCAGAAAACATGTCACCGCAAGCACGTTTTCTTACCTTCTAATCTGCGATTACCTCAGGGACGGAGATGATAAGGGGACCATAGAAACATTTGCACCTGCAGGGGGAAAAAAGGGAGGGTAAAATTTAAGATGATACATTTCTGAGAACAAAAGGGAGAGTCTTTCACAGTGAATCAAGCAATCAGCAGACAGCACATGTACTTTAGGTATAAGGTCACATTTTTCCTTTTATATTGAGCACCTGATGGTATGGTGACACTTCACACACGGCTGGGCAACAGAATTCAGTTTCCAGGCAGCCGTAGTAAGCCAAAGAGTACGTGAGTTTGGCTTCTAATGCCTTGATAACATGTGGGAATGTTTTCAAACTGCAGTGCCCTCCTTTCCCATAGCAAGCAATGCCGGTTGGGTTTGCCATTTAAAAGGAAGGACTGTGGTTTTCAGGTGGATGTGCAGCACACACCTCCCCCCACCACCCCTGCACGTAGCTATTTGGGATGATCTCTTCACCCCTCCCCTTGCTGCATGGCTATTCTCAGGGATGATCCCTGTTAGCCAAGAGCAAACAGCCCAGCATGAACGGGGTCCTTTTACTGATCCCTTACAAAAATTCCCCTATTTCAACCAGGTGACCATGAATGATATCACTCTCCTGAGGCTAACACAGAAAGATATAGACCAAATGTTGCTTGAAGGTGACCAAAACCCAGAACCATTCTCTGCCATGCTTTGTGCTTCAATGATTCCAGACTACTTGCTACTGGCTTGGCGTAGTAAAGTATCCTACTGTGGAGGATGAAATAAGGCAGCCCTCCCCAGAAACCTTCTGCAAAGGCTTTCAGAGTACCTCTAGGAGAGCATCATGGATATGTCCCTGGAGGATTCCCGGTCCATCCCCAGACACATTAACAGACTTTCCCAGTAGCTGTACTGGCCATGAATGCATCCCAAGTCTTCAGGGCAAATCAAATATTAAATACTATTGCTTTAAACTCTGTACTGTAGTTACAAATGTGCACTCACCAGAGGTGCCTTCTCCAGCTTCAGGGTCGGGGATCCTGCCCTGGGAGGTTATTGGCTCCAGAGTGATGAAAAGGTCCTGGCTGCCAGGGAGAATGGATTCACCGCTTGCCTGCCGCACATTCTCTTCCTCCTCCTCCTCTTCCTCATCCATAAAATCGTCCTCTGTGTTGCGTGAGACTCCCCCCTTGCAGGTGTCCACGGAGAGTGGTGGGGTAGTGGTATGGTCCCCCCTAGAATGCCATGCAGCTGATCATCAAAGCAGCATGTATGGGGTTCTGACCCAGAGCGACCGTTTGCCTCCTTTGTCTTTTGGTAGGCTTGCCTGAACTCCTTGACTTTCATGCAGCACTGCTGTGTGTTCCTGTTGTAGCCTCTCTCCACCATGCCCTGTGCGATTTTGGCATATATATTAGCATTTCTTCTTTTTGATCGGAGTTTGGCCTGCACAGATTCTTCTCCCCATGCAGTATATGAGTCTGCTACTGCCATCAGGCTTGTAAACTAGTCCCTGTAGGTTAAGCAGCAGATACTCATTCTTTTTGATCTAAGGGTCCCAGGTTCAATTCTTGCAAACAAACTAGCCAGATGTTTTGTTTATACTGTTTTACTTGTCTAGTAAATAACTTGCAAGGCCCAAGAGCAGGGCTGGTCCAGACCAGCCCAGCGAGCAGCTGCTTGGGGCAGCCAATGGAAAGGGGTGGCACGTGTGGGTCTTTGGCGGCAATTCGGTGGCAGATCCCTCACTCCCTCTCGGAGGGAAGGACCAGCCACCGAATTGCCGCAGAAGACTGAAGCGGCGGTGATAGAGCTGCAGATCGCAATAGTGGCTTTTCTTTTCTATTTTTTTTCCTGCTTGGGGCGGCAAAAACCCTGGAGCTGGCCCTGTCCAAGAGCCTACCTATTCCAGACATGTATGCCTTATCAGTTGGGGTTTCAGTCCCATGGAGTGTGTGTATGGAGGGGAGGTTGGGGGGAAATGTAATGTGTCCAGAGCTGGTGTGTGGGATAAGAAGGCAGATAGGGGAAGAGGGGATTGAAACACTCAGTAGGGAGCAGTAGAACCTGCAAAGTGCCCCAGATGGGGGAACAATGGAATGGGAGATTCCGCAGGGGACTCAGCCCACACAGGTTAGTATTATTAGGTAGTATTTGTATTTTGGTAGTGCCCTGAAGTGCATTCACAGATCAGGCACTGGACAAGGACAAGTCCCTGCCCCCAAAGAGCTTGCAACTAAATATAAGCAGCTACAAAGCCACTCATGCTCTGTACTATAGTGTAATGCCCATGGAACTGGAGCAGTAAACAGCACAAGACATAAGGATCCCTTGTTACTGCAGGTTCAGCACCATTGATTGTCCCAAACCGTAGAAAGGTTGGGAGAAGGGGGGGTATGAAGTCTCTCTTTCCTCTCTCTAAACATGTGCCTCAGGGTGTAGGGTAGGTGAACAGAGAGAGACATCTAACCATGCTACTCCTCTGTACAAAGCTTGGGTCCTCCTGCATACAAACTGGGAAGGGGCAAGGATCAGTTTCCCTGAACAAGCCAATCAATTCAGAATCTATTCTGACAAACAGGGAGAATACAGCCTGGAATTTATGGAAAGCCGAGAGGGGGATTCTGACAGGCAGATTGTGCAGCACAAGTACATTATCGATTAAACGCAAATCCTCGGGATTAAGGGCATTCAGTTTATCTGCTTTTAAATCCATTGTCTGGTTAGAAAGCAGATTAAAGTCCCAATAGAAAACCACAGAATTCCCCCCCAAAACCAAAGCATTTCCTTCCCCAGGCCGGTGCTTCCCAAGCTGGCACTGTTCCGGAAAATGATTTCAATCATCTCTCTGTTTCTCAGTGACTGCAGAACAGTGAAACTTTGGGAAATCCATTGGGGGAAGCAGGGATTTTAAGCACCCGACTGTGGCATTCATCCATGCTGGCATAATTTTAAGCCTGTATCACCTGTGTCTCTGAAGGACTGTTTCACTGAAAATTAGAACTATGAATATTTGAGTCTCCTTGGTTTCCATCAGCATTAATGACTGCTGGGTACATTGAACACATTAACGACACAAAAGGCAGTTTTAGGCCTGGTCTACACTGGGGGGGGGAGGGAGATCTAAGTTACGCAACTTCAGTTACATGAATAATGTAGCTGAAGTCAACATACTTAGATCTACTCACCGCGGTGTCTTCACTGCGGTGAGTCGACTGCTGCTGCTTCCCCGTCAACTCTACCTGCCACTCTTGTGATGCTGGAGTACAGGAGTCAACGGGAGAGTGCTCGGGGGTTGATTTATCGCATCTAGACCAGACACAATAAATTGACCCCCGCTGGATCGATTGCCGCCCGCCGATCTGGCAGGTAATATAGACATACCCTCAAACATGAACACAGCAATGGCACAAGCAATAACAAGAGAACTGGATGTAGAAAGTGGAGACTGAGCATTATTCTACCCTCAAGTGAATGACGGCTGCACTCATGTAACAGAAGAACTGGACCAATTTATTGTAGAACAGTCTATAGGGCCTGATTCTTCTCGCACATACCTGTTGTGAAGCTCCAATAATGCCCACTGAGTTGCTTCTGATTAAGGTTATGTCTACACTTCACACCTTTTAGCAACACAGCTGTGCCACTACAACTGTGCCGCTAAAAGGTGCGCAGTGTAGCTGCTCTTGTCCATAGGAGAGAGCTCTCCCATCAACAAAAAATTCCAACCCCAATGAGTGACAGTAGCTTTGTCGGCAGGAGAGCTCTCCCACCAACAAAGTGCTGTTCACACCGGCGCTTTTCATTGGTAAAACTTTGTCATTCATGGGGGTGTTTTTTTCACATCCCTGAATGACAAAAGTTTTACTGACAAAAGTCCAGTGTAGACAAAGCCTAAGTGACAGGAAAAAACAGGCCCAATGTCCCCCTGTGTCAAAATTCTTCCGGCATGGACTAGGGTTGTGAACACAGGCTTGCTGGGGAGGAGACAAAGCGTTTAGTCAGACCAGCCAGCTGATTATGCTGGAGCCAAGACAAAAAACAACAGCTTCAGTGTAATTTGCCAGGATCCTGTGGTAAAAGGACCCCTACGTCCTTCGATGTCAGTGGAAATATTAAGCGTGAAAAGAAAAAGAAAAAAAGATTGTTTTAATTTCATATTTAAAAAAGTAGTTACACATTCAACAGTACAGAGTAAGTAACATTCATACTTGGGCAGAGGGCCAGCACTAGGGCCATGCAGCATCACTTAAGTCCTAGCCCTAAGTGGTATATAAATCTTGCGCCAGTCCCAGCACCAGGGTCAATTTCATGCTATGAGAGTCAGTTAACCACATATAGAGTCATTTACATGAATATGATCAGTATTGTATAACAACCTGTCATAACATTTTTTCCCAGATCTGGACCTTAGCGTCCAAAATATGGGTGTTAGCATGAAAACCTCCAAGCTTAGTTACCAGCTTGGACCTGATAACGCTGCCACCAGCCATGGATTTATATAGTGCCTAGCTCACTGTGGTCTCCCCAAAACCTTCCCTGGGGGACCCCCAGACTCAGATTCCTTGAGTCTCACAACAAAGGGGAATAAACCATTTCCCTTCCCCCTCCTCCCCTCCAGGTGTTCCCTCCCTGGGTTCCTGGAGAGATATACAGAAGCAAGCTCTGTGAATCTAAACAGAGGGACTCCACCCTCCCTGTTTCCAGTCCTGGAAACACAAGAACCGAGAGCTAATCTCTCTTCCCCCCTCACCCAGACGGTATGCAAAGTCAGGCTTAGTAAATCTAACACAAAGAGATTTCCCCCCTGACTTCTTCCTCCCACCAATTCCCTGGTGAGCTGCAGACTCAATTCCCTGGAGTCCCCACTAAAGAAAAACTCCAACAGGTCTTAAAAAGAAAGCTTTATATAAAAAGAAAGAAAAGGACATAAAAATGGTCTCTCTGTATTAAGGTGACAAATACAGGGTCATTTGCTTAAAAGAAAAAAATGAATAACCAGCCTTATCCAAAAAGAATACAATTTAAACATTCCAGCAGCTACAAACATGTAAATACAAAAAAAACAATATAAACTTATTGTCTTACTACTCTTGTACTTACAACTTGGAAACAGAAGATTAGAAAGCCAGGAGACAGAAAGATCACTCTCAGAGCCGAGAGGGTACAGACACAAAACAAAGACAAAGAACTCACACCTCAAAACTTCCCTCCACCCAGATTTGAAAAAGTCTCGTTTCCTGATTGGTCCTCTGGTCAGGTGTTTCAGATTACTCCTTTCCAGGTGAAAAAGACATTAACCCTTAGCTATCTGTTTATGACACAACCACTCAGAAGAAGTCACAAGGAAAGGTAGAGGTAATACATTGCAACTAATATTACATAAAAAAATCCCACTACTCTCTACAAATCAGACCTGAACACAACTAAGACTTTCAGAGACATTTTTCTTTGAAGAATCATAGCCTCATTTACATGGAATTGGATAGAAATTCCCACAGAGAAAATAATACCCTTGTGTATCAGTTTCTAACCAAGCCTTAATTTTTATGTGGCTGCTTCAGGTCCCCTACAAGTCCCTGTTGACATTCATTCTATTTGAAATGCATTTGTTGATTAAACATGAGGACAAATTTCTAATATACAAGCCAGGCACAACACAATTTCAGAGCATTAAAAAATATAGCACTGAAAAGAAGGGTGACAAGCAATTATTCCTGGCTCAGTCAGATATTCTCCAAATGTCTAAAAAGCAACTAATCTGACATTTCTGTCCCATAAATAAATAGTATTGTTTCCTTGTCTTTAATATTTAATTTGCGAGACTTTCCCTTTTGCTCTTTCTGCCCCCTAGTAATTACAGTTTTCTACAGAGGTTATTTTTTCCCTTCCCACAGAGTTGTTTGGATGATGAAACCATTACTTTAAAAGCTGAATCCAAATAAAATCCCCTCCAGATATTTTGCACTGCCTCTGCTGTAAATCTTACAAAAACATGCTGCGCAAGGTGCTGTTTCCCATCATCCCTGTTGAAAACATTTAGGCTAACAGTAAATATTAGTCAAATGAGTACAAGCCTGTAATGGTCCTCACTCAGGACTGCCACAACTCCGGATTGCCAAGCGGTTTGTGGAGAGGGGAGCCTGGGCCCTCCCATTCCACTGGGCTCCGACCCATGGCCCTTTGGGCTACCAGTAATGTGGAAACGAAGGCTGCCCTCCCTGGTCCTCTTCCTCTCATCTCCTGCCCCTGAGGTCAGCACAGTCCAAGGCCTGGAGCTGAGGGCTGCAGGTCTACTCACCTCCACTCTGTCACCCAAATGAGCGAATTCTCTGTCTTTTAATTTCTCCAGCAGATGGAGCATTTGCTGCAGGTGTGGTGGGGTGGGGCTGACTGATCCCTTAACTCCTTGTTGCTCAGGCCTGGTCTACACTACGCGTTTAAACCGATTTTATCAGCGTTAAACCAATTTAACGCTGCACCAGTCCACACAACGAGGCCCTTTATATCGATATAAAGGGCTCTTTAAACCGGTTTCTGTACTCCTCCCCGACGAGAGGAGTAGTACTGAAATTGGTATTACCATATCGGATTAGGGTTAGTGTGGCCGCAAATCGATGGTATTGGCCTCCGAGTGTTATCCCACAGTGCACCATTGTGACTGCTCTGGATAGCAATCCGAACTCGGATGCACTGGCCAGGTAAACAGGAAAAGCCCCGCGAACTTTGAATTTCATTTCCTGTTTGCCCAGCGTGGAGCTCTGATCAGCATGGGTGGCGATGCAGTCCCAAATCCAAAAAGAGCTCCAGCATGGGCCGTACGGAAGATACTGGCTGTGATCGCTGTATGGGGAGACAAATCTGTTCTATCACAGCTCTGTGACAGAAGATGAAATGAGAAAGCATTTGAAAAAATCTCCAGGCTATGATAGACAGAGGCCACAGCATAGTGCTGTGTGACAAGCGTAACGGAAAGCCAAAGAATCAAATGGACGCTCATGGAGGGAGGGAGGGGGGACTGAGGACTCCAGCTATCCCACAGTCTCTGAAAAGCATTTGCATTCTTGGCTGAGCTCCCAATGCCTGTAGGGTCAAACACATTGTCAGGGGTGTTTCAGGGTATATCTCATCAATTTACCACCCCCCCTCCCCCGGTGAAAGAAAAGGGAAAAAAAATCTTTTCTTGACTTTTTTATATATCACCGTATGTCTACTGCATGCTGCTGGTAGACGCGGTGCTGCGGCAGTGAATAGCAGCATTCTCTCCCCTCCCCTCCCCTCCTCTCCTCGGTGGCAGACGGTACCGTACAAAAGGACTGATAGCTGTCCTCATCATCCTGTGAGTGCTGCTGGCTGGCCTCATGTGAGGTCGGTCGGGGACGCCTGGGTAAAAATAGGAATGACTCCCAGTCATTCCCAGTAGATGGTACAGAACGGCTGGTAACCGTCCTCATCATAGCAACTGGGGGCTGAGTTCCATCAGTCCCCCACCCTTTCATGTCTAAAGAAAAGATTCTGTACTGCCTGGACTATCATAGCAGCGGGATGCTGGGCTCCTCTCCCCCCCACCATTTAATGTCCTGCCTGGACTATCATAGCAGCTGGAGGCTGCCTCCCCCTCATTTTATCTCACTAAAAAGTCAGTATTTCTTATTCCTGCATTCTTTATTACTTCATCACACAAATGAGGTGACCCTGCAACAGTAGCCTAGAAGGGTTGGGGAAGAAGGGAAGCAACAGGTGGGATTGTTGCAGGGGCACCCCCTAGAATGGCATGCAGCTCATCATTTCTGTGGGATCTGACACGGAGCGGCTGTGCTCTCTGGTTCTCTGGTACACTGGTTCTCTAGTACACTTGCCCCATATTCTAGGCAGGACTGACTCTATTTTTAGATACAACATAAAGGAGGGAATGACCCGGGGGCTCATTCCCATTTTTGTCTTTGCGCCCCCGGCCAACCTCAGCGAAGGTCAGTCAGGAGCACCCATGACAGCAGCAGATGGTACAGAACGACTGATAACCATCATCTCATCGCCAATTTACAATGGCACAGCAGACGGTACAGAACGACTGGTAACCGTTTCTGCTACCTTGCAAAGGCAAATGAATGCTGCTGTGTAGCGCTGCAGTAACGCCTCTGTCAGCGGCATCCAGTACACATGCGATGACAGTGACAAAAGGCAAAACGGGCTCCATGGTTGCCATGCTATGGCGTCTGCCAGGGCAATCCAGGGAAAAAGAGTGCGAAATGATTGTCTGCTGTTGCTTTCACGGAGGAAGGAATGAGTGACGACATTTACTCAGAATCACCCGCAACACTTTTTTTGCACCATCGTGCATTGGGATCTCAACCCAGAATTCTAGTGGGCGGGGGAGACTGCAGGAACTATGGGATAGCTACGGGATAGCTACCCACAGTGCAACGCTCCAGAAATCAAAGCTAGCCTCAGTACACGGATGCACACCACCGAATTATTGTGCTTTGTGTGGCCGCGTGCACTCGACTTTATACACTCTGTTTTACAAAACCGGTTTATGTAAAATCGGAATAATCCTGTAGTGTAGACGTACCCTCAGTGTGGGGTTTGTGCACTCCATCACAAAGCCATATATCCATGTGCAATGATTGTGGGACTTAAGGTTATAGGCATATGGGGTAACATTTTCAAAAGCATCTAAGTGACTTAGGAGACTAAAGCCCATTGACTGTCAATGAAACAGACTCCTAAGTGCCAAAATCACTATTGAAAATGGGGCTTATATTGAGTGATGTATAGAAATGTCTTGTTATAGTGTTCCTTACTTAGGTACCGGTCCTGCAAGGTGATAACCTGCGAGGATGGGTTTTGAAGGAGTTTAACACCTTGCAGGGTAGGGTTCTAATCACAGTTAGGATCTGATCCAAAGCTCATTCAACTCAAGGGAAAGATTCCTATTGTTTTCAGTGAGTTTTGGATCAGGCTCCAAGTCACTAGCGTATAATTGTCTTCTCACTTAGACTATCTAGGGAAGTAATATATTTATGAGGAGCCAAGCCTCATGGCTCATTACAACACAGATAAATCTATTCTGCATAAGTCTCTTTCAGAGGCATTATTTTTCTTTACTTCAGTAAAATCCATAAACATTATTTCAATGAGAGAAGGAAACAAATTGCAATAATATTGTCACCATTTTTAATAAGCTGAACGGATCCCTAATGCATCATTGTCCCTCTCCAGGTGTACTTGTGTGTGGTTATTACAAATAGAGGAAGGCTGAATTTTATTTGTAAAGTTTGCTGTAAAAACCCTATTTGCTTTCACTTGTCCCATTATTTTAAGCTCATGCATTCACCAGCTGCCTGCGCCTCCAGCATTTGTGTCTCTGGAGGGGGACAGGGACCAACCACTGCTGGCATCCCTGAGAGAGGGGCCACTGCTTTGCGCCCCCCACCCCACAGCCCAGGAGGCTGTGACCACAAGAGAAGGTCCTGGTATTTGGTGACTGCATGCATGCATGGTGGCTGCATTTGAGAAACACTGTGTAGCCTTAATCCCATCTATACAGAGTCAGCTCTTTTGAGTACCCCTTCTCCATGCCTTGAAACAGTTCCTCAGAAATTCTGCAGCTAATCAGGTATTTTTGAATAACAGCCATCCCTCTCGTTTTGGGGCTTCTGATCCTTCCCTTACCCTCCATGTCTAAATTTAACACCCTATATATTCTTCAGATCTTCTTTTCATATTCCCAAACCATTTAACCTCAATTGTTCAATAATTGATACCCACCTTCATGCTTCCCCTAATTCATTTGTTCCAAACATGGGCCATCCTTGTAACTGCAAGTATCCATCTTTTCATTTCCACTGTATTCAAGATCTGCTCCTGCCTTGTCCTCAGTGTCCAGCATTTGAAGCCATACAAAAGTGCAGGCCTGACTACTGTCTTGTAGATCATACTTCTCAATTTCACAGGCGTTCTCCTATCACAAATTGCTGTGCTCAGTTCTCGCCTCTTAGCCCACTTCTTTCCTGTTCTGTTTATAAGTTGTTGAGTTTACCATTTTCCTGTAAAGAAGCCTTGTGTAAATAAAAATCAGACCCTATACGGGCTCTGGCATGATGTATATTTTTGTTCTAGTGTAAATGATACATGTCCAATTATGCTAGCATTATCTGACTGTTTAAAAGGGCATTAGTACCTCAGACCTCGTGGTAAAATATCATGGTGCTAAATCAGTTTCTGGAAAAATGTATAGTGCATTCATAGGATTTTTAAGAGTTCTGCTTACATAGTGAATCAAAACAGAGCTTAGCTTCTAGCAAAATGGAATCTTCAATATTTTCTGCATTTTTAAGCTAGAGATTGAAGCTTCTTTTTCAAGCTTGCTAATGCAAGCCCCATAAAGATATATACTATAAAGATACATACTACACAGACTATTGTGAGAGATTGTGCCACACACTCTCAAAGAAACTGTGAAACCCCCTGATCAGCATCCTGCCAATCTTCCACACAAACTTCCACATGGCTGGACTTTACAAATACAAGACAAGCCACATACAACACACACTTTGCTTCTCTACAGACTAAAAAGGACAGTAAACTATCCAGACTCCTACATGCCACAAGGGACTACAACAGTGGCACCCTCAATCCATGCAGCAATATTGTTAATCTATCCAGCTATAAAATTAGCCCAGCAGAAGAGTCTGTCCTATTTCAGGGACTCTCTTTCTGCCCCACCACCCCCACAAACAGAATACCTTGGTGCCCTGGAAGCCTACTTTCACCGTCTCCGCCTCAAGAAATATTTCCACCACGACACTGAACAGCGCAGTAGCCCACAGAAACCATCCTACCAACAATACAAGAACAAGGATTCTGTGTGGACCCTTCCTGATGGTCAAAACAACAGACTGGACTTCTACATAGAGTGCTTCTGCCGATGTGCACAGGCTGAAATTGTGGACAAGCAGCATCACTTACCTCATAACCTCAGCCATGCAGAACGCAACGCCATCCACAACCTCAGAAACAACTCTGACATCATAATCAAAGAGTTTGACAAAGGAGGTGTTGTAGTTATCATGAACAGATCAGATTATGAACAGGAGGCCGCTAGACAACTCTCCAAGAGCACATTTTACAGGCTACTATCATCTGATCCCACTGAGTACCAAAAGAAACTACATCATCTGCTCAAGAAACTCCCTAAAGATACACAGGAACAAATCCACGCAGACACACTCCGAGAGTCCCGACCAGGGGTATCTGTTTCCCAAGATCCATAAACCTGGGAATCTGGGACTCCCCATCATCTCAGGCATTGGAACTCTTACACCAGGATTGTCTGCCTATATAGACTCTCTCCTCAGGCCCTACATCACCAGTACTCCCAGCTGACTTCGTGAGGAAACGACAATGCATTGGTGATCTTCCTGAAAACACCATCCTGACCACTATGGATATAGAAGCTCTATACACCAACATTCCACACAAAGATGGACTACAAGCTGTCAGAACAATATCCCTGATGATGTCATGGCTCACTTGGTGACAGAATTGTGTGACTTTCTCCTCAGCCACAACCATTTCAGATTTCGGGATGATTTCTACCTTCAAGTCAGTAGCACTGCTATGGGTACCCACATGGCCCCACAGTATGCAACATTTTTATGACAGGTTTCAGAGTAGCAGCCGTGTTAATCTGTATCTGCAAAAAGAACAGGAGTACTTGTGGCACCTTAGAGACTAACAAATTTATTTGAGCATAAGTTTTCATGGGCATCCGATGAAGTGGGCTGTAGCCCATGAGAGCTTATGCTCAAATAAATTTGTTAGTTTCTAAGGTGCCACAGGTACTCCTGTTCTTTTAACCCCCATTTTTATGGCAGACTTAGAACAATGTTTCCTCATCTCTTGTACCCAAGTGTCCCTCCTCTACTTGCATGACACTGATGACACCTTCATCATCTGGACCCAGTGGAAAGAGGCCCTTGAAGAATTCCACTGGGACTTCAACAATTTCCACCCCACCACCAACCTCTGCCTGGACCAGTCCACACAAGAGATCCATTTCTTGGACACTGCTGTGCACATAAGGGATGGACACATAAACACCACCCTATACCAGAAATCTATTGACCACTATACTTATCTACATGCCTCTAGCTTTCATCCAGAACACACTATACGATCCATCGTCAACAGCCAAGCCCTAAGGTACAACCTCATTTGATCCAATCTCTCAGACAGGGACAGACACTTTCAGGACCTCTTTCAAGTATTCTTAAAACTACAGTACCCACCTGGGGAAGTGAAGAAACAGATTGACAGAGCCAGAAAGGTACCCAGAAGTCACCTACTACAGGACAGGTCCAACAAAGAAAGTAACGGAACGCCACTGGCCATCACCTAGAGCCTGCACCTAAAACCTCTCCAGCACATCATCAAGGATCTACAACCTATCCTGGAAGACAATCCTTCACTCTCACAGACCTTGGGAGGCAGACCAGTCCTCGCTTACAGATAGCCGCCCAACCTGAGGCAAATACTCACCAGCAACCACGCACCACACAACAGAAACACCAACCTAGGAACCATCCCCTGCAACAAACCCCATTGCCAACTCTTTCCATATATCTACTCAAGTGATACCATCACAGGACCTAATCACATCAGCCATGCCATAAAGGGCTTGTTCACTTTCACATCCACTAATGTAATATATGTCATCATTTGCCAGCAATGCCCCTCTGCCATGTACATTGGCCAAACCAGACAGTCTCTATGCAAAAGAATAAATGGACACAAAGCAGATGTCAAGAATTATAACATTCAAAAAACAGTGGGAGAGCATTTTAACCTCCCTGAACACTCAATTTCAGACTTAGAAGTGGCCATTCTTTAACAAAAAAAATTTAAAAACAGACTTCAACAAGAAATTGCAGAGCTGGAATTCATTTGCAAACTTGACACCATCAAATTAGGCCTGAATAAAGACTGGGAATAGCTGGGTCACTACAAGAAGTAATCTCCCATCATTGTTGAGTATGGGCCATCCACCCAGATGGATTTGGCCCTGTTAGCACTACAAAAAGTAATTTTTACTCTGTTGACATTCACACCTTCTTGTCAGCTGTTGGGAATGGGACACATCCACCCTGACTGAATCACTGACCCCCCACTTGGTAACGCAACTCCCTTCTTTTCTTGTGCTGTATATTTATGCCTGCCCACTGTAATTTTCACTCCATATATCTGAAGAAGTGGGTCATAGCCTACGAAAGCTTATGCTCTAATAAATTTGATAGTCTTTAAGGTGCCAAAAGAATCCTCATTGTTTCTACGCTCCCCCTATCATCTCTATCCCTGAGGTTATAGCATATTAGAAGATGAAAAAAGAACACTCGCGATGACATGTTTGCTGAGCTCATGCAGTCTTCCCACACTGATAGGGCACAGCTTAATGCATGGAGGCATTCAGTGGCAGAGGCCAGGAAAGAATTAAGTGAGTGTGAAGAGCAGAGGCAGGATGCAATGCTGAGGCTAATAGGGGAGCAAACAGACATGATGAAGCATCTGTTGGGGGAGCAAACAGACATGCTCAGGCAGCTGGTGGATCTGTAGGAAAGCCAACAAGAGCACAGACCCACACTGCATCCACTGTATAACCAATGCCCTCCTTCCCAAGTTCCATATCCGCCTCATCCAGATGCCCAAGAATGCGCTGGGGGAGGCTCTGGGAAATCAGCCACTCCACTCCAGAGAATGGCCCAAGCAACAGAAGGCTGTTATTCAAACAGTCTGATTTTTAGTGTGGCTACAATAAACAATATGACCTTGTCCTTCCCTCCTCCCCCACCCCACCCGGGCTACCTTGTCTGTTATCTCTTTTTTTTTTTTAATTAATAATGGAAGAATGTATGGTTTCAAAACAATAGTTACTTTATTTCAAAGTGAGGAGGGAGGTTGGCTTACAGGGAATTAAAATCAACAACGGGGGTGGGTTTGCATCAAGGTGAAACACACAAAACTGTCACACCGAAACCTGGCCAGTCATGAAACTGGTTTTCAAAGCCTCTCTGATGCGCAGCACCCCTTGCTGTGCTCTTCTAATTGCCCTGGTGTCTGGCTACTCAAAATTGGACAGCAGGAGATTTGCCTTAACCTCCCACCCTACCATAAACGTCTCCCCCTTACTCTCACAGATATTATGGAGTACACACCAAGCAGCAATAACAATGGGAAATGTTGGTCGCGCTGAGGTCTGACCTACTGAGCAAACAGCGCCAGTGAGCTTTTAAACGTCCAAACGCACATTCTACCACCATTCTGTACTTGCTCAGCCTATAGTTGAACTGCTTCTTATTGCTGTCCAAGCTGCCTGTGTACGGCTTCATGAATCACAGGAACAAGGGGTAGGCTGGGTCCTCAAGGATAACCATTGGCATTTCAACATCCCCAATGGTAATTTTCTGGTCTGGGAAATAAGTGCCTTCTTGCAGCTGCTCAAACAGCCCGGAGTTCCTAAAGATGTGAGCGTCATGCACCTTTCCCAGCCATCCCACGTTAATGTCGGTGAAACGTACCTTGTGATGCACCAGTGCTTGCAGCACGATTGAGAAGTACCCCTTCTGGTTCACATACTGGTTGGCAAGATGATCCGGTGCCAAGATGGGGATATGCGTTCCATCTATCGCCCCACCACAGTTAGGGAACTCCATTGCAGGAAAGCCATCCAGCATGACCTGCACATTTCTCAGAGTAACTACCCTTGATAACAGAACATCAATGATTGCATTGGCTACTTGGATCACAGTAACCCCCACAGTAGACTTGCCCACTCCAGACTGACTCCCGACTAACAGGCAGCAGTCAGATGTTGCAAGCTTCCACAGTGCTATCACCACTTGCGTCTCAACAGTCAGGCAAACTCTCTTCTTGGTATTCCTGCACTTCAGGGTGGGGGAAAAAACTCACTGAGTTCCAGGAAAGTGGCTCTATGCATGTGAAAGTTTCGCAGCCACTATGAATCATCCCATATCTGCAACATTATGCAGTCCCACCAGTCTGTGCTTGTTTGCCTGGCCCAGAATCGGTGTTCCACTGTATCAACCAGCCCCACTGCTGCCATGATGTCCAAATTGCCACAGCCTGTGCTTTCAGGAACATCTGTGTCCATGTCCCTAAGTGCTGGCATCTCTTAGCCCACTTCTTCATATACTACAGGATAATGTGTGAGGTGTTTACAATGCTCACAACAGCAGTGGTGATGGTGAGCTGAGCAGGCTCCATGCTTGCCATGGTATAACATCTGCATGGGTAACCCGGGAAAAAATGCACAAAACGATTGTCTGCCATTGCTTTCACAGAGGGAGGGGAGAGTGATGACATGTACTCAAAACCACCCACGACAATGTTTTTACCCCATCAGGCACTGGGAGCTTAACCCAGAATGCCAATGGGCAACGGAGACTGCGGGAACTGTGGGATAGCTACCCACAGTGCACCACTCTGTAAGTCGATGCTAACCACAGTAATGAGGACGCACTCTGCCGACTTAATGCACTTAGTGGAAACATACGCAATCGACAGTATAAAATCATTTTCTAAAAATCAACTTCTATAAAATTGACCTAATTTCATAGTGCAGACATAGAGGTCTATGTAAAGAAGAGATTTAAAAAATTTTCATTTCTTTAATGGTTCTCTTTTTTGTTTTATTTATTCTTCAATACTATATTTCAATAGTTGTGTTTCAAATGATGTTGATAGATCACTATGCAAACTACTGAATGATGTGCACTAGAACCTCATTTATCTGAAACTCACTTATCCCCCAGAAAAAAACATGTATCCAAAATTGGGTTAGGTATCCCAATATGCATCATTTGAATGCAAAAATTCTTAACAGTCACATAAATTCTGCTCTGCCATGTACACCGAGATCTACTGTGTGATTGTAATTGGGATATTTTGACTCCCACTCATTGGTTTCTTAAGACATTGTTTTATATAAAGAACCTTCAAAAGAAAATGAAAAGAGATTATTTTGCTGAAATCTCCAGTGGACTCAAAATTTTTCATTACAACAAATGCCGAGGGATGTATAAGTACATAAGTAATTTCCACTGTACTGTATCACTACACTAACAAATTCTCTGCATGATTTCAATTGTTCTCTCTGTGCAATATTATATTTTATCTTTTGACTACATCAGAGAATACTATGCATATATTACATAATATTTAAGCCTTACTAAGAATTAGAGAGAACTGTCAGGTTAAAAATCATATTTGTAAAAAATGTATTTACTCATCTTAGATGAATAAAAAGTGAAACAATTTTAAAAGTTTAATTTCACTTTTCACTACTTATGCTGCTTGATCACTCTTTGCGTGCCACTCAGCTTGGAAGAAAAGTCAACTTCACTTTACTAATCAGTTTCACTCTCTAGTTCTTTAGTACTCATACCATACTGAAATATTGGGTTGCAAATATTGCAGGACAATGTTTTGTTTTTGTTTCATGTATCACTACTAAGTTGCTGATCTACCCTGTGCTAGTTTTATCTTCTTTGCAGGCTTGCCAGTTCCTTCTCCAATGACTCCATCAGGGCTAATGGAATTCTGCATTTTGGCAGTCTGATGGGTTGCATATGGGGATCTATTTCTAATTTCAACTCACCCTCGGGGTGTCCATTTCCTTGAAATATGCTCTCATATTCAGTTAGAATTCTAGACAGGGCTCACAGTAACTGCTCCTTCTGCTTCATGTTGAGGATATTGTAGTGTTGTACGGTAATCAAATCTGTGGCTTGCATTGCCCTGCTGCCCACAGTGGGTGGTATTCCTGTGTCAACTACTATAAAATCCAGGTGTTAACATCTCTTGATTTGTGGGTTTCTTGTCTGAATTCTTGCCTGAATTTACCCCCTAGCCTCAGGATGGTTTTATTGTACAACACATGAGCAAATTTTACAATCCAATATTGCTGTTTATCAGTGTTGCTGGAATTACATGGTAGCTGGCTCCACAGTCCAGATGGAATCAAAGTAGTTGTTGATATATTGCCATAGTTGCAAATATGTCAGTTGAATGGCTATCAGCCTTCTTCTGCAGATCATGTACAGTGAGATTCTCTGGATCTGCTGAGGATCTCCTCCTGTTCACTGGAAGTCTCTGCATCCCCTCAATCACTGCATGTACTGCTATTTTTTATTCCTGCAGTGGCTGCAGCACTGGGTCATACATCATTGACCATAGGCTGAACATTTTTCTTTCATGCTGCTTTCCACAGTATATACGCTAGAGCATGACGCCTGCATTCTCAGTTACTCCAGCTCTCTCATGCTTCCTAGGTTCCTTTAGCTTGAGCCTGTGTACTTGTTTTGCATCAGTGGCTATTATTGTTTTGCTGAAGAGTTCATTTATGGTTTATTACAACAATCTGTAGCCCATTAACCCCCTTCTTTTGTCCTATAACTGCAGAGGGGTTAATGGGCCACTCTACCTTGAATGGTCCCTTACAATAGGTGCTAACCACTTATGCTAAACAATCTGTTCCATCTTGCACTGGACAGTGGCTTTTTAAAATATTCTGAAAATAGCGCCCACTATATTATGAGGCAAAGGAAGCAGTTATGCAGCTGAAATAGGCAACATGAACATCCTAGTTTTTATAAGAAGTTCTCCAGACCAAAAAGAGTACACTCAACTTCGTGTGGTTTTACAACACTGTAACTGTTGTAGACAGGCTTGAGGATAACTGCTTTATTTAACTAACAACAAGAACTAACTGTTAATATAAACAGAGTACTGATGTTGCTGTAACCTAGCCTAGCTACATTCGCTTTCTCAGCCTCTGCAACTGGTTTCTGTCTCAGAGCAAGAGAAAGTATGTGAGTCAACAGGAAGTGCACAGCTGCAAGGTATCATGCTGGATATGCCACAATTTCCTGCTGAAGCATAACCCTTTACAGAGCAAGCATAATCAAACATCTTTCAATTTCTCTTCCCCCCTCATTTCCTTAAAATTGATAGGCAAATCCTGTCTCATTTATGTGGCTGCAGACCTCCCTCTGGGAGTGGTAAGATTCAAGGAGGTGGGACAAAGGATGTACACAAAGTATGGAGAGCCTAGATTCTCTGGGGATGCAAATAACAGACCTCGCCGGTAAGACTGGCTGGGATAAGTGTAATGAACAAGTTCTCGACATTAGAGCTGTGAAGTCTATTCTAGCCTGGGAAATGGTTCCACGACTGCTAAGCAAAGTGTGGGGGCAGGATATGACCTCCTGTGGAGTTCCATGACTCCCAGACTAAGTGAGCTGTATGCTTTGGAGAAGATCTGCTTCTTAAAGCACATTTTAAAATAACTCTCCAGGCACATTTATCAACATATACTTTGCATTTGGCAATGTTTAAGGAGTAACCATATTGCCTTAGATTTCTTGAAACAAAAGTTTGACTGAATCAGGCAGTTGGTTATATAACAATAACCAATGTTAAGAGTTTTCTCTCAGAGGAAGAGAGAAAAACCATCAACGTCACCCCAGACTATTACAAGTATACAAATATTTACTCCAAAAGCAGAAGAGAACACACGGAATACACAGGATTTTAGAAAATAATCATTGAACACTGTACTACCCTGAAACTGTAAAAGAAAATTTCTAGTTCAAACTCAGTAAGGCAGGGAAACCAGACACAAAGCCCACAACCATACATTTACACAACACTTTGAAAATGAATTTGCTGCATATGATTTCAAGGATGTTTGTGGGAGACAAACCTTTTTCCTGTGCAAGTTTTTCATAGTTTCAATCATGTACTTTGCTAAATAATGACGTTTGTAACTTTGAGGGGGAAGGAATTCATTACACACAGAAGGTGTTTCCATGTCTGCTGGTTATAAAGGCTGGCTCCTGCAATTCTTGCTAATGAGAACAGGCTGTCTCCTTCCAGTACCTACTGAGAAAATCCCTCCTGTTGTGAGGAAATAACAGATTTTGTGAACACAACACATTTGATTTGAGCTGTCTATTTTCCTGTCTGCTAAGGTCGATGGCGAAGTACTAAGTCCAGCACTGGTGTAGATTGTCATCATCTCCCTTTGGGAGGTCTGAGAACCTACGTTTCTAAAGGAAGCATCTGGGTGCCCTTGGTTCATGAAACCAACTCTTGATGCTGCCAGTCTGGTTAGTTATTGGCTAGTATCACATCTTCCCTTTCTGATTCAGATCAAACCTACCTCTCTCCCTATGCCATCCTGCAGCCATTCCCAACTGCAGAGATAGTCAAGTTGAAGTCCCCTCAAAGCTGGTGCTAAAGATTCAGCATTCTCCAGGACAACCCCTCAGCTGTGGAACGAGCTTCTACCTTTCACCCAAAACAGCCTGGGACCTGTGAATTTCAGAGCATGCTCTGAAATCTATCTTTTTGCCCAAACACCTGACTAAGTGGTATTTGTTTATTGGAGAAGGAGTTTTAATGGGGAAAATCCCTCCAATTTATTTGTGTTAGGGTGGAGTTTCGATAGGGATTTGTTGCAGGTTTTTTGTTGCTGAATTGTTATTTTGAATTATGGAGAGGTACTTTTATGTCATTATAAATTGAAATAATAAATAAATAATGAGAGTAGCCCCTATACATGCAACTAGTCTAGTGGAGATCCACTCAGATGAATAGTTTGCTGGATCACACCAAAGCTTACTCAGCCAACATTTTGAAAAGTGAGTGCCCCATTTTAGAGACCTTTGACCTAAGTTTCAGAAGTGCTGAACACCCACATCTCCTTTATTTGCCCTCAGTTGGAGTTATGGATACGCAACACTTCTGAAAATCAGACTCAAGATGCCTCAAGTTGAACATTGAAAATCCAGACACCCAAAATCAATGGCCGATATTGAAAATGTGTCCCTGTTAGCTAAACGGTGCTTTAAAAACTATGGTCCAGGTGGTGTAGTTCCCCCACCAGTCCCCCACCAGGAGCTCCAGAAGGCATAGGCAAGTATAGAGGAAGCATGCTGCAACCACACCTCTTACCAGGTACAGTGTATTCCTGCTCAGTGATCAGCCATCTCTGGTGACTGGCGTGGAGAGAAGAGTGGGACTATCTGCATGCCCCTAATGAGACAGGCTAGCACTGGTAGCCAGGAACAGTCCTTGCACACAAGGAGAATGCAAGGGCTGCAGTTGTGTCATGTCCAGAACACAGGAGTCAGCTACAATCTGTCCTCGCAGTATTTGTTTTTTATATACTTTGAGACTTAGAATATCTTTTTACATCTGCATTTGCAAAGTAAAAACTATGAATCTGATGTGATTGTGTTGCTGCTGTATCTTCAGTGCATGGTGGTTGCTGGTTCCGTCCAGACTAGCCTGTGGTTCACAAAGGACTTTGTCGTCACAGTGATTGGAGCACAAGGTGTTCTGGAAACTCTTTTTAACTGTGACCGGGTGAACTGCTTACGAAATTTTCTGCATGGAAGGAAGAAAAAGAGAGAGAGGAGTAAATCTCTGCCCGAAACTCTGCTCAGCTGCCCGCTATCAAAAATAAAAACCAAATGCTCCATTACTTCAACCTTATCAGAAGGGACATGCTGGTTTTGGGATATGGAGACTTCCCGGTAACCTGAATGAATCCAGTCCATTGTGACTCAGAGCTACTGCCAACAAATAACTTTTAAGTGGCCAAAGAAAAGTAAGTTGGTGGTATCAATCAAGTGTTTACTTTAAAAAAAACAAAAAACAAAAAACCTAACACCTTGTGCCAGAATTGGCACTCAGTGGCATCCTGGTTTGTGATTTTAGCACAGGTTTGAATGGGCTTAGAATGAGCACTGCCACAACCTCCCAAAAATGATGGGGCATGCAGGAGGGGGTTTGGAGCAATCTCTACTGGCATTATTTGCATGGTATCTGTTCTGTCGATACAGAGGATTTCCATCTCTAGAGTTGTGAATCTGGCACCTTTCACAAGCACTAAATTTACTTCAAATTTGCAGATTATAAATTGAACACATTCACTAAAGATGGCCTTGTGGTTTTTACTGGAATCTCAAAAACCTTGCAATGCACGAATATTCACTCTGAAGATAAAATGCTGATTTCCAACTTTCCTATTGCTTTGATTGCCACTGTATTGCTATAAATCAGTAACAGTGAAGCTACGTGTAACAACAAGTGGGATAACACTAAATGAAGAGATGACTTATTAGAATGCGCTCAGGTAAGGAATGGCTAATATTCATTAAAGTATACATCATTGTGATAATACTACATATAAGGTCCTGAATATTCCAGGTTTCCACGACAGTTGAATTTGCCAGGAAATTCACTCTTTACTGAAGAATTGTACTCCAGGATTTCAGCTTTCATTGTTTTTTAATATGGTCCAGATTTGGGCTGATGTAAATGGAACTTTTGGAAATGCTGATTTCAGTGGCGCTTACCTGTTTATATCAGTTGAGGACCTTCCCCTATATTTCTACTCTCGTGGTTGCAAAGAAAACTTGAAAAGGGGAGTATAAAATAATACAGTGATGTCTGCCTGAGTCTGCAAAGAGCCTGAAATAATTGCTTAAAGGAGTGAATTGCCCACATTCATCCTAGTGGACTGTTAACTCTGAAATCTAAATATGACAATTTGTGGCATACTGAAATGTGGGTCCAACATAAAAAAAATTGAATTAAATATCAAAATAAATAACAGGAGCTATTGTACTGACTTTATTCATTTTCATACTGAATTAAATAAAACTGTCCATTTTTACAGATTTATCTGAAGCTACTGCAGAATTTGCCGCAGAGTACATGGGGCCTTGGCCATGTCCATTTATAAAGCAGAACATCGTGACCAAGAAAAAACAAGCAGGCAGCAATAAAGAGGGAGTACCAGAGTATTATATGCAGTATGGCTTAGACATGAGGGGGTGTCTTACAGGTAAAACTATTTAACTCTTTTATTTAATGTGTACACACAGACATTTAGTTATCAGAACTACATCAAAACAGTATAAGCCACAATACACTACCATAGTTTCCACACTCATGCCCTAGAATATAGCAGGTTAGGATCCAACATTATTCAGTATTAGGCAAAACATCTATATAGCTCAAAGACCAGGAAAAACACAGGCAGAAAAATTAAACCTGCTATTTTAGCACCATCCTGGAAATATATGAGCTTCATAGAGTTAATAAAGAGCTATCATAAGACAAGGCCATGTGATTTTAAGCCTGAAGATATTTCTGATTGACTGGGAAGGAAGCGAATACTGAATAGAAAGGCCTAGAAATTGTTTCCCTTAAAAAGTGTCCACTCTAGCATAAATATAGAGTCTGAATTTATAATCCCTTACTGCTCTGAGAAGTTGTTGCTCACTAACAGAAGTCATATTGACTTAAAAAAGGATCATTCCTCTAGGTACTTGCAGGATCGGTCCTCTATTTTGTTTTCAAAGCTTGAACATAAAGGACTAACACTGTTAGAGCTCAACTAGATACCACTGGCTCTGTCTCAAATATTTAGAAATCAGATTATAATTTGCCATTTTGAAATTTTAATACAACAACCTTACAAACTGTCCAAAAGATTCCAGCAGACAATGCATCATAAAATTCACTCATGTAAAACTTGATTAAAAGCCAACACAACCTTCAGTAATAGAATAGAGTAAGGAGCTTAATTCTAATCCTATATTTTGTATTTCATTCACAAGCACAATTCACCTGATTCAATAAGCAGATCAATGAATATGCTCCAGTGTTATAGAATTACAACTGACATAAAATGGAATTATATTAAAACAATACACTGTTTTGATATCATTAGTCAATGAAAAAAATAATAGAGTCAAAAGGCCTGATTCTGATCTCACTTACTCCAATGTAAAATCGATGTAAGGAAAAGCAGGACCAAGAGGATACATGTTTTAGCCTCATTATATCAAGCAAGATGTTGTAATAGTGGGCCAAATACTTAGTGTAAATCAGCATAGTGCCACTGAAGTAAATGTCACCAGAATTATGCCACTTAACACGAGCTGTGGAGCTGACCCAGTACTTCTACTTAACTAGGGTTGCGTAAACCCATCCAGAGCTATTTTTAATTATTATTTAGGGGTTGTGTTTCCTTAAAAAAGATGAGACTAATAGGAACCACAATCGGTTTGATTAAGCACGTGAACATTTGGATGACCATTTTACTGATGGCCAGAAACTCTGAGGAGTTTGAAATCTAAATACAGCCAAAATCTTTTGAGATTCACCCATCACACTTTATAACCCTCCTGCATTTATAAACAACACGTTAACAACAACATTAAGGTTGTGGCACTAGCTGACATAAGATATGAAATTCAGAGAAAAGGCCGACAGTCCATCTTCCACTCACATTTCAACGTTTCCCTACACACAAACACACATGCAATGGAGTGAAGTAAGGGAAGAGTCACCTTTGAAGTTCAATTTCATGTGCCCATGTCAATTTTTTTTTTTTTTAAGAAATGTTTTTATTGGCTGATGGTAGTTGTGGTGGATGAATGGATTTAATACCTTTAATGGTGATAACATCCTTTACAGTTGTTATGAAAGAGTGATTGCCATTCCTCTGCTTTTCCCTTTGATTTTTTTATACTAGTCATTGAAGTGTGATGAGTTAAAGACGTCATTAGAAATTCTAATTAAAAATAATTATATTTCTAGTCCAATAGTAACCAGAGGTATGTATGGAAGTGAACCAAACTCTCAGTAGAAAATTGGTATATGAAGTCCACTGTGTGCTCTTTTATGTCAAATGTGGTCCATTCTTGTCAACTGAGGAGTAAAGATTAAATTTTGCTTGTCTTTATAGTAACTGAATTGGTGACAGCATATTCTTCTGTTGATAAGGACAGAACCCCTGTCACCCTGCTAGGAGAGATGGACATTCAACCAAAAAAATATATATATACCTCTATGAGACCTAACTTCTCTCTGCAATTTTTATTCATGCAGTAGCATGTTCAGGATAGGAACAAAATCCTGAACAGCAAATCACTTCAGCACAGGCTTAAAGTTAAGTGAGTAAAATCATCCCCATTTTCTGGGAATTCAGTGGCTTTAATGGGAATAATCAGATGCTTAAAGTTAAGCACATGTTTAAGTGCTTTGTTGGGACAGGGCCAAATGCCCGAGAAATAAAGGTGTTCTGTGAAAAAAAGGGGTTCTGTGACAAATTTCCTCACTTGACACCAAGAATCCAAAGATTCCTGCTCTAATTACACTAATTTATTTAAAAAATAATAACTAGAGCTGGATGAATGACTCGCAATACAATATTCAAATAATTAAGTTAATTTTAGCCAGTATTAGCCAAGTAATTTATTTGGGGAGTATTTTTCAACTACTTAGAATAACTAGGGGTGACTGTTATAGTTTTATTGATTTCAGATGACTCTACTGTTGCTTCCATGTGGCATTCTTCATTGTGTATCCTTTTGTATTGTGCCTGGTGTGAATATTTCATCCCATAGAAAAAGTGTTTGAAGAGAAAAAGTTATAGAAAAGTGCCCATAAACCCGCCCAAAATATCAAATACCAGAAATATTCTTGAGGTCCTTTTATAGTCTGGCTTATAACCCATGTTTCAAAATCAGACAAAAACTTTGGGCAGACTGAACCAGTTACACCCACACTCAGCTTTTCCCCCACTGTTTTCCACCATTGCTGCTATGCTTGTAACAATGGAGTGAGTGCTGGTACAGGCAAGGATAGAGTGCTGCTGGTATTTTACCATGTCATTTAACACCGCATAATGCCAATCTAGAAGCATTATGGTAAATAACCTAGCAGCTATAAGTGTCTTAGCTATACTACTACAGCACACTTGCGCTGTCTCTCTCTCTTTTTTTTTAATCAATTTATTTATTTAGAAAGTTCCTTTTGTTCTTGCAACCGCTGAGGGAGCTGAACCGATGTTTGCATGATGTCTAGCAAAAAAGCTCAGAATAGGTGAAGCCCCACTGACCAAACACTTAGACTAAGGCTTTTGCCTAGTTTTGAAACATGGTGGAAGTCCTACCTATAATACAAATTGGAACCAGATTCTCTGACATGGTTGTTGGTTTTGAGCAGACAGGGTCTTAAATATGTCTCACACCAGGAGACAAGCTGAGGACTTACCAGTTCTACAAACAGGATGAAATCCTGGCCCCACTGGAGTCAACTGCAGTTTAGCCATTGACTTCAGTAGAGTCAGGATTTCACCCTTAATGTCTTACTATGAGCACCCACCCAGGTAGATCGTTATATGTACTGTACAAAACAAAACAAAACATAAACAAACATCATGTCCATAAAAATGCATGTCCATGATACACACCCAATGCACTGACCCTCTCAAAACATGAGGATAAAGGCAAGTTACTTTCATTCCAAAATCGTTTACCATTCCCAGCTGTTAACCTAAAATAATAACTTTTCTAATAAAAAGGATTCATGAAGGTACAAGTGCTCCAGACCTCACAACATTCTAAGAGGGATCTTTAAGCAGGGGTGGCAAGTTTGTATAATTTTTGGTGGTGCCCAGAACAGGTCCAAGTCCTGCCACCCCACACACACCTGCCTTGTAAGCTGATATATATATATATATTTAAAATAGTGTAAAAATGGACTGGAAACAGTAAGTGTTTAACAGTTTTCCAATATTGCACAATGTGCGGTGGGATGTGGGTGGATGAAGGCTCTGGCTAGGGCTGGGGATGAGGGGTTTGGGAGAGGCTCGGGGCTAGGGCAGAGGGTTGGGGTGTGGGGCTGAGGGCTGCAGCCAGGGATCAGGGGTTCATGGCACAGCTGTGTTGCTAAATGGTGCGTAGTGTAGACATAGCCTGAGTCTCTGCATAGCATAGAGATATCGACGGACCCACATTACATACGCACCTCTCATTTGGAAAGCAAGCAAGTGAATGCTACATTTTACTTCTTTAAAATCTGTTTGGCCTGGTGTGTGTCATTTAGTTGTTACATTACAGTAAGTATTTTCAGTTTTGCACATAACTCAAAAAATGAGAGTAACTGGCAGGAAATTGCTCAGAAGGCACAAAGGGTGGCAAGATTGTGATAGACCTTAAATGCTGTCTTTTTTTAAATAAGCTGCTTTATGAAATGCTCTAACTAAGAGCAAGGGGCGGGGAGTGTTGATAAGTATCAGGCTATTAGACAGCAGTTGTTATGGAGCCTTCTTGGTTACACTGACAGCCTGGTACAGATGACACTTTGAATGGGATGCAATTTATGAGATTCAAGCGTCTATGTCTGGAGGTGCTGCTGTAAGGCCTGAACATCATTTAAATATTTTAAGAGTTTGCTCTAAATCTATGAGATGACTCTTTTCCAGTACCACAGGAGCTTCTCCTCTCTCCTTCCTCTCATAGTTATTTTAAGATTTTATATCAATATTTATGGAGAGAAACTATTCTCTGTGAACAATAGTCAACAGTCATTCTTGTCACTTTGGAAATGATACAACCAGAATGTCTTACTAGCTTTATGTTGTATTTTCAGAAAGCAGATTATCATTACACCTGTTTACTCATTGCTCCGAGTTTTATTTTGATAATCAGCTATAGGTATTAAAGACAAAGTAACCTTTTCATTGTCACTTTTCTTTGTGGAAAGGAAGGATCTTGGTTCTGTGTTTAAAGCACAGATTAGCACTCAAGAGAGCTGGTTTTGAGTCCCAGATCTGCCACGGATCTGCTCTGTGATCTGCAGCAAATTAATTCACATTTCTGCTCTTCTGTTTCCCCTGCCACCCTGCACTCTTATTGTGCGTTTGTACAGTGCCTAGAATAATGGCACCTCTAGGCACCACTGTAATACAAGTAATAAAAAATAATAAACAATACTATTAATAATAATAAAGCTCCAGCTTTGTCACAGATTTTGTGCACTGCCTTGATCAAGTCACCTAAGCTTTTGTGCTTAAATTTCCCCTGAACATGGTTTAATTCACTAAGGTGCTTTGAGCTCCTCAGAAGCAACTACTGCAGTGCAACGTATTATTATAAATCTAGGAGGTTTGAGACTTTATTTTTGGACCTTTACTTTAGCTCTTGAGTGCTTACTCTCTCTGGTTCTAAGATTTACTCTTTTCACATATGTCATAACTATAAAGGGAAGGGTAACAACCGACTGTGTACAATACTATAAAATCCCTCCTGGCCAGAGGCACCAAAATCCTTTTACCTGTAAAGGGTTAAGAAGCTCAGGTAACCTGGCTGACACCTGACCCAAAGGACCAATAAGGGGACAAGATAATTTCAAATCTTGGGAGGGGAGGAAAGCTTTTGTTTGTGCTCTTTGTTTTGGTGGTGTTTGCTCTTGGGACTAAGAGGGACCGGACATCAATCTATGTTCTCCAAATCTCTCTGCGCAAGTCTCTCAGATTTCAAACTTGTAAATAACAGCCAGGCAAGGCGTGTTAGTTTTATCTTTGTTTTCTCAACTTGTAAATGTTCCTTTGCTAGAGGGAGGTTTATCCCTGTTTTGCTGTAACTTTGAAGCTAAGGCTAAAGGGGGTTCCTCTAGGCTCTTTGAATCGGATTACCCTGTAAAGTTATTTCCATCCTGATTTTACAGAGATAAACTTTACCTTTTCTTTTAATAAAATTCTTCTTTTAAGAACCTGATTGATTTTTCATTTTTTTAAGATCCAAGGGTTTTGGATCTGTCTTCACCAGGACTAATTGGTGAGGGTATAATCTCAAGCCTACCCAGGAAAAGGGGATAAGGATTTGTGGGGGGAGGAATTAGTCTCAAATCTGCCCAGGAAAGGGGGGATTAGGCACTTGGGAAATATCTGGGAGAAGGCAGAGTTCCAAGTGGCTCTCCCCTAAGATTTGGAACACGCTTGGTGGTGGCAGCTTACTGTTAACCTAAGCTGATAAATAAGCTTAGGGGGTCTTTCATGCGGGGCCCACATCTGTATCCTAAAGTTCAGAGTGGGGAAGGAACCCTGACAATGTGTGTCTCGGTTTTGCATTTCTGTTTACCTGTAGCTTCTGTGTTCCTCTGAGCTTGCCAGTAGTTCAGAAAGTGGTCTGATTATTTAACTGGGTTTCTTTAACAGATTTCAGTATGGAGGTTGTCTCTGACTGCAATGTCAGTTACAGCAATGTTCAGGATATACAAAAGCAATGTTCAGGATATACAAATTAACTTAAAAGAAAGTGATATAAAATTAAATATTTGATAATATGCTAAATCTTGTTAGATAGGGAAGGAAAACAAGCCGCTCTCATTTAACCCTGGCAATTTAAAATATGTGGTAGGAAGCACTGTGCTTTTGCTCTCATTTGAAAAGTTTGATGAAAGGCCATGAACACATTCACTAAAAACATGATTTGTTTTTTAATATAAAAGTTTAGCTCTCACTCCTGTTCCCCACTCCATCTATTAACAAGCACCAGGTCAGATTCCCTACTCCTATTAAATAAATTCTATGGACTTCTGTGGAACCACTCTCAGTTTACACCAGTGTCTAAGGGAGAGCAGAATCAGGCCTCCTTTTATTTGTTGATGCTTAATCATTTCCTGCAGCTTAATTTTTTACAGATGCATACCCCTCTACAGGCAGTATCTGGAACACTGAAAGCATGTTCTTGAGTTTTGTAAGTTAAGTAACCAATCTTCTTGTTCCACCCTAGCCTAGTTGCTAATTAGACACATTTCCATTTGTTACTAACAATAAGTGAACCTCAAAAGACAGAAACGTTTTGTTCAGTTTGGATAAGTCCAGATCTTATTCTGAGATTTTTTTTTTCTACTAAAGGAAGATTCATTAAAAAAAACAAGATTACCTTGAATTTACCAAAATATACCCACCCCGGGGAGCTGGGAAAGCTGTCTACAATTAGGTTTGCAGTGCAAGGAGGCCCCAAATAGATTCCTGTACACTGAATAATTTATACTGTGTCAGCCAGGTGATGAAGCTCATTTCTCCCATTGTTCACCTCACATATAAAGATTCGAATTTTGCATTTTACCAAAATCATTTTCATGTTCATCCACTTACTTTTCAGAAAAACTGTCCTTCTGGACCAAGATGACTAAAATATGATTCAAAACTAGACCCAAAGCAGCATCAACATGATAGTGGACATTTTTTCTGAGCTTGGCAACAAAATGAGGGGAAGATCGCTCAATAAGTTGGCTAAAATTGTAAAAAAATGTTTGGTTTTTTTTATTCATCCTGAAATACTCCTACTGTAGCACATTAATTCACAATTACACTGTAGCATCTTTCATCATTGAACCATCCATGTGGGATAGTGACTGTTGCATCCATCTTAGAGAAGAAGAAAAAAAGAGTGCAGTAAGACTAATCAATCAGAAACTAGAACCCAGGAGTTCTGATTCCCAGGCCTTGTGCTTTAAGCACTTGACAGTGTTTCCCATTCTGCACCAGGTACCATGATTGACATTTTCCAGGACAATGGGTTTAGACGAGGCCTGCTGGCCGGGCGCAAAGGGGGCAATTGCCCAGGGACAGGGTGATTTAAAAGGGCCCGGCACCCCTGGCTGCTGCTGCTGCTGCAGTAGTGTCTGGAAGCCCAGACCCTTTTAAATCACCCGGGCGGGCTGCAGGGCTCCGAGGCATAGGAGCTGAGTGGGTATTGAGCACCCACCAGCGGGTCCTTCCTCCCCGCCCAGGACCTCCCGCCAGTGGTGGGTCCCACCAATCAGCTCACCTCCATCCCCCTCAGTGCCTCCCACCCACCACCGTCAGCTGTTTGGTGGCATGCTGGAAGCACTGGGGGAAGGAGCAGGGGATTGGAAGAGGCAGGGCGGGGGCAGGCCTGGGCGATGCATGGCCCAGATGCTGGGAGTGGAAGGGGCAGCACTAGCCCCTTGTTCCAGCTGCTGAGACACTGCTCTGCAGCCCTATGCAGCAGGTGCCTGAGAGAGCCTCGCTGGGGAGGTGACTTCCGCTCCCTGCCAGGGCTCAGGTGCTGGGGTCCCCAGCAGCTGAGCTAGGCGGGGAGCAGAAGCTGCCTCCTCCCCAGCCAGGCTCTCTCAGACAGCTGCTAGGCAAAGCTTCAGAGCAGAGACCGGGAGGGGCTGGTGTTAAAAGTGTCTCCCTCCTGCTCCCCACCTGGGCTCCTGTCCACCAGGGAGAGCGGCGGAACATGCTGCGGGGAGCGGGAACAGGCCCAGCAGGAGGACAAATCTCCCATCTCCCAGTAACATGGGGTGGAGAGAGCACAGTGGTGGCCCTGGGCTACCCTTTAGATCATGCCCCCCAACTATGGGGAGGCACCAGTTGTATATGGAGTGCCATCGGGGGAAGGGATGGAATGGGGTGGGAAGAGGTAGAGTGGGCATGGGATATTGGGGGAAGGGGCCTAGGATGGAGTGGGGTGTCAAGCACCCCCAGGAAATCTTGAAGTTGGCACCTTTGCTCCTAGCCCCATGTGGGATGGTACCAGTAGCAGGCAGGCATGTGGAAGCCTTGGTCATGCCAGAAGAGCGTTCCCAGCTGTGCAGCTGGCAGCTAGCTGGGCACCAGCGGGGGCCCATTGACTGTTCTGTCCTAGGGCCTGGAATTGCTGTTGGCGGGCCTGGTTTAGACACACCTTTTCCATTGAGGATTTTCACTATACTGCACTGAAAATCTCAACTCATACATTTAATCATTTAGTCCCAGATTCAGCAAGTGCCTAATTTTAATCACTTGAGGAGTCCCATTGACTTAAGTAGGATCACACATGTGCTTAAAGTTTGACCCATTTTAACCTAGCCCTTTGCTTTATTGATCATTTCTGAAGAAGACTGTAGGTTCAAAACACCATTGCTACCTTCAGTTTCTGTTTTCACCAAAAATATAATAAAATCCTGCTTTTCATTTTTCTTGAGCGTTTAGCTCTATAGGAAAAGACACTTGATTCTATCAATATTTTCCCCTAGCAAAACCCACCACTACCTGAAATAATATTTACCTGACCTTCTGAAATTATAATGTTGGGTAGGATTTTAGTTATTAAGAGACTTATGTGCAATACAAGAAACGTTTTTTGGGGGGCGCTGCGGGGTAAGATTTTTACAAGCAAATTCTTTTTTGTTTCTTTTTCTTGCTGTGTGCGATTACTTCAGGATAATTGGTTTTATCTGAGCTTTATTGGTCTGTACAGTACATTTTGCAGTGTCATAGGTTATAATCTTATCTGGGGTTCACGGAAATACATAATGTTTTTCTTTCATTAATAATACATATTCTTTTCTTGCAAGAATATATGTTCTGACTGGCTATTTTTGGAGGAGTGTCTCGATGTTCTGTGTCTGATATAATGCTATATGTAAATAAGAGGCTGTTTGTCATTTGGAAAAGATTGAGAATCAGAATTATTTATTATTTACCAGAAGGAGCTTAGGGGCAAAATTCTCCTTACTGAGCTGCATGCCGGAGCTCTTATCCACCACACTGATCTCTTGCATGATCAGCATTTAAATTCCGTATAGAACTTCCATTGCAGAATACGGAATAAAAATACACTGTAGGCAAGAGAGGAGACTTTTGCCATAGGTTGGTTTGATATTCTAAATTCCAAAAATGTCTCCATTTGAAAGACCAGAAAAATATCGTATTATTGTATTAATAAATTCATAGCAATCCTAGGCTGTTATTGTTTTAGTTTTCTGACATTAACAATTCTACTTTCATCCAACTATTTCATAGCCCTAATTTTACAACATCCCTGTGAGTTCAGTAAATAGGCATTTTACAAATGACAAAATTAGAGAGAGGTTAATATTATTAATGATTATTATTATTATTTGAATTATCATAGTACCTAGGAGCCACAGTCATAGGCCAGGAAGCCCTTGTGCTAGGCAATGTACAAACACAGAACAAACTGACCCGAAGAGCTTTCATTTTAAGTGACTTGGCCTATATTCTTCCAGCAAGACAGACACTGGGGTAAGAATGAGACCATGTCTACAATACCAATTTTTGTCAACAAAAGTGATGTTGACACCCAAAAGTCGACATAATTAAAATTGGAATTTCATGTTCAGACTTGCTCCCTTTGTCACCAGACTGGGGACACCACTGTCAACAGTATGAGCATTGCACTGTGGGTACCTACCCCACGGTCCAGCTTGACACCATCTGTCGTTACATGTTTTGGGAAGGCAGAGTGGATCACGGTGCATCTTGAGACCTGGCTAAATGTCCCATGATGCATTGCTTTGTGTCCCAGTACTCCATGGGCTTCCGGCTTTCTTTCATAGCATTTTTGCAATGGCCATTCTCTGCTGTACACCCCGGCATCTTTGTGAAAAGGGATGGATCCTGCACTGCTCTCCTATGGTCTGTTAACTGTCATTAGACATCGTGCATGGCAGTGCAGTTAATCGTCAAGTTCCTCACTGAGGAAGACTCAAAGGCACCCAAAATTCTGTGTGACATGGATAGGAGCAACTTGAGATTGCTTTTGGCATTCACAGAGCGGTTACATAGGGTAGACGATCGCTCTGGGGCTCGGGAAAAAAGAACTGAATGGTTGGATCATATCATCATGCAGGTATGGGATGAAGAGCAGTGACTACACAACTTTTGGATGCAGAAAGCCCCCTTTGTGGAACTGTGTGCAGAGCTCACCCCGCCCTGCGGTCATAGGCGTCAACTCTATGGGTGCTCTAGGGCTGGAGCACCCACAGAGAAAAATTAATGAGTGCTCTGCACCCACTGACAGCCAAGCTCCACTCACCCCTGCTCCACCTCCTCCTTCTCCCACCCTAAGCATGCCATGTCCCTGCTCCTTCGTCTACCTCCCAGCCACCCACCAAACAGCTGTTTGGTGGCGTAGAAAACTCAGGGAGGGAGGTGGGAGAACAGGAATGTGGCATGCTCAGGAAAGGAGGTGGGGAAGAGGTGTGGCCAGGGCAGGGATTTGGGGAAGGAATTGGAATAGAGGCAAGGAGGGGCCAGAGTTGGGGCACGGACTGTGGGGAAGGGGTTGGAATGGGGGCAGGGCTGGGGTGGGACCTTATAAAAGGGCTAGAGTGCAGGCGGGGGCAGAGGGTGGGTCGAGCACTCAGGGAAAAGCGGGGAAGTCGGCGCCCATGCCTGCAGTGCAAGGACACCAGAATAAAAGCTGCCCATTAGTAAAAAAGTGTGTGGAAATCACTGTGTGGAAGCTAGTGACTCCAGACTCATACCAGTCAGTCGGAAATTAATTTGGAGTGGGGAAGTCAACCACTGGGGCTGCATTAATGCAAGTATGCAGGGCAATAAATCACATCCTGCTACGAAGGACTGTGACTTTGGGAAATGAGCGTGAAATAGTGAACAGCTTTGCAGAAATGGGGTTCCCCAACTGTAGAGGGCGATATATGATGCACATATTACAATTTTGGCACCAGACCACCTTGCGACGGAGTACATCAATAGGAAGGGGTACTGCTCCATGGTGTTGCAGGAGTTTGTAGATCACCGAGCGAGTTTCACTGGCATCAATGCCGGGTGGTCTGGGAAGGTGAACGATGCACGCATCTTCAGTGACACCAGCCTAAACAGAAAGCTGCAAGTGGGGACTTTCTTTTCAAACCAGGAGATTACAGTGGGGAACGTTGAAATGACCATAGTAATCCTGGGAGGCCCGGTGTACCCCTTACAGCAATAGCTATGAAATCTTACACAGGAAACATAGACATCAGTAAGGAGCGGTTCAACAACAGGCTGAGTAGGTGCCAGATGACCATGAAATGTGTCTTTGGCAGAGTAAAGGTGCACTGGATGCCTTTATGGCAGGCTAGACCTTAATGAGGATAATATTCCCATGGTCATAGCCGCATGCTGTACACTGCATAATCTCTGTAAAGCGGAGGATGAAAGGTTTGCTCAGGAGCAGAGCCGTGGGGCAGACAGCTTGGCTGCTGATTTTGAGCAGCCAGATACCAGGGCTATCAGAGGAGCCCAGAGGGGAGCAATTCAAATCAGGGAGGCTTTGAGGCAGCACTTTGACAATGAACACTGGTCATTATATCTCTGTCACCCATGTTAGTTTTCCTAGGATGCAATAGTGTCATTTTGGGCCTTATATTCCTGTAAGAAACAATTATTACAATGCCTGTGCATGTATTGGTAGTGCCTACAGTCTCAATTTGTAGGAAAAAAATAAAGGTGATTCACCATCAAAAACCTTTACTTTTGTTGAACAAGAAACAGAGCACACAAACACCTGCTGGGAAAGGAGGAACCAGGGAAAGACAGACTTTCACAAACTGTGCGCAGGTCCAGCTACCATTGTGAAAGTTTTCCGAGGGGGTGGAGTGAAGGGGAAACCAAGAAGTCCCAGAAGGTGGAAAGGAATGTGCAAGTGGAGTTGCCGGGGGCGGGGGGGGCTGCATAGAAAAGTGGTCTGAAAGTGCTGCAGCGGAGGGTGAGCAACTATCTGCTCAGTCTCCAGCACTATTAAACGACTGCGTCATCTGTGTTTATTCCTCCATTAAGCCTCCAGTCCTCTCAGTTGCATCCTTAAGAAACGCTTGATTCTCTTTTCTCACCTGCCGTTCGGCTTCCCAGTACTCCTTACGTTCCCTTTTTTCTGCATTGTAGCACTGCAGAACCTCAAAGAACATGTCTTTTTTGCTGCATCTTGGGAGCTTTCTTATCTGGCAGAGACACTCAGCAGTGGTATGTGGGATGTTCCTGAAGGCCACATCTGCTGAAGCACAGGGGACAGTGCACAGAAGCAGGAATGTTAAATTCACACACAGCATTGAAACATTTCAGTTACATACATCTTTTGCAACATTGCAATCAGTTTCTCACTAACTCTAGCCAGACACCCATCTCAGTGCACAGCCAAAGCATAGTGAGTATATTTGTGGGGGTGGGGGCACTCCACATAGGGAAAAGAGCACACATTCTAGGCAAGGGTCATAGTGCGGCATTCTATGGAAAAAAATCTAAAATTCTCCCACACTTTTCCACAGGCGGGGGTCATTCTAGCAGACATCTCACTGCTAAGGGTAAGCAGGGAAATAAAGGTAAATGTATTCCATGCTTGTGGCTAGCACCCTGCTCCCCATGCTGCTTGCCAAATGGTGCAGGAAAGTTTCCTACAATGGGGGAAGGAACAAAGCTGCTCTGCCACAGAACCTGTGGCAGAGGATTGCCGAGCACCTCCAGGAAAGCTTCTTAGAGATCTCTCTGGAGGATTCCTGTGAGATCTCAGCGTGCATCAATGGCCTTTTCCGCTGTACTGATTAGCTACACAGGGAAATTTCCATCTCACAGAAACAGAGCCAGCATCCCACATTTCTGTACCCTGAACCCATCTCCACAATACAGAAGCCACAGCCATGTACCAGGCATCTCATCTCCTGCTTCTTGCTCTCCGGAGAGCAACTGTTGAGACTGGCTTGACACCTAAGGAGTGGAGAACAGTTCCTGGCTTCCTGCCCCATTGGGCAATCCTGCTGGGAGCTCCACATCCTCATCTAACTCCACCTCTTCCTCAATAACTTTGTCTTCTGGGTTAGGTCCTCTTTCCACTGCCTTCATTCACAGGGCTCTTGGTGATGGAGGTGGGATCACCACAGAGGATGGTGTCCAGCTCCTTATAGAACCAGCAGGTCTTAGGTGAAGTACCAGAGCAACAGTTTGCCTCCCTCGCCTTATGGCACGCCTGCCTCAGCTCCTTTATCTTCGCTCTGCACTGCAGCATGTCCTGATCACAGCCCTTTTTGCACAAGACTTGAGAAATCTTCCCATAGATATCAAAATTCCTATGACTCAAGCACAGCTGGAACTGCATAGCTCCTGTCCCCATATACTGATCAAACCCAGCAGCTCTGCAGTGGTCCAAGCAGGAGAGCATTTGGTGCGATAACCTGCCATGGTCACCTGGGTAGATGTGATAAGACCTCTCCATGCTGAGCCAGCAGGAAATGAAATTTCAAAAATTCCCAGGGCTTCTAAAGGGTGAGAGGGGAGAGGGGGATGGTTGTTTACCTGGCTGCAGGGCAGTGCAGTTCAAACCGCTGACCAGAGCGGTTATGATGGACATTGTGGGACACCTCCTGGAGGCCAATTAAAATGATTAAATCAACCATGGTGTCTACACTGGCACTTTGTCGAGAAACATGTAGAGGCAAAAGACTCAAGCCTCTTGCGGTGGTGGATATATTTAGTCGCCAAAATCAGGCATCTTTCCCGAGAAAAGTCGCATCACAGTGTGTATGCACATCCTGTTTGGTCAACAAAAGGCAGATTTTGGTGACAAAACATGGTAGTGTAGACAAGGCCTAACACTCAGGAATCCTGACACCTAGGTGCTTGCTTTAACCACTAACATAATACTGCACTTCTATTCTTCACCTCTTAAAACGGCATAAGTTACAAAACCAGTCAGCCTCATCCCCCTGACATGACAAGAGCAGATAACTATCTTTGCTGTTGGCTTTTGCAGACTTTGTGGTCTCTTCAGTATTTTATATTTAAAATCTCTGTAAAGATCTGTAGTTATTTATGTAAAATAAAAGAGAGTGATAAGTATCCATTTAAAAGACCTTAGAAAGTTTAAAAAATATATTAACTGAAGGAAAAAGAAAAAAAAATGAAGGCACTAAAGCATAGACTTGGCACAGATTTAAGCTTTCTAATACAATTTCTAAATGAAGAATCCATTAAAGGAGGGTTACTTTAAATTAAAATCATTATGATATGCCCAGTTTTGATCTAAGTCTTAACAATGTCAAGTTCATTGGCATTGTATATCTTCACAGCTCTGTTTATATGCCATGGTTTTATCTGATATCTAGTTTCATGTGCAAATTAAACATTGCAAATCTGTCTTGCTATAAAGAGAGTAATTCCAACCCACCCAGAGTCCAGCTTCTGCAAATTACTTTTACTCACATAGTTCAAAAAGTTTTTAAAATAACATTTCTTTTAAAGATAGGTTGTAGTAGAGCGGTGCTGGGGCTCAACCCTCCTTGCGGGCGGAGGGGAGCCACACTGGCCCACCGCGCTCCGTCGACTCGGGGCCCGTCCCTTGCTGCGGGGCGGAGTGAACCCACAACAGTTAGCAAGTGGCCCAGGCCCTTAGGCAGGGCGGGGCAACACACACAGTCTACGCTCAGGCCTTTCAGCGGGACTGAGCGACAAGGTAACAGTATATATATAAGCCTAGGCCCTTGGGCAGGGCAGGGCAACACACACAGTCTAGGCTCAGGCCTCGTCAGCGGGGCTGATCACAGGGGAACAGTATATAGCCTCCACAGGTCAGGGGAGGGGGAGTCTGCCACCCTTGAAGGGGTGGCAGGGGGAACGCAGGCCCTCCCACTCCACTGCGTTCCAGCCCGGGGCCCTAGTAGCGGTCAACACCGCTAGCGGTCAGTGGGGGATCCTGACCAAAACACACTGCCATCGGCTCAGGTGAGCCTGCAGCCTGACTAGGGTCGGCTGCCCCCGGGCCACTTCCAACCTCCCCCTCACTGGGTACCTGCCCTCTGCCAGCGTAGTCCGGGGGGTCCCAGATCATGGGTTCCTCAGGGTGTCCGGCGTCAGGAGGTCCAGTCCACTCGTCGGGGTATCGGGAGGTCCGGTCCACTCCTTGGGTACCAGGCGTCGGGAGGTCCAGTCCACTCGTCGGGGTATCGGGAGGTCCGGTCCACTCCTCGGGGTACCAGGTGTCGGGAGGTCTAGTCCACTCCTCACGGTACCGGGCGTCGGGAGATCCAGACAGCTTCTCCACAGGCCAAGCGTCGGACCGCTCAGTTGGCTCCTCTGAGTATTGGCCCCAGGGGAAGTCAGGCCAGTACCCCTCCGGGTACCGGGCACAGGGTAGGCCGGGCAGAGCAGGAGCTCAGGCCCTAGCGTCTGCCTTCTCTGGCAGCCTCCCCCTAACTGAGCGCTAGGGCCGGGCTTTTGTACTTCCGGTCCCGCCCCCTGACTTCCGGGGGGTGGGGGGTGGGGACAGGTGGGACGGGCCTTGGACTTCCTGTCCCGCCCCTTGACTTCCGGGGGGCAGGGACAGGCGGTGGGGCCTCAGCCCGTGGCCGCACCTTCTCTGGCCTATGTCCCTCAGGAGCGCGGGGGAGTGAGGCCCCCTTGCTACATAGGTACTTTGTAATACTTCAGCATTGCAAGCTTCAATAGCTGAGTTACCTTACCTGAGGTTTCATACAATAGCTAAATGGCAGAAATCCTTCACAGTCTAACTTAATCAGTCGCTAGGTCACATGTGCGCAGGGACATTTAACTACTAAGCTGCTATTACATTTTAAACTCTCATCTACTTTATGCTATATGCTGGTACAGATCACATTCTGTATAATTGAAATATAGTTTTAAAGTTTTACTTAAATGTTGAGATGATGGTATGAAAAGTTGACATTTTCCTTATGCTTTTTAAATCTTTACTAATGTGTCTTTTATATGGAAACTAAGTTTCACATACGGGAAGACTGCCTTAGGCCATGTCTAACACTGGGAAATAAATCTCGTTAGCAAACCTGTTAACTGATATATCTAAACTAACATGATGTTAAACATGACTTTAGCCTTTTCACATATGATATATTATCCCAGCATAGAACTGATTTAATGGATTAAGGGATTTATGTTCATCAGCAAGCTAAAGGAACTGTTCACCCCAAAGGCTTTCACCTAAGTTAATACACCCAAGGAGCAGAGAGGGTTGTGTTCATCTAGCTTGCACCTTATACAACTTCAAAAAGGTACCATCTGAGGGAGGTGACTGTATAATAACGACAGTGAAATACACTTGTATTACAGAGACAGAATTGTATGGGTGACATACATGCTTATTGACACCTGATCTTCACAGCTGATTTAGGCCCTGGTTGAAATCAATGGAACTTCACTATGTGCTTAAAAGCTTTGCTGAATCAGAATGGTAACTTTTAAACCCTGTGAATGAAGACTATCTAACTATGGCCTGCTCTATACTAGAAAATTACACTGGCTTAACGATGACACTCAGGAAAAATCCACACTCCAGAGTGATGTAGTTAACGTCCAGTGTAGATTTCTTCCATTGCTCTAGCTACTGCCTCTAGGGGAAGTGGATAAACTAAGCTGACAGGAGAACCTCTCCCATTGACGTAGGTGCAGCTGTGCCACTGAAGCATTTCAGGTGTAGACAAGCCCTGTCTGCATTTCAGGTGTAGACAAGCCCCATCACCATAGTATCTAAGCACCTCACTGTGTTGAATGTAATTATCCTCACAATAATCCTGTGAGACAGGGAAGTACTAATAGGCCCATTTTATGGATGGTAAACTAAGACCTTATGTACGTTACAGAGTTTTGTTGACAAAAGGCAGCTTATGTCGACGAAACAGTGGATACATACACACTATGATGTGACTTTTGGAGGCACTGTTTTGGTGACAAAATAAAACCATCCCTATGAGAGACATAAGGCTTTTGTGTAAAAAAGTTTTGTCAAAGTGCCAGTGTAGACACCATGCTTGATTTTATCACTTTAATTGGCCTCCAAGAGGTGTCCCATAATGCCCATCCTGACTGCTCTGGTCAGCACTTTGAACTCTGCTGCTCTGCAGACAGGTAAACAACAATCTGCCCCTCCCCCTTTAAAACCCTGGGAATTTTTAAAATTCCGTTTCCTGTTTGCTCAGCGTGGAGAGGTCTCATCACATCTTAGAAGGTGATCATGGCAGCCTCACGCAGGAAACACTCTCCTGCTTGGATCACTGTGGATCTTCTGGATCTGCTCAGTACTTGAGGAGAGGAGGCTGTGCAGTCCCAGCTGCACTTCAGGCATAGGAATTGGGATACCTACAGGCAGATTTTTGAAGGCTTGTGTGAAAAGGGCTGTGATCAGGACATGCTGCAGTGCAGAGCAAAGATAAAGGAGCTGAGGCAGGCGTGCTGTAAGGCGAGGGAGGCAAAACGGAGCTCTGGTGATGCACCTAAGACCTGTCAATTCTATAAGAAGCTCAATGCCATCCTGGCCGGCGAACCCCCCTTCTGTGCCAAAAGCCCCCTGGATACTTTGGCAGACCTAGAGGCAGCAGAAAGAGGACTTA